>NW_006921850.1:3882136-3895953 GCF_000298275.1 Orycteropus afer afer | reverse complement strand
TATATATATATATATATATTTCTTTTTAAAAACATAAAGGACAACATTGAGAATTATAAAGTATGAATTACTAGCCCTTATACTTTTTCATAAATTTTCCTTTATTAGGGATTTTTTTTTTTTAATTTTTATTTTTTTATATATGGCTTTGAATAACTTTCTAGTGTCTTTTCCCTTCCACTACAGAACTCTCATTAGTTATTTTTTTTTGTAGGGCTGATCTGGTGGATACGAACGCTTAGCTTCTGTTTGTCTGGGAATGTTTTCATTTCACTCTCATTCTTTTTTTTTAAATTGTGATTTGGGTGAAAGTTTACAGAGCAAACTGTTTACAGAGTAAAATGGTTCCATTCAACCATTTTGTTTTGTGACATTCGTTGCAAAATCCAGAATTTAACAGAACTCTTCCCAGTTCCTCCTTGTGTTTATCATTTTCCTTAGCCCTTCATGGGCAACATATTGAATGATGCAGGAAACATCAAAAGAAGATGAAGGGAATACATAGAGTCACTATACCAAAAACAATTGGTAGATGATCATCCATTTCAGGAGGTGGCATATGATTAAGAACCAATGGTATTGAAGGAAGAAGTCAAAGCTGCACTGAAGGAATTGGCAGAAAACAAGGGTCTGGGAATTGATGGAATACCAACTGAGATGTTTCAACAAATGGATGCTGTACTGAACGCACTCATTTGACTATAACAACAGATTTGGAAGACAGCTACCTGGCCAACTGACTGGAAGAGATCTAAATTTGTACCCGTTCCAAAGAAAAGTGATCCCACAGAATATGGAAATATTGAACAGTATCATTGATATCACACACAAGTAAAATCTTACTGAACATAATTCAAAAATGGTTGCAGTAGTATAATGACAAAGAACTTCCAGAAGTACAAGCTGGATTCAGAAGGGGACGTGAAATGAGGGATATCATAGCTGATGTCAGATGGATCTTGGCTGAAAGTGTGAGTCTGAGGCCAGAGTCCTAGTAGCCTCCAGGAAAATCTTTAACCAGAAACCTTTTAGTGTCAGCAATACTAACAAAACTTTTGGAATTCTAAACACTCCTTAGGGCCTTTATCTGCCCTCCAGTCTCAGCAGGTATCAGAAACTTCCTCCAAACTCAGCACGCATCACAAAAGCCATCCGGATTCAGCACGTATCGGAGATCTGCTCGGCTCCTGAAAGTCTTCCACATACCTGAGCCTTGCATCCTCCCTAGATAATATTTCCCTAAGTAGACTTTGAAGCCGGGGGGTTTCTCTACGTCCCCCAACATCTTAGATCACTGCCCTAAATCCCTTAGCAACAACCAATCATCTGTACCCTCTCACCCTGGTGCTGCTCCACCCCATATTTTTCCATAAATTTGTGAAAATACCGGGGCACGGGGTCTTTTGCTCAAACCACTGATTTGGTAAGGGCAAGGACCCTAACTTAAGTTAGCTAATAAACTTTCCTATTGCTTTTGCATTGTCGTTTGTTGGCATATTCCTCGTGCCGAACTACTCCTTCATAGCCTGGGTACAACAAAAGTAAAGAATACCAGAAAGATGTTTACTTGTGTCTTATTGACTATGAAAAGGCATTTGATTGTGTGGATCATCACAAATTGTGGATAATACTGAGAAGGGTAATTCTGGAATTCTGGGAATTTCAGAACACTTAATTGTACTCACGAGGAACCTGTATAAAGACCAGGAGGCTGTCATTCGAACAGAAAAATGGGATATTGCATGGTTCAAAATCAGGAAGGGCATGTGTTAAAGTTGTATCCTTTCACCATACTTATTCAATCTGCATGCTGAGCAAATAATCCAGGAAACTGGACTAGATGAAGAAGAAAGTGGCATCAGGATTGGAGGAAGGATCATTAACAATCTGAGATACTCAGATGACACAACTTTGCTTGCTGAAAATGAGGATGACTTGAAGCACTTACTGATGAAGATTGAATATAGTCTGTTACTGCAGACTGGATTACACTTCATGTAGGGAAAACAAAAATCCTCATAACTAGTCCAATAAGCAAGATCATGATAAATGGAGAAAAGATTGAAGTTGTCAAACACTTCATATTACTTGGTTCTACAATCAACGCCAATGGAAGCAGCAGTTAAGACATCAAAAGATGTATTGCATTGGGCAAATCTGTCTCAAAAGTCCTCTTTCAAGTGCTGAAGAACAAAGATATCTCCTTGAAGACTAAGATGGCCCAGCCCAAGCTATGGGATTTTCAATCGCCTCATATATATGTGAAAGCTGGACAATGAATAAGGAAGACCGAAGAAGAGCTGATGCTTTGGAGTTGTGGTGCTGGCAAAGAATGTTGAAAGTACTGTGGACTGCTAAAAGAACTAACAAATCTATCCTGGAAGTGCAGCTGGAATGCTCCTTGGAAGTGAGAATGGCCAGATTTTGTCTCACCTACTTTGGTCTTGTTAGAAGGGACCATTCTCTGGAGAAGGATATCATGCTTGGCAAATGAAGAGTCAACGAAAAAGGAGAAGGCCCTCAACAAGATGGATTGTCACAGTGGGTGCAATGATGGGGTCAGGTATAGTAGGGATCATGAGGCTGGCACAGGACTGGGTAGTGTTTTGTTCTGTTGCACGTAAGGTCACTATGAGTTGGAGATGACTTGATGGCACATAACAACAACAACAACAGCAACAACAACAATTTGCCCTTCTTTCCTATCTCTTCCTGCTTTCTTACCTTTGCCCCTGGGCAAATGCTGCCATTTTGATCTTGTATGGTTGATTGTTCTAATGACTGTGTCCCTCCCTGGCCTTTTTTTAAAAATGATTTTGAATTCTGTCACACATTTTTGTCCCACTCTATCTGGGGCTTCTTATTGTAATCCTTTTCAGAGCAGTCAGCGTGGTAGCTGGGCACCAGCTCTCAGGTTCACGGAGGCTGGGGTTCACATGGTCCCTTAGTCACCCTCATTCTTGAAGGATAGTTTCACTGGGTATAGTATTCTTAGTTGACACTTTTTCCTTTCAGCAATTTAAATATATCATTCCATTGCCTTCTGACCTCCAATATTTCAAGAAGAAATTGGCATTTAATCTTATTTGGGGTAATTTTTATGTGACTGTTTCTTCTTTCTCACTGCTTTCAGGATTCTCTCTTTATCTTTACTTTTTGCGAGTCTGACTATGATGTAGGAGACCTCATGGTGTAGTGGTTAAAGAGCTCAGCTGCCAAATTTAAAGGTTGGTGCTTTGAACTCACCAGCTTCTCCATAGGATAAAGACATGCAGTCTGCTTCTGTAAATATTTGCAGGCTTGGATGCCCTATGGGGAAGTTCTACCATGTCCTATAGAGTTTCTATGAGTTGGAATCTACTGGACAGCAGTGGATTTGGTTTAACTATGATGTCTCTAAGAGTTCTAGTAGCATAGTGCATAAGACACTTGACTGCTAACCAGAAGACTGGCAGTTCAAACCCACCAGCCACTCCTCGGAAGGAAGGTTGGGCAATCTACTTCTATAGTGATACCACCTCAGAAACCCAAGGAGGGGTCGCTATGAGTCGGGTCTGACTCAACAGCACATAGCAACAACAATGATGCCTCTTGGTGGGTCTATCTCTTTGGGTGTGTCCTTACTGGAGTTCTTTGAACTTCTTGGATTTGTAGATTCATGAGCTTTGTTAGATTGGGAAAATTTCTGTCATTATTTCTTCAAATATTTTTTTTGTTCTTTTCTTTCATTTCCTTCTGTAATTCTCATAATACATATATTATGTCCCTTCTTGTTGTCCTAAAATTCCATAAAACTGTGCTCAGCCTTCATGAGCCTCTGTTCTTGTTGCTCTTCAGTGTCTGTAATTTGAACTATCTTATCCTCAAATTCGCTAATTTCTTCTTTTGTCTGATTAAAGTTTAGTAAGTCTTTTTAGTGTGTTCCTCATTTCAGTTATTGCCCCTTTCAGTTGCAGTATCTCTTTTTAGAACATCATTTTGTTCTGGCATTTTTTCCTTATTTCTTTTAGCACTTTGTCTCTGTTTTCGCCTATTTCTTGAATTATGTTTAATTTGCATTCTGTTCTTCCATTCCCCCACTCCCCATCATTAGTCATCTAGTGGGAGAAAAGGAGCTTTGGTGGTGCAGTGCCTATGGCATTTGACTGCTAACCAGAAGGTTGGTGGTTCAAACCCACCAACCACTCCATGGAAGGAAGACTGGGCAATCTACTTCCATAAAAATTTACCACCTCAGAAACCCAAAGGGGGTCACTATGAGTTGGAATTGACTTGATGGCAGTGAGTTTAGTTTTGAGATTAGTGGAAGAAAGATGTGGCAATCTGCTTGTGTAAAGATTTATAGCCTTGGAAACCCTATAGGTCAGCTCTTCCCTATCCTATAGGGTTACTATGAGTTGGAATTGACTCAGCATCAAAGGGTTTGGTCATCCTTAGATGTACTTTCACTCCCTTTATCATGTTTATTTGCATGGGCCATTGTTTCTCTGTTCTTTTTATGTCTTGTGATTTTTTTGTTGCAGCAGTGAATTTTTGGGGTGTTAACTTTCTCACTTTTTCCCAGTATTTGATGTTTTTGCCCACATTACTTCCTGCAAAAATCTCTTAGGTGGGCAGAGATTTTGGCCTTTGCTTGCCATTTCTTCTCCCCCTCTATGATAGCTGCTTTCCCCTTCCTGGTTTAATTAGGAATTGAAAGTTCTAAGTCTCAGTTTTCAACTCTCTATCTCTCCCAAATATAACAGAGAACATACTGTGGTCTGTCTCTGTCCATCAGTGGTCACTGCCACTCAGGCGAGATATCAATCTGTCTACTAAGGGCATAGTTCTCTCTCTCTAGTTATTACTATCTTTCCTTCTCTGTTTTTTCAACCACATTTTTAGTCAGAAACCACATACCCAGTGAACCCCCTTTGGTGTTTGATGTTTTCTTTTGGTTAGTCCAAGTCTTCCTTCTCTGCTTTATGGGGGCTGTTTATATCTGAGTTGGCATTCAGGATATGCATAGGTAGACTTTCTTCCACTTCAGGAGGAGGGGCTGACACTTCCCAGAAGGACCCCTGTGAAATCTGTCTTGTTGGTTTCAGAGCCCCAGTAGCACTGTGGTGGTGGGGGAGCAGTTTCTATTTAGGTGACCCACTTCCTGACTACATACAGAGTAGGGAAACTTCTGTAGGAATTCATATCAGTCCTACACCAACAGTTACCAGTTGGGGGAGAGGTTATCACTGTTCAAATGGAACCCCAGGAAGGTCTGCCTTGTTGTTCTCAGAGTTCACACTGTAGTATGTTATCTGTGGATGTAGACTCCACTCAAGATGCCAGCTTCCTAGAACACAGAAGCTTCAGTCAGTAGTCCTCAGTGCTGACTGGAAGGGGTAGCATACAGACATAAACTGACACCCAGGGAGGTCTGCCTTGTTGATTTCAGAAGCCTGAGCTATAAGATGCACAGGGAAGCAGGTAGAATGCTGACTATGGGAACAGACTTGTGGTTGTTATGTTTGTGTGTCAACTTGGCTGGGCCTGGTTGAGTGGCTGGGCAGCTGGTGGTTGTTATTCCCCATGATGAGACTGGCAATCAACTCCATGGTGGTATCTACCACAAGCAACTAAGTAGCTGCCTTTGGGATGTGGTCTGCTTCCTGTGTATAAGGAGAAGCCAGTCTCTTTGTACAGGCAGGGGTTATAGTGATTAGGGAAGTAGGATTCTTTTCTGGGGCCATTTCCCCAGTTCACAGCAACTAGCAGACCTCATGATTGGGAAGAGTGGCAAAGATGGCAGGAGAAGTGATTATCCTACCACATACGACTCATTACTCATTTATTGATTTGTGTCTGTCTGCAGTTCCTCACTGCTTTTTGGTGCTCCCTGATTCAGAGTTCCTCAAAGCCAAACACCATTTCCTTGTTGTGTTTGTTGGGGAGGATAAGAACAATAGTCTATTTATGCCACCATCTTCCCAGAATTTCCTAGTGATAACATTTCTTGATGGAAGAGTAAGGTATCTGAGTGATATTTTAAATATGGAAATTTTTAAAATTTTAAAACTTTGTGGTAGAGTTTTGAACTGATGACTTACTTTATTTTATTTTAAATGGAAGTTATACATTCACATGGTTTAAAACATCAAATTCATTTACTCAAGAGATGTTTATTGGGCACCTATGATCCAGGCACTGTTCTAGGCACTTGAGTTATATTGTTGTTGTTGTTATGTGCCTTCAAGTCGGCCTCAACTCATAGCAACTCCTCCTGGGGTTTTCGAGGTGATATCACTACGGAAGTTGATTGCCCAACCTTCCTTCCAAGGAGTGGCTGGTGGGTTTGAACCTCCAGCCTTCTAGTTAGCAGTCAAGTGCCTTAGGCACTATGCTACCTGAGTTCCTTGAGTTATATTAGTAATGAAAAAGACAAAGATCTCTGCCACTGTGTTGTTGATATTATAGTAGGAAAAGAGACCCCAAACAGTGAATAATCATGAACAATAGAGAGCTAGAAGGTGATTAACCAAAAAAATCAAACCCACTGCCATTGAGTTGATTCCAACTCTCAGTGACCCTGGTAGGGTTTCCAAGGCTGTAATCTATATGGAAGTAGATTGCCTCATCTTCCTCCCATGGCACAGCTGGTGGGTTTGAAGCACTAACCTTTTGGTTAGCAACCAAATTCCTTACCCACTGCATCAACAGAGTTCCTTAGAAAGTGATAAGTGTTATGAATAAAAAGGAGACAAGGGGGATTAGGAATAATCCCTGATTTCTGGGAGCTCCTTTCTCCTTTTTCCTAGGGGATTCCCTTTATCTCTTCCTGGATTGGAGTTTTACTTCCTAGAAAACTAGAAATAGAATGTCCAGGATAAACCTTCATTGAAAAGGTGAAATTTGAACAAATATTTAAGGTGATGACCCTTATAAAACCAAATTGTGTTAACTATTTGGTTTGTAAGGTTTATTATGAAAAACACAATCACACTCCCCCCCGCACCCCCACCTTTCTTCTTCCGGCAAGTAACTAATTTCAACCTTACTGTTTGTTATTTTCTTCCCTGCCTCTAAGTAACAAAGGTATTTAAAGGTACTTCTTAATTTTTAGTTTTTGGCAATATCACTTGATTTCCATTAGAGAAGAGAAGGATTTAGCTATTCACAACTGATTTATGATTACTTTTTCTTTCTTTCATAACTTTTAAATTTACTTGGAGTTAATAGCTGCCTTGTGTTTCTTTGCTTAACCCTCTAAGTATTTATCATCAATCTACCCTCAAATCTTGAATATTTGTGTGATCTATTTTCAATATGCTACAGTATTTTAGATAGTTTATTAATTTCTCCTGTAAAATCTCTCCTGGATCCTCCTGACCTGCTGTAATCTGGGCTTGCTGCTCTCTCACCCTGATTTCTGGGAGCTCCTTTTTCCTTTCTCCTGAGGATTCCCTTTATCTCTTCCTGGATTGGATCTTTACTTCCTAGAAGACTACATTTTTCTTGTTTTTGGTGGAACATATATTTTAGTGTATATCTATATTTCTGAGAAAGGATATGTGGGAGGTAACTTTTTTTTTTTTAGCATTTGTGTGTCTGAAATATTTTTATTCTTTGAGTTGATTGCTGGTGAGGTGCAAGGTGGACCTAGAAACACAGCCTCTAACATAAGTGTAAATATAAAATAGGGTATAAAAACTTTGTGCTGGAATCAAACATCCTCTAACTTTACGAGGGGAAAGAATCATCATCATTACCATCAGCTTAAGGGTGGTTACTATGTGACAGAGATCAGACATACCTCCTCTCTCTAGCCTTTTTACCAATCATGACATCAGCCATCCCTCCCAGGACACTCTCCACTTCTCTTCTGGGTTTGAAAATTTGTTACAATAGCCACACTCAAGGACTCAAAGGATCAAGAAAAATTCAGGATACAGTGCTTCAGTTAGGACAGCTTCTTGGCTGTGTCCACAGGTAGAACTCTCTTTCAGTCCCTTGGCCCTTGGCTCTAGCCTGGTTTCTGCCCTGCTCGGGTATTACAGCCCCTTGTTTAGTTCCACTAACAAGTGCCTGGAGGCACCCCACTCCACTAGCAAACCTCTTGCCTGAATGCTCTCAGGTCTCTCATTCTGTGGGCCACTAAGGCCACCATGCCATCTTGCACTGGTTTCCTGGTCCTGCTGCTGACATTTCTCTGCCTCTGGACTCTGCCACGTTTGCCGCTGCTTCTCACCATCTCATCCCATTTCTGGTATTACAGCTTTCTCTGTCCCTTGGGTTTAGTCAGTTCTCAGCAGAGGGATCCTGTATCCAAAGGATGTGGTCTGCTCCTGGCAGTCCTCCATTTACTTCCGGGATTGGCTCATTTTAAGGCTACAGGGATGCCAAAACTGACCAATCCCCTTGTTAGTGTTCCATACACATTATTTTCATGGTCCCACCCCGACAAGTGTTCCATGGATATTATTTGCATTCTTAGCAAGCTGTCCAATCCCCTTGGTGGGCTACAAATACCTTATTTGCATAGCTCCACCCAATCATTTTATGGGATTTACAGATCATCAATGGTTCTCACTGCCGTTGAGTTGATTCTGACTCACAGTGACCCTATAGGACAGAGTAGAACTACCCCACAAGATTCCCAACGTTGTAAAACTTTACAGAAGCAGACTGCTTCATCTTTCTCCCATGGAGCAGCTGGTGGGTTCTAACCTAGAAAGATCATATTAAGTAATTCATTATACCCCATAGGGTTAATAGAATTTGTTTGGGGAAAAGCTTTCAAGCAGAGAAGTAACAGAGTTTGCATGGTCCCTGAGTGCTCATTATACCATAGAAAGGGGGTTGTAGACCAGACATAGCTAGACTGGACATCTCCAGGAGAAGGAAGCTTGCACCCTAATATCCTACATATTTATGGGGAAAGGGGGCTGTGGTGTTTTTAAGTTACTGTGCAATCATATTAGATGTCTGGTATAGCTAATTGATTTGTTAAAAAGGTAGAGCTTCAAACATGACAAAACAGCTTCTTTTTCTAAATTATTATGGTAAAATGTATGTAACAAAGCACTTGCTATTTTAACCATTTTCAGCGTACAATTCTATGACATTAATTGTATTCACCATTTTGTACAATCATCAACACTATCCATTTCCAAATGATTTTCATCTCTAAAAACAGAAACTCAGTACTCTTTAAGTAATAATTCCCTATTCCTCCCTCTTTTCTAGCCCTTGGTAACCACTAATAAACATTTGTCTTTATGTATTTGCATATTCTCTAGTTTTATGTAAGTGGGTTCATTCAATATTTTTGCTTATAAGTCGGCTTCTTGCTAAGCTACCCATTAAAAAAGAAAAAAGAAAAACAAAAAACCAAACTCACTGCCATTGAGTCTATTCTAACTCATAGCAACCCCCTTTGGGTTTCCAAGGTGCTAAATCTTCATGGAAGTAGATTGTGCAGCCTTCTTTCCATAGAGCAACTGGTGGGTTTGAACCACCAACCTTCTGGTTAGCAGTCAAATGCCTTAGGGACTACACCACCAGAGCTCCTTAGTTACCCATGTTGTTGTATGCTATCTAGTCAGACCCAACTCGTAGTGACCCATTGTGAGGAGGAAATGAACTTCTAGGACTATCAGAGTTTGTCTCCTTAACTGATAGAGTAGATTAAAGATGGCTGCATTTTCTTTGACATGTTTCCCCTTGATTCTGGACAGGTTTGTTACTTTGTTGACCAAAAGAGCATAAAGGAATTGAGACTATGTTAGTTCTGGGCCTAGTCTTTAAGATATCTGGCAATTTTGATCTCTTGGAGCCCTGAGTCACCATGTAGGAAGTCTGCCTACCCTCCTGGAGACATTATGTGAAAAAGCCCTTTATGGAGAGGAAGAGGGACTCAGCTTAACTCAGCCTTATAGCTGTCCCTGCCAAGACATCAGTCATATGAGTGAAGGCACCTTGGACCTTGTAGACCAAACCACTGGCCAGATGAAGACCATCCAGTAACCATAGGTCTCTGGTAGCACAAAGTTTGAGCTCAACTACTAACTGGAATGTTGGTTGTTTGAATCCATCCAGCAGCATGAAGGAAGAAAGGCCTGGCAATCTACTTCCATAAGATATATATAGCACTGGGAACCCTGTGGAGCACAGGGCTGCTCTGACACACATGGGGTCCCCATGAGTAGGAGTCAACTTGACAGCAATGTGTTTAATCCCAGTCAAAGCCACATAGAGCAAATTGTCAGACAAGCTCTGCTCAAACTCTTTATCCCTAAAATGTGAGATATAATAAAAATCGTTGTTTTAAGACCTCAACATTTGTAGTACTTTGTTACACAACAAAAATAACCAGAAGAGATGGCTATAGAATTCTAGATTAAAATCACTTTCTCTCAGAAGTTTGAGGGAATTGATGCAGTATTGTTAATTTCAAAGCCATTAGTAGTCTAATTGGTTCTGATGTAAGTCAAATATATCTATATCTTTTTTGCCTTTTATTATCAGTATCTTTATAAATATGGCAGTGTTTTGAACAGTAAAATCATCAAACTGAACATCTGTGAGTGAACATCTATCAATGATATCAACAAATTACATGCTACAACATTGTATGTAGTACATATTACTAATGATAAGGACCATCATTAAGTGCAGTTTAACATAACTAGAATATGTTTTAAGTCGGGGTCTACCTGTAGGAAGTACTATCTTGTTCCAAGTGTTCGGAAATGTTATGATGACAGGCTTAATGTGGATTTATTTTCATTCATAATGTTGGACGTTTGATGGACTCTTTCAACCTTGAAACTCATATTATTCAGTTCTGAGAGATGTTTTAAAATTATTTCATTGCTGATTTCCTCCTACCTTTTTCTTTCCCTGGTAGTTCTAAATATTTGGATATTGGGTCACCTATACTGCTCTTTAAATTTTCTTAGGTTTTGGTTTTATTTTCTATCTCTGTGCCTTGCTCTATTTTCGGGATAATTTCCTTAGCTTTCTCTTTCAATCTTTTTATGAAAATCATCTTCTGTCACATGTATGATTTCCAAGAGCTCTGTTTTAGTTCTCCGACTGTTCCTTTAATTTTAGCATAATTTTCTTGTTTCATGAATATAGCTTATCTTTTTTGAGTAAACTAATTTTAGTAATTTTTATAAGTAGGGTAAATTCAGTTTTTTTTTTTAAAAGCTTTCCCCCTCTTAGTTCATAGTCTCTGTTTCCTCTAAGTTGATTTTTTTTCTTTGATTTTGTATTATCGTTCATGCTAGAGGTTTTCCTTAGATGTATGATTGTTGTTGGCTTATATGTAAAAATGGAAAACTGACTGTAAACTAAAAAGCTGATTGGAAACTAATCCCCTGGGTATGGCTTGTGGACTCTAGTCCTCACTGTACGGTAAGCTGGCTGGGCCTTTCTCTGGAACCCTGCTTTCTTTCACTATCTTGAGGCATTCCTCTTGGGTTGTTCAGATTTCCAGAGGAGGGTCTTCTAGTCATCAGTCATGAGAGCATAGGCTGGTTTGCCCGCACTCTTGGACTGGAAAGAGGTGGTCTTCAGCTTTCTGTATGTATGAGTTTATTAAGATACTTCTGTTTTCATTTATGCCTTGTGTCTCCCAGTGTCCTTTGATATTAGTCTATTCAGAGAATAAGCCTCTAGTCTCACACCAGAGTAAGGGAAGGGCTGTTGCTCACTTGTGTAGAGTTGGGAAATACATCTGTGAATCTAACTGCTTCTTAAGCAATTTTTAAACTTATACTTCTGTTTTTAGCATCATTTCCATTTCTAACAGTATGATATGCAACCAGTTCCCAAGTCTTTTGGGGATTCTGCACTATAAAATGGGTTGCTTCCTGGCATTCCCTCCTGCGAGTTTAGGGTGAAACTTTTGTAGGTCTGCCCAGTCAGTTACCACTTGTTCATCTACTTTTGAGCTTCCAGCATTATGTGGCTGTTGGCTCTCCCTGTAGGAGTCCCTGGTGTGTGTGTGTGTTGGGGGGAGGCTGCATGTGAAACAGTTAAGAACTCAAATACTACCCAAAAGTTTGGTGGTTTAAATATACCCAGAGGTGCCTTGGAAGAAAGTTCTAGTGATCTACTTCCAAAAGGTCACAGTCATTGAAAACCTTACAGAGTACAGTTTTATTCTGCACCATGAGGTGGAATTCACTTGATGGCAATTATTTATTTATTTATTTGCTTCTTCCTGTTCTATTTGTCTTGTGGACAAATGCATTTACTGTCATTTTAGTGAGATCTCTCACAGGAGGGAAGTAAATGCTTGTGTTCAATCTATTATCTTTACCCAGAGCCCTGAAATGAATACTTTATATACCACATTGTTTACACCCTCTGCCTTGACTATTTTATTATATTTTGAAAAAGCAGGTGGGAAATGGACATTAGACCTCAGTTCAACACTAAAATCATTTTATAGTCGATAAGGAGAGGATATTTTCCTTTGGGAAATTAGTTGTTACCAACAGCTAGTCATAAAAGTATTTTTGATAATTCTAAAAATGAAATTTATTTATGCAATGCTGTTTTGCTTATGACCTGCTCATGAAAAGTAAATACTGTGGATATTCATATTATAGATAGCTAGTTGTACCTTTCAATGTTAGAATATAGAAATCTTTACCAATAGATAAATAGTTTCACTAAAACTTCTGACTAGAAATAGCATGTAGAATATTGGGTTTTAGTTTCCTGTGCTCAGCACTAGGAAGTGTTCTATATAATCAAAGAAACTGTTTTCTTTCATTTGGAAAATATTAATTCCTTATCCCAAATATGTGATGTCCCTTATAAATTCTAGGAATTGAAATTTTCACAGAGTGCTCAGGAATCTTGAGAAAATAGAGAGACTAATAGATTTGGAGATGCCTACACATTGAGAAGAGCTCTGGTAGCATAGTGCCTAAGGCACTTGATTGCTAACAAGAAAGCTGGCGGTTCACACCCACCAGCCACTCCTTAGCAGGAAGGTTGGGCAATCTACTTCCATAGTGATACCACCTCGGAAACCCAAGGAGGGGTCACTATGAGTTGGGTCCAACTCAATGGCACATAACAACACAACAACACATTGAGAAGATTGCTTAATAGCATGTCATCTATATAGAGGGTCAGGTAAATTAGCATCAAGAGGACAAACTAAGGATACTCTACATAAGAAGTTAACTGTAATGACTATACTATTCTCAAATCTTCTTCCTTTTGCTTCTCCGTAGCCACATGGATTCAAGTGTCCTGGTGTGATCTTTGTTTCTCCTTTTTTCCTCTTTTGCACATCAAGACTCAGTTCACTGAGCTATTAGCAAAGGTGATTGCTTCAGTTCTGTAATTTCAGAGGTGAAGAGGGTGGATATTTAAAAGTTTTCTTTCCCACGTTTTTCCCAATATCTAAAGTATTGGTAGTCTCAACAGGAGGAACATGCTTGGAGGTTTAAAAGAAAGAAAGAAAAAAATACTATTGTCATCTGCTCAGTTCTGACTCATGGTAACCCCATGTGTGCAGACTGAATTGGACTGAATAGAAAGACTGACCTCTCAGAAGCAGATTTCCAGGCCTTTCTGCTGAGGTACCTCCAGGTGGGTTCAAACCACATATCTTTTGTTTAGTAGTAGCATGCTTAACTGACTGTGTTACCCAGGGACTCCTTGCTTTGTCATAAAAAACAACAACAACAACAAAAAAAAACAGAAACTGTGTTGTTGTCAAGTAGATTCTGCCTCATAATGATCCTATAGTACAGAGTAAAGGAGCTCTGGTGGCATAGTGCCTAAGGCACTTGACTGCTAACCAGAAGGCTGGC
>NW_006921850.1:3859737-3882036 GCF_000298275.1 Orycteropus afer afer | reverse complement strand
AACCCAAGGAGGGGTCGCTATGAGCCGGGGCTGACTTGATGGCACGTAACAACAACAACAACAGTACAGAGTAAAACCACCCTATAAAGTTTCCAGGGCGGTAATCTTTATGGACACATTTTCCAACTACTGATCCTTCTTTGTTTCCAATGTTAGCAATCCAATCACCAGTAATTGCATTGCATCGTGATTGCATGTTTAATCAATTATAGACTGCAGAAGTTGGGAAAAAATCTTCAATTTCTCCATCTTTGATATTAATAGTTGGTGCATAAATTTGAATAATAGTTATATTAACTGGTTTTCCTTATAGGCATATGCATATTGTCCTATCACTAGCAACATTATACTTCAGGATGGATTCTGAAATGTTCTTTTTGACAATGAATGTGATGCTGTTTCTTCTTCAATTTGTCATTCTCAGCATCATATGATTGTCTGACTCAAAATGGCCAATACTAGTTTATTTACACTCATTAACGCCTGGACATTTATTTATCTTGTGTTTCATTTCATTTTTGTTGACTCAATTTTCTTAGATTCATACTTCATACATTCCAAGTTCTGATTATTAATAGATGTTTGCAGCTGCTTCTTCTCACTTTAAGTTGTTCCACATCAGCAAATGAAGGTCCCGAAAGCTGTACTTTCTCCATATCATTAGGGTTGGTTCTACTGTGATGAGGCAGCTCTTCAGAATACTTCCAGTGATTTTTTTTTTTTTTTTTCAGTAGTAGATTGCTAAGTCCATCTTCCTAGTCTTACTCTGGAAGCTCTATTAAAACCTTTTAACCACGGGTAACCCTGCTGGTATTTAGTAATTCCAGCATCACAACATAAAAGCCACCACAGTATGACAAACTGACAAATAACTGAGAATTACTGGTGATTGGAATGTGAAGGCTGGAAACAAAGAAGAAATATCAGTAGTTGGAAAATATGGCCTTGGTAATAGAAACAACTCCAGAGATTGCATGATAGAATTTTGCAAGACCAATGACTTATTCATTGCAAATACCTTTTTCAACAGCATAAACAGTGACTATGCATGTGGACCTTGCCAGATGGAATACACAGGAATCAAATGGACTACATTTGTGGAAAGAGATGATACACAAGCTCAATATCATCAGTCAGAACAATGTCAGGTTCTGACTGTGAAAGAGACCATCATGTTCATATGTAAGTTCAAGTTAAAGCTAAAGAAACTAAACCAAGTCTATGAGATCCAAATATGACCTTGAATATATCCCACCTGAATTTATAAACCACCTCAAAAATATATTTGATGCACTGAACACTAACAACTGAAGACAAGATAGGTTGTGGGATGACATCAAAGACATAATACATAAAGAAAGCAAAATGTTATTTAAAAGACAAGAAAGAGAGAAAAGACCAAAATGATTGTTAGAAGAGACTCTGAAACTTGCTCTTGAATGGAGAGTAGCTAATGGAAGAATAACAAAATAAAAGAGCTGACCAGAAGATTTCAAAGGGCAACTCAAGAAGATACAATGTACAAAGATCTGGAGTCAGAAAAACAAAAAGACAGAATGTTCCCAGCATTTCTCAAGCTAAAAGCATTGAAGAAAAAAATTCAAGCCTTGAGTTGCAATACTGAAGGATTCTGTGGCAAAATATTGAATGAGGTAGGGAGCATCAAAAGAAGACAGTAGCAATTCACAGAGTCACTGTGCTAAAAATAATTGGTCAATGTTCAACTATTTCAGGAGGTAACATATGATCAAGAACCAATGGGACTGAAAGAAGAAGTCCAAGCTACTCTGAAGGCATAGGGAAAAAAAGGCTCCAGGAGTTAAAGGAATATCTATTGGGATGTTTCAACAAATGGATGCAACTTTAGAAGCAGTCAATCGTCTAAGCCAAGAAATTTGGAAAACACCTTCCTGGCCAACTGAATGGGATGGAATTTGTGCCCATTTCAAAGAAAAGTTATACAACAGAATGCAGAAATTATCAAACAATGTCATTAATATAACATGCAAGCAAAATTTTGCTGAAGATAATTAAAACACTGTTGCAGCAGTACATCAACAGGGAACCACCAGAAATTAAAGGCAGATTCAGAAGAGGACATGGGATAAGGTATACCATTGTTGATGTTAGATGGATCTTGGCCAAAAGCAAATAATACCAGAAAGTTGTTTACCTGTGTTTTATTAACTATTCAAAGACCTTCGAATGTGTGGATCTTAACAGATTATGGATAACATTGTGAAGGATGGGAATTCCAGAACACTTAATTGTGCTCATGCAGAACCTGTACATAGACCAAGAGGTAGTAGTTTGAACAGGATTGGAGGAAGACTCATTAACAACTTGTGATATGCAGATGACACACCTTGCTTGCTGAAAGTGAAAATGACTTGAAGCACTTACTGGTGAAGATAAAAGACTGCAGCCCTCAGTATGAATTACATCTCAACATAAAGGAAACAAAAATCCTCACAACTGGGTCAATAATCAACATCATGATAAATTGAGGAACTGATTGCATCCATAATCAATGCCCACAGAAGCAGCCATGAAGTAATCACATGACATATTGTATTGGGCAAATCTGCTTCAAAATATCTCTTTAAAGTGTTAAAAAAGTAAAGATGTCACTTTGAGGACTAATGTGCACCTGATCCAAGCCATAGTATTTTCATATGCATGTGAAAGGTGAATAATGAATAAGGCAGACTAAGAAGAATTGATGCCTTTGAATTATGGTATTGGCAAAGAATACTAAATATACATACCATGGACTGCCAGAAGAACGAATAAATCTGTCTTGGAAGAAGTACAGCCAGGATGCTCCTTAGAAGCAAGGACTGTGAGACTTATTTTTGGACTTTGGGCATGTTATCAGGAGGAACCAGTCCATGGAGAAGGACATCATGCTTGGTAAAGTACAGGGTCAGTGAAAAAGAGGAAAACCTCAACGAGATGGATTGACCTAGTGGCTGCAACAATGGGCTCAAACACAGGAATGATTTTAAGGATGGCTCAGGACTGGGCAGTGTTTTATTCTGTCACCATGACTTGGACCAACTCAATGGCACTTAACAACAACAATCTTTATGAAAGCAGGCTGTCACGTCTTTCTCTTTCGGAGTGACTGGTGGTTTCAAACCAGACTTTTTAGTTAAGTTGAGTATTCAACTACAGAGTGACAGTATATTAAATTCCCAATTTTATCAATGCCATGTTTTGGAGGGCCAAGACAATACAGACATTCTATGTGAGGGCATATTGGTCGGATTTTAATTTTTGACATCAATGTTAAAATAGGTAAGTCTCTAACTGAATGACTAATTGTTGCATTTACCACACTGGCTCAGGGAGCTCTGATAACACAAAAGCTTACTTTCTTGGAGAGTTTCCTAATAGTCCCATATTTCAGTCTGACGGAAAGTAAAAAGAACAAAGTACAAAGTAGAAACATCAATGGACCATCATAAATAATGCAGAAAAATGAAAGGGGTTGACTCAGAATAGAATCCACTTGGAGAGAAGCAACCAAAGAGCATTTGGGTGTCAGAGTCTTCTGGATAAACTAAGGGTGACATTATTCAAGTAATAGTGATGTATAAGCTTCTGATGAAATTCCTGAGACTATTTCTGACTCTCTCCATAGGCATACTTTCATTTGGTATAATTTTTTGAGGCTCTCTTGGTTGAATCTTAGGGAATAAGTCCCCCAAAAGATGGGGATTTGGAAGAACAATAGCAGATCAACTGAGAGAGAAATGGTAACACTTGGTGTGAAGGCATAGGGCAGGAGTATGGAGTAGGATAAAATTAAATTACTTAAAGAAGAGACAGGTTTTCTCCAGGTCCCCTTCTGCTAGGACCTTTTAAGAAAGGGTAGATAGTCTTCCTCCTGGTATAGATGGAGGGCAATCTAGCATGGGGCCAGAGAAATGGATTTAAAATTCCTTCCAGGCTTTCCTAGTTCACTAATTATAGAACAACCAAGATTTCAGGCTCAGAGAGATATAAACAGCATATTCAGAGTATGAGTCATTATGTATTAGGGGAGACTAGTAATTGGCTAATTATGCTGGTTAATCACTTGACTGCTAACCAAAAGTTAGGAGATTCGAAATCACTAGGTGCTCCACAGGAGAAAGATGTGACTGTCTGCTTTCATAAAGATGTACAGCCTTTGGAAACTGTATGGGGCTGTTCTACTGTGTCTTACAGGGTAGCTTTGTGTCAGAATGGACTCAATGGGCTTGGTTTTTTGGGAATAGCTGTGTGGGGGCAAGGATGATTAGAAAGGGGGTCCCAGGAGATCAAACATGGAAATATCAGCAGGATAGCATGATAGATTTTGAATTTGAAGCAGCAAAATAGAATAGTGGAATAGACTTCATGGACACTATGTTCAATAATTCATGAGCTTCTGGACTCAGACAAGTTTCTTACCTGTTAAATTAACTTCCCACTGAGATTTCTTCCTCTACAACTCTCTGAGCTTGGAGTAGTTATAAGTCTCTCCATTTCAACCTTTCCCGGCCCCAGATTGGTCTCTAGGCTACTGTATCAGGCCAAACCTTAAGACTATGGGTGCTCATAAAACTGAAAAGATCAGTTTGTGACAAAGAAGGAGATTGTTTTAATAATCTAAACAGCATTTCTCAAAGGATGCTTTGTGGCTATAAAACACCACATAATGTGGATGAATTTAGAGGATATTATGCTGAGTGAAATACATTAATCACAGAAGGACAAATATTCTATTAGTCTACTATTGTAAAAAATCAATGAAAGGTTTACATATGGAAGAAAACTTCTGTTATTTACCAGGGATGGGATGGGAGGTGAGGGAAAATTGCCAGATAGGGAAGAGGCAAGTATTGATGTGGGTGAAGGGAAAGGCAATATACCAAATCAAGTTACCAACACAACACCACCAAGGAAAAGGAAGACACAGAGAGGTGCACAAGAGGTACAGAAAACAAAGATAAACACTTTTACATACACAATACTGCATTATCAGTGATAACAAACATCAGTCTACAGGTAAATAGATAGGTAGACAGGCTGAATGATCAGGTATGTCTAGGCAAAAGGGAACATGCCCATTGCCATATATAAGCTTGACAGATGATATTGCTACATATGTATTGGTATGTGCTGTAAGAATGTTCAAGAGCTCTGGTAGCATAGTGCCTAAGGCATTTGACTGCTAACCAGAAGGCTGGCAGTTCAAATCCACTAGCCACACCTCAGATGGATGATTGGGCAATCTACTTCCATAATGATACTGCTTCAGAAATCCAAGGAGGGGTCGCTATGAGTCAGATTCAACTCGATGGCAGTGAGTTGTTTGGTGTTATAAGAATGTCCATATAGATAGAACTAACAGGAGGTAAAGGTATGATAATTTCTTAGGAAGCATCCATTCCTGATGGAGCGAGTTGTTGGATCTGTGGGCTCAGGACCATGGTCGCAGAGGACATCAAGCTCAATTGGTATAATATACTACATATGAACATTGTTCTACATCCTACTTTAGTGAGTAGTGACTAGGGTCTTAAAAGCTTGCAAATGGCCATCTAGATGCAACAATTGGTCTCTCTTCACCCAGAGCAAAGAAGAATGAAGAAAACCAAACACACATGGAAATAAGTAGTCCAAGGGACTAGTGGACCATGTGAACCACAGCCTCCATGACTATGAGATCAGAAGAATTAAATGGTGCCTGGCTACCACTGTCAACTACTAGGAAAGGGATCAGTGCAGGAGATCCTGGATAAAGTGGTAGACCAATGTGGAACAAAACTCAAAATCATGAAAAAGACCAGGTTTACTGATCTGATCGAGCCTGGTAGAACCCTCAAGCCTATGGTCCCTATCTACCTTTCAGGCCTGGAATTGAACTAACTCACTGTCGTGGCTTCCAGCCAAATGATAGACAGGCATATAGGGTGAACATATACACCAAGGAGATATACTCCTTAGAATGATCAATCATGGGAGAACAGAAGGGCAATATTTGCACAGGGATATAGATCAGGGGGCAGGAATGTACAGGAAAGAGGTAACTACAGAGAGGAAGTGGAAAGACAGCTGTTACATTGGGGGGATTGTGGTCAATGTCATGAAAGAAAATGTATATAAACTGCTACATGGAAAACTGCTCTGCAAACTTTTGCCCAAATCACAATAATAATAATAATAATAATAACAATAATAATAATAAAAGGATTCTCTATGGAACACTATTGAGATATCTTTTATCATAAACACACACACACACACAGATTCTATATAATTTTGTGGACAAATATATTTAGGAAATATTTCATATATGCCTTCTTTCTTTCTTTGCACAGTAAAGGCTCTGATAAGACTTGCAGTAAATAAATATGTTTCCTTTTATTTAAATCAGCACTTCCAAACTTTATTTGACCATTGTGGTAGTTCAGTTTGTGGCAGCTTGGCTGGGCCTGGTAGAATGACTGGGCAGCTGGATATAGTATTCCCCATGATGAGACTGGTAATCAACTCCATGGTGGAATCTACTGTGAGCAGCTGAGTAGCTGCCTTCGGGATGTGGTCTGCTTCCTGTGTATAAGGAGAAGCCTTGAGAATGGTCTCTAGCCCATGGCACGCTTGGACCCTGCATGTAGCCATGTTGTTCATTAGCCTGCCATGCTCTGCTGACCTTGAGACTTAAAATGGACTTAAATTAATGGCCTGCCACGGGGTTTGGTAACATCAGGACTGTGCCTTTTTACTTGTCAACCTTGGGCTTGTCAGCCTTAGTAGCCAGCAGCCGTCTGAGTGAAGAAACACCTCTAGGTCCAGTGGGCCAGGAGCAGGAGGCAGAGCTGGACCCCAAGGTTGAGGGTCTTTCACCCAGCTCCTAGATCCTGGCACTTTGAATTTGGACTTAAAGCCTCCAAATTGTAAGAATAAACTTCTGTTTGTTAAGGCCATCCCATTTGTGGTATATTCTTTTCAGAGAGGCACTAGGTAACCAAAACAACCATGGAATCTTTCTAAAATGTGTGTAATACTCTTTATCACTATGTGTCTGTCAGTTTGTTGTACTGTGGTAATTTGCATGTTGCTATGAGCTCTGGTAGCATAGTGCCTAAGGCACTTGACTGCTAACCAGAAGGCTGGTGGTTCAAACCCACCAGCCACTCCTCGGAAGGAAGGTTGGGCAATCCTACTTCTGTAGTGATACTGCCTCGGAAACCCAAGGAGGGGTTGCTATGAGTTGGGGCTGACTTGATGCCACACAACAACAACAACATGATGCTGGAAGCATGAAAAGGAGATGGAAGGAATACACAGAGTCACTGTACCAGGAAGAATTGGTTGATGTCCAACTTTTTCAGGAAGTAGGATATAATCAAGAACCTATGGTATTGAAGGAAGAAATCCAAGCTGCACTGAAGGAATTGGCAAAAAACAAGGCTCTAGGAATTGACAGAATACTCATTGAGATGTTTCAACAAACGGATGCAGCATTAGAGGCACTTACTTGTTTATGCCGAGAATTTTTGGAAGACAGTTACTTGGCCAACTAATTGGAAGAGATCAATATTATTACCCATTTCAAAGAAAGGTGATCCAACAGAATGTGGAAATAATTGAACAATATCATTGATATCACACATGAGTAAAATTTTGCTGAAGATAAATCAAAAATGGTTGAAGCAGTATATCGACAGGGAGCTTCCAGAAATTAAAGCTGGATTCTAAAGAGAATGTGGAATGAGGGATATCATTGCTGATGTCAGATGGATCTTAGCTGAAAGCAAAGAATACCAGAAAGATGTCTACTTGTATCTTATTGACTATGCAAAGGCTTTTGACTGTGTGGATCATAACAAATTATGGATAACATTATGGATTTTAATCCACAGCATTATGAGGAACATGTACATAGACCAAGAGGCTGTCATTCGAACAGAACAAGGGGACACTGCATAGATTAAAATCACGATGAGGTACATCATGATTTATCCTTTTACCACACTTATTCAATCTGCATATTGAGCAAATAAGAGAAGCTGGACTTCATGAAGAAGAATGTGGCATCAGGATTGGAGAAAGAATCATTAACAACCAGTCATATGCAGATGACACAGCCTTACTTGCTGAAAGTGAAGATGACTTGAAGCACTTACTGATGAAGATCAAAGACTACCATCTTCAGTGTGGATTACACCTCAACATAAAGAAAATGAAAATCCTCACAACTGGACCAATAAGCAGCATTATGATAAATGTAGAAAAGATTGAAATTGTCAGGGATATCATTTTACTTGTATCCAAAGTCAACACCCCTGGAAGCAGCAGTTGAAATCAGATGGCATATTGTGCTAGGCAAATCTTTTTTTAAAGAGGGTAAAAGACCTCTTTAAAGTATTAAGAATCATTTATAGTATTAAGAAACAAAGATGTCACTTTGAAGACTAAGATGTGCCTGACCCAAGCCATGGTATTTTCAATTGCCTCATATGCACGTGAAAGCTGTACAATGAATAAGGATGACCAAAGGGTTGATGCCTTTGGATTATGGTGTTGGCAAAGAATAATGAAAACACCATGCACTGCCAGAAGAACTAACAAAGCTGTGGAAGAAGTGCAGCTGGAATGCTCCTTGGAAGTGAGAATGGACAGACTGTATCTCACTTACTTTGGTCATGTTCCCAGAAATGACCATTCCCTGGATAAGGATATCATGCTTGGTAAAGCAGAGAGTCAGTGAAGAATGGAAATACCCTCAATGAGATGGATTTACACATTGGCTGCAATGATGAACTCAAGCATAGTAAGGATTGTCAGGATCGTACAGGACTTGGCAGTGTTCTGTTCTGTTGTACATAGGGTCGCTATGAGTCAAAACCAATTTGATAGCACCTAACAGCAACAACAATGATCCTGGAAGCTATAGCACTGGTATTTCAAATACCAGCACCAAAACAACAACAACAACAACTCACTAACATTGAGGCAATTCTGACACATAGTGACCCCATTGGGTTTCCAAGGCAGTAAATATTTACCAAAGTAGATTACCCCATCTTCCTCCCACTGAGCCAATGGTGGGTTTGAACTGGCAACCTTCTGGTTAGCGGTCAAATGCCTTAGAGCTCCTTCAAATATCAACAGAGTCACCCAATACTACAGGTTTCAGTGGAGATTCCAAATTAAGACAGAATAGGAAGAAAGGCCTGATGATCTACTTTTGATAATTAGTCAGTGGAAACTCTTTCAATCATAACAGAATATTGTCTGGTACAGTCCTGGAAGATGAGTGTCTTAGAACAGAAGGCACTCAAAATACACAGTGGCTGTATCCATGGGCTTTAGCATACCGATGATCATGAAGATGGCACAGGGCCTGGCACTGTTTTGTACTGTTGTACATAGATTGACATGAGTCAGAACTGACAACTAATACCAACAAATACCCTTCAACATCCTGTGCAACTAGTGTTTCACAGAACATTTTTTGAGAAACATTGACAAATTATCTCTGTGGTCTGTATTTTAGTATTGAGCTGGTCTAAAATCTCAGGTTCTGTTTAAGAATTCTACCAGAGGAATTCAGGGGTTGTTCATTTACTTTAAAGAGCTCTGATGGTACAGTTGTTAAGGCACTTGGCTGCTAACCAAAGTTAAACCTACAGTTCAAACCTACACTTCCCAAATGGAGAAAGATGAGGTAGTCTTGCTTCCATAAAGATTTATAGCCTTGGAAACCCCATGGGCATTTGTACTCTGTCTTATAGGGTTGCTATGAGGTGGAGTTGACTTGATGGTAGTATGTTTGTTTTTTCAGTTTTCTCTTACTTTGAGCAACCTACAATTCGAAGTAATGCAAAATTACATTATTCTGGACAAAAATTCACATTGAGGCTTGATTTATCTCTTGTGTGTGTTTATGCTTCAGCAGAAATTTATTATTACTTGTAAATATATCTCTGTAGTCAGTTATAACATCAAAAACATTTTTTGAGAGGCTTGATTTTTCTTTTGTTGACAATATTCATTTGTAAGTCCATCCTTTGCTTTATTGTTTCTACCTGTCTACTGAATTGGTAATTTTTTAAAAATTCTTCCCCTCCAATTTTTTGGCTATGTGGTTATTCTAACATTTAAAAATTCTTCCTAATTTCTTGTAGAACATTTATTATAAGACATGTTTAGAAGTCTAAGAGTTTTATGTTTTGCTGATTTATTTTGATAATATTACATTATGTAACTGATGATGCAATTCATGCTGCATATTCTTCTCTTCCCTTGCCCTCAGTATTTCCCCTGAAATGTCATCTCCTGCAAATCTGATTTGTTTTAGGCAATCTGAGAAAATACATATGAAGGAGGTTTGCAGATTGTAAAGCACTCTACAAATGTGAAGTGATATCATTATAAAAGTATTTAGCAATCCTTTTATTGAGTACCTACTGTGCCCAATACTGTGCCAGGGGCTAGGGCTATAGGTAAGTCAAACCTGATTCCTATACTCAAGATGCTCAGAGTGGGGTGGGAAAGGGGTGGGAAGACGATCAATAAACAGTTACAATGATGAGGTGACATTGGTATTGAAGGACATAATAAGGGCATAGGAAAGAATCATCTTGTCAGAAAAGTCTTCGAATATTGGGAAGCTGTCAAGTTCATGGTAAATACAAATTTTCACAAATTCAAATTTTTCTTTGAAAGCTCAAATTTTATGATTAGCAACAAATCATGGCAACAGCTTTCCTTGAAGTGATAGTAAGCTCATTTAATTAATTTTATATAAAATATGTATCATATATCCAAGTATAAGTACCATTGTTTATCTTCCAATCATTCTTTCAATAAAAATGGTATTCCATGAAAAACATATCATGTTCAGTTCTCAGTTCACTCATACAAGTGCTTTTCCTTCAGACAACCATACATACAGTTCCTATTTCCTCATTGAAATTATTAAAATAATCATGTAATAATTTAATAAAATAAGTATTTTTTAATGCTTCACATGTGACATTTTTAAGGCAACTGGCTGCTCCCCATTTTTTAAAATCTGGGTAAAGAATACAACTACTTCTTTTACAGTTGGCTATCATTGCCCTGTTTTATGCTAAGATGTTAGCAGTTTACCCACCATTGCTTTTGCACCATTGGTATAAATGTCAGCACAATGAAAAAGCAAATAAGGTTTTAGTATTATTATGAAAATAATTTTTACCTTGCGGACACCTTTCTAGGGATCCACAGACCACAGTGAAAGAACTGCTGCTATACACTGTTCCCCACTCCAGTCAGCCTCACCCAGCTTCAGATGACCAACTTTCTGAGTAATTATTTGTTTTGCAAAATATAATTAGAAGGAGGCTAATAATTTGCAATCACATAACACATAGTTTCTGAATATTGGATTTAATAAGATTATTAAGCCCATTAGTTTTAGTACTTGTATGTCTTTAATTTTTTTCTTTTAAATATAAAGTTAGCAAATCTTATCTGCAAATCTCTCCTCTCCAATTTGCTGTTTTAATGCCCCAAGGGACTTGGTTTGGAATAATACTCTACTTTTCAAAGTCATTCTCTCATATGTCTATTGGGTAGGAGAGACTAGATAGCCTTTTAGCACTCAGATTCTAGGATACCTCTTATCAAAGATGTGTGATTAAATGTCCCCCAGTAGCTTTACTGTTTCACTAATAACTGTGGTTTTCTCTATTTTTTTCTAAAGTCTGCTGTGTCTCTGGCCCAAATTAGTACATTTAAGCCAGAAGCAGAGGGAGCAACATTTACTCTAGAAAATTCCACTAGGTTTCCACTCATTTACATTGACCCACTTATCCCACTCTTATATCTCCAGATTGGTCTGGTAATTTTGGTAACTGCTTTTGCTTCTTTGGTTTTCATGACTTTAAATGGGTAATTTCAGCCTTCTACTTACATATTTTTTTAAAGCTTCAGTTGCTGCCCTATTTTTCCTTCCAGCCTTCCTCTGCCCCAGTTTAACATCATGTTGCCCTAGAACCATTGAACTTGGGCATTGGGGAGAACTTCAGCATTCATCTGGCGCAATTCAACTTTATTATGTAAATGGATGGTGAATGTTCTACCTAGGATCACACAGAACTAGAACCCTTGTCAGTTTAAATTCAGTCCTCCTCCCACTACATCACATTGGTTGGCTCTGGTGTTTTAGATTTTGCTTTTAAATGAGAAATCTTGCTGTCTGAAGTTTTGGTGTTGTTTCCCATCCTTGCACATACTTGCGGGGCTTTGGCCCCTTTGACTTAAATTGGATTTTCCTCTTGTACTAATTGCTTTTGGAGGTGATCTGAACACGAAGCACTATTTTTAATCTTTTTAAAGTAAGTTTCTTCTTCCCACTTACAGTTATAATTCTCTTTGCTATTGTCAGGCTTCTAGCCCCCAAGCTTCAAACCTCACAGAGAATTTTCAGCTCTTGACCTGCTCAATTGCTTTCTGAATCACGTTGGAAAAAAACAACACATGATTGTAAGGAATATCACTTACTATTGAATTTTCTCAAGTCTGAGAGTCAAAAGAACAGATTTTGTTAATGTTGACTCAGCTGAAGGAACCAAAGATTTGTAAAACTAATGGATTATGTTTATCTTTTAATGCATGCATGTAATTTCAGTTAGAGTTATGTTCATGCTTCCAAAGGATACATGAACCTTTGAGAGGACCAAGAGTATAACTGAAGAAGGAAAAGAGCCATTTTCTCTTCCAAACTGCATCTCTTTTGCTTCCTCAAGGTGTATTTCGCAAAGAACATTGCTAATACTCATAACATGAGGCTGATCACAGATAATAGGATGCACGTTTTAAAGATCCAGTTGAATGGCACAAAAGCCAAATCTATTGCTGTTGAGTTGATTTTACTCATAGTGAGTCAACAGGAGAGAGTAAAACTGCCCCAGAGAATTCCCAAGATTGTAATTCATTATGGAAGCAGACTGCCACATCTTTCTTCCATTAAGTGTTTGGTAAATTCAAATCTCTGAATTTTCAGTTAGCAGGCAAGTGAGATTCTGTCCCATGCTGATAAACATTTGAACTGAAAGGGACATTTGTTTAAAATGCCCATGGAAACTGCTCCTATCCCCTAACAGTGTTATTTCCAGGTCAATATATATTTTTTTTCACTCTTATTTCACCAGGTGAAGACCTCTGTTCTGGTTACCTAGTGCCACACTGACAAGAATATACCACCAATGGGATGGCCTTAACAAACAGGAGTTTATTCTCTCACAATTTGGGGACTTTAAGTCCAAGTTCAAAGAGCCAGGCTCTAGGGGCTGCATGAAAGCCCCTCAGCCTTGGGGTCCAGCTCTGCCACCTGCTCCCGGCCCACTGGAGCTAGAGGCATTTCTTCACTCAGACAGCTGCTGGCTGCTGAGGCTGAGAACTCTTCAAGGTTGACAAGTCAAATGGCACAGTCCTGATATTACCAAACCACATGGCAGGCCATTAACTTAAGTCCACTGTAAGTCCCAAGGTCGGCAGAGCATGGCAGGCTGCTGAGCAACGATACAGCTACACTCAGGGTCCAAGCGTGCCATAGGCTAGAGACCATTACCAAGGCTTTTCCTTAAATACAGGAAGCAGACCACATTCCCAAAGGCAGCTGATTGCCAGTCTCATCATGGGGAATAACTACCACCAGCTGCCCAGCCACTCAACCAGGCCCAGCCAAATTGACATACAAACATAACTACCACAACCTCCATCAGCTGATAAATCTCTCTATAATAATTTTACACACTTTAAAGCTTTTTATTCTTTTAATAAGGAGATTGGTCTAGCACAGATTATCTGCATGTATGATTTACATGAGTCTCTGGATGTTGCCAACAGTTAATGTGCTTGGCTGCTAACCAAAAGGTGGAGGCTGGAGTCCACCCAGAATCACCCTGGAATAAAGGCCTGGCAGTCTCCTTCCAAGAGATCATCCATTAAAAACCAAAAAAAAAAAAAAAAAAAAAAAAAAAAAAATCCCCCCTAATATAAATTGGGACATTATGACCCAATGACAAATTTTTTTTTCTAATTTTAATAATCTGTTTGAGGGTAGATGAAACAGTTTAATATTAACTGTCACTATGAGGGACACATTGAATGGTGAGTTTCACACAATGTCATGTTGCCCATGTTACTTCTTATTGGGGGAATCATGGCAGCTCAGATTCCAAAAGAGAATTTTCTCTTCTATCAAAAAGAGCTGAATACATTCTTTCCCCTAACAGCTCAGCAGCAGAGAGCACAGAAATAGCTGACCCAAAGAGCATTTTGATAGAGACAATGAGGTAGTTTGGGGCTCCACAAATAGAGGGAAAAGTCACAGCAGGTAGGGAAACAACCAGGTGTGGTGCAAACCTCCTCAGAAATAAAACAGATCAGACAATACTTATAGTCAACACCGAGAAGCCACACAAACAAAGACTAAGAGTTTTTGGTAAACAGCAACATAAGCTATAATACAGAACCAGAACTGGTTGTTGTTGCATCAACTCTGATTCCTGGTGACTTCGTGTGTGTCAGAGTGGGATTGTGCTCCATAGGATTTTCTATGGCTGATTGTTTTTTCAGAAGTAGTTGGCTAGACCTTTCTTCTGACACATCTCTGGGCAACTCCAGTTTAACCTTTTGGTTAGCAGTTGAGTATGTTAACCATTTGTACCACCCATGGACAACAAGGTACAAAATCAGTACAGACCAGCTCAGAATAGAGATTTTCATATAAGCTGCACTTAGGTGGTCACTTCCTTTGTGTCAGTCTCTCTGCATAGCCCAAACTATTTGTGTTTGAAGGCTCACAAGTTTTCCTCTACCTTCCATTGTATTCAGCTCTTTTTGATAGAAGAGAAAATTCTCTATTGGAATTTGAGCTGCCATGATTTCCCCAATAAGAAGTAACATGGGCAACATGACATTGTGTGGAACTCACAATTTAATGTGTCCCTCATAGTGACAGTTAATATTAAACTGTTTCATCTACCCTCAAACAGATTATTAAAATTAGAAAAAAAAATGGACTCAATGGTAGTGGGTGGTTCATCTCACTTTCATAGTTTTAAGGAAGATCTTGTCTTGTCTGTTGGGCTCCGGAAGTCAGGATAAAGGGTGGAAACTGTTATAAGATTGGTGGGCTAGGGGGATTTTACATTGATAAGGGAGCCCCACTCCTCAGGAGTCCTTGGGTCGTGCAAACTATTATGTGCTTGGTTATCTGAAAGGTTGTGGTTCCCACTCAGAGGCACCTTGAAAGATAAGCCTGGTGATTTGCGTCCAAAAGTCACAGCCTTGAAAACTCTAAGGAACAGAGTAAGTGCATGCATGCATGTACTTACCATGTGTTGGTCTCAGTGGCAACTAACAACAACACAAAGAAGCAACTCTATTCTGGGGACAGAACAGACGCAGAAAGGAAGGGGGAGACAGACTCCCTGCTCTTGCCCCCCCCAACACAAACTGAAAACAACTGAACAGAGACTGAACAGGAGCTAAGTTTTGATAGAGTTTTGAAGAAGTTTAGATTAGGAGATGTGGGGCAACTCCTGGTGAGTGTGAGCTACAAACAGAGATGAGCAAAGTGCTGGCAAGTTTTGCTCGGCGAGGTAAATGAATCCCTTCTTAGAATTCTTTGAGTGACTTCAGTAAAGATTTAAACTGCTTGGCAATTACTTTTAAACATCAAACTGATATTTCTTTTATGGTAACATCAGGAGGCTTCAGGTCAAAAAGTGGCTGTTATAGAGTTCATATGTAAATGTAAGCGTCCATTGATAATACAGTAATCCACATCCATATCTCATTCTCAACCAATTCTTTTTGTTATTTTCCTAAAAGCCTTCATTTAGAGAAACTTCTTGGTATTTTTATAGATAGCTGGATTGGGTGGAGGGCACTTACATATTATTTTCTCAATTCTGGATGTTCACAGTGGGGAGATAAAAGACCCTTCTAGAAAGCTACTTTAGCTGGGCTTATCCCCAGGTGTGTTCCAGGTGACAGAGACAACAGCAGCTACAGCAGAGGAAAGAGGGGACTGAGGTTGGTGCTCAGGGGACCCCAGACTGCCAGGAGAATTGGGACGCTAGGAAAGGACAAAAGACACATGATTGACATATGGAACTATGCATGCCAAGTCTCCATATTAGAAGGCTTCTTTGTTCTTAGTCATTTCCCCACTTCATAGCTACGCTTTCAAACAAGGTGACGGTGGCAAAGAGCGAGCCCTGTTCCTGCATAAAATCAGTACCTAAAGATTGAGAATTGTGGTCTAGGAAGATCCTGACCCACCAAGTGACTCTTTTGGGTATAATATGACACAAAGTTCCATGACAATAGATCTGGGTTTGTATTCTGCTACTGCTTCTTATTAGTTGCGTGACCTTGGTCAAGTTTATTTATCACTCTTAGATTCCTCAACTGCAAAATGCAGAAAATAGTATTGCCTACCTTACAAAGAGATTAAAAGATAATCTCTTTGCAACACTCAATACAATGTTATTCCTTAGTATCACTATAAATGCATCTCTTCTGCTTTTGTATATTCATAGATGATTTCTGCATAAATATGAGTTTGTTTTCCTAAAGGTTCTTTTTCTCTCCTAGATTTTTTTTCTATCACCTCCATCACCGCAGTCTCCTAAATCCTTCAGGTTTTGAGCCCTGACTTGGTTCTCTAGTACTGTTATAACAAATATAGCACAAATTGATGGCTTAACAAACAAGAAATTATTCTGTTACAGTTTAGGAGTCTAGAAGTCCAATTTCAGAGTGCTGGCTTTAGGTGCTGAGCAAAGCACCTTGACCTTAGGCTTCAGCTCTGCCTCTTGTTCCAGGCACACTGGAGGTGGAGTGTCTTCTAACTCACACAGCTGCTGACTTTTGAGGTTGACAAACCCAAGGTCAACAGGCAAAATGGCACAATCTCTGTGAAGGTAACAATTCCAAGGTTGGCAGGCAACATGGCAGGCCACTAGGTCAAGTCCAGGAACTAGAGATGAAGACTCAGCCAAATGCAAAATCCAAAATATGCCAAAGAGCTAGAGAGTGTTCCCAAAGCTCTTCTATATATACTGGAAGCAGGACACACTCCAAAGATACCTCCCTGTCCACTGATTAATGTCTCACAGCAGATTTCACCATGGAGGTGATTACAATCTCATCATGGGGAGTAACTACATCCGTCTGCAAGCCACTCGAAACCACAGCCCAGCCAGGCTGACAGACAACCTTAACTGCCACAGGTCCCTTGCCTCTCATCTCAACAGGAGTTGGCTGTTGCTGTTTTCCATGAACACTTTCTCCACTGAATCCTGTAGCCCTGTGTTGAAATCTGTCTTTTGAGCCATACGCCCTATACTACCATTATTTGTGCATTAGTTTCATTTCTTTAAACCACCAAAAACAAAATTCACTGCCATCGAGTTGGATCTGACTCTTATCGACCCCTTCTTGGGTTTCTAAGGAAGTAGATTGCCCAACCTTCCTTCAAAGGAATGGCTGGTGGGTTTGAACCAGCAGCCTTCTGGTTAGCAGTCAAATGCCTTAGGCTCTACATTTCTCTACTTAATAAAAATTGACTCCAGAGACAGAAAAAGACCTTAAAAACATCTACAGCACCTAGCTCAGTGCCTGAGTAAACCAAAAACCAAACCTTCTGCCATAAAATCTATTCTGACTCATAGAGACCCCCATTGGGTTTCCAAGGCTGTAGATCTTTATGGAAGGAGATTGCCTCATCTTCCTCCCAAGAAGCAGCTGGTAGGTTTGAACTACCAACCTTCTGGTTAACAGCCATATGCCTTATCTACTACACCACCTGAGCTCCTTATCAGTGCCTGAGTAGGTGGTAAGTAGTCAATAAGTATTTTCATAATGAGCGATTAAAGATGACAATCCAATAAATTTGTCAAGTATAAAATATCCTACATTAAAATTATGTTACTACTATGATCAACTGTTTATTGAGCATTCCTGCTTTTTATAGATTCTAGTAAACCAAGCCCATGCATACTTGCCTTCCCCACAACTTTCATGGCTTATCTTATTGTCTTTTCTGGTATTGCTGCCCGAGTCAGAGAAGAATTCCTGGTTAGTTCTGTCCTTCAGAACTCAAAGCAAAGCTCTATACCTTCTTTTTTACACAAAGAAGCCATTCATCTACCATATTTCCTTCTGCTTATTCAGTTTTATAAATATTTGGAGGATGGTAGAAAATCACTTGTCATACCTGTGGCTTTTCACCATGTTAGGGACACTTGCAAAGATTCACCAGCATCGTAGGCATCCCTGTCAAGTTGTAGGCCTGGGAAGTGTAGCCCAGGCTGAAATCAAGAACTAACCACACGTGGCAAATTGAGTTGTGTCTCACTCAGACTTACAGTGCATTGTCTCTACCTACAAGTCCAGAGCATTAAAGCCATATGGCTCCAGGACCTTTAGACTTTCCACTTATTTTTAGCCAATGTTTTTGTTGTTAGTTGCTGTTGCATCAGCTCTGACTTACAGTGACCTTATGTATAACAGAACAAAACATTTCCATCAGAGGTAAATGATAGAGCCTCCGCAGCAGGGATATTCCCTCCTTGGCAGCTTTGTTAAAATACAATTTCAATTACAATCCACTGTATAGTGGACTATGTCAGTGGTGGGAATTGTTGGATGTGACTCATGTTATAGAAACAGTTCCTAATAATTCTCATTTCAGCATGTTGGGAAGGAGTCACAATTCCTGTTCTTTCTTTTCACAGACATATTGAAATATTTGAAGGTGTGCAAACACACATACCCACTAGTGGAGTTCTGAAATCCAGTAGCGCCAGAGACTTGGGGCCAGTTGAGCTCATCGGAAAGAGCTGTTGGTAAACTGAGGAAGGAGTTCTATAGAAAAAGTAAAGTAGAATGGGTCATTTGTTTGTTCAGGTATTAAGAGTACCCATTGTATAGGCATTTCTCTCTCATCTCTCTCTCTCTATTCAGTGAATGGCCTTTGTTATTTACAGCATGTGCCTACTAACTTTAACCATCATCAAGCAATGCATAATATTCAACGTGACTTGTGATATGACTCCTGTTCATCACTTATGAAAGATGTGAAACTCATGACATCTCATATATTTGAGAGATGGTTCAGTGGACCTGTAAACTGTCCAGTCTTAAAGTCTCTGAGATTTTCCTCTGTGTTTTAGTTTGTATAATCAGAAAGTCAATTGCCTGAAAAGTAATAACACCAAATCTCCCAGCAAAAATGCCTTGCCCAGTTTAAAGCTATGTCCTCAGGCAATCAAGTAATGCCTCCTGACCTTGTTGGGGTAAGGCACCTTCTGAGAATCTAATTATGATTTCTTTCCGCACAAAGATGCACATATATTCGTTTTGGCCTAGATTTCCAGAGATTCATAGACCTCCTAAAGGTCTTCCACAGACCTGAGTTTAAGAACTCCCGACATGGAATGTTGACAAAAGTAGGATTCATTTGAACCACATTTTTATGGCTTGTACAAAAATCACAGGGGGGAAAAAAAGCTCTCAGTTCTACTTTCTTCTTGTTCCTTTTATAAATGCACTTTGGGATAAATTCCTTTTCTGGCTAATGTTTCTAGAAAAAATTATCTAGACTGATGCATTTGGAACAAAGTTGCCAGATTTAGCAAATAAAAATAAAGGATACCCTGTTATGTTTGAATTTCAGGTAAATAAAAAATTATAGTATAAATATGTCCCATGAAATATTTGGGGCATACTTACCTGAAAAAACAAATTATTTATGTTTTATCTGAAATTCAAATGTAATTGAGCCTCTTGTATTTTATCTGGCAGTCCTTGTTTGGGCAATGCTCTGAAATAAAATATTCTCTTTTTGGCCTTGGCTAACAAGAACTTCAATGACCAGCCCAGTGCCTGGTTGTAGGCACTTTATCTCTGCTATGAGTGACATAACCTCCAGCCTGCCCCTGCATTTTTCTATACTGAAAACTCATGTCCTCTTTGGATGAATATGAAAACATCAAATCCTCTTTTAATGTTATTTTTAAATAAAAATTAAAAAACCCACACATACACGATTAATTAATTTTTGATCGCTAAATCCATTTGGTAGAAAATAGTTTCTTTAATAAATGGTGTTTGGACAACTTTTGCATATTTCCCCATGCAAAATAATGAAATTAGACCTATACCTCATGCCACATATGAAAGTTAACTCTAAGTGAATCAAAGACATAAATGTGAGCACTAAAATCATAAAACTCTTAGAAGAAATAGGGGTATGGTTTCAGGACTTGTTTTAAATGAGTGCTTAGACATGACACCAAAAGCACAGGGGTCGAAAGACTGAATAGATAACTTGCACTTCATCGAGTTAAAAAATTTTGTGCATCAAAGACTGTATCAATAAGATAAAGAGATAACATACTGATTGGGAGAATATTTTTAGGATTTATATTCTGAATCCAGAATATATAAACAACCCAATCAATTAATGGGCAAAGGAATTAAATAGATATTTTGCCAATGAGGATATACAAATGGCCAATGAGTATGTGAGAAGATGTTCAACATCATTAGTCATTGTTGTTATGTTGTTGTTATGTGCCGTCGAGTTGGCCCCGACTCATAGCGACCCCTTCTTGGGTTTCCGAGGCAGTATCACTACGGAAGTAGGATTGCCCAACCTTCCTTCCGAGGAGTGGCTGGTGGATTTGAACCGCCAGCCATCTGGTTAGCAGGCAAGTGTCTTAGCCACTATGCTACCAGTCATTAAGGAGATGCAAATCAAAATTACAGTGATGAGGGAGTGGGACAAGGGATGGGCAAAGGGATTGATCACTTCCATTTGTCTTCCAGCAATTAGCCCACTGGACAATGAATAAAAACAGACACAAATTGAGATCTCAGAATTGCAGATGGCAACTGAGGTGTTGGAGAGTTGAGGTCAGTCCAGAAATAGAGGAAAGAAGGAGCAGGGACAGCACAGAAACTGGGAGAACCCACCTGCTAGCATCTGTAGCACTCACTCACTGTGGCCATTTTGGGGTGGAGTCAGGCAACACCCCAAACAAAGAACACAGAATGGGAGCTAAACTGACAAAGTTGTAGTCCAATTTCTAAGGCTGTGCCAATAAGATGTGGGAGTTTGTGGGTTGTGGGGGCAAAGGGAGATCATGGCACTGTGAGAAAGTGCTGTTGGATCTTGTTGAGACCCTAAGCAGATGAGTACTAGGATTGGGAGGGACTGAGAAGGCACCAGCATGAGGGGGATACTTCAGACATGCAACACAGAGGGAAACAGCTGACTCCCTACCCATAGCAGGACATTGTGGGAGAGCCTACACCACCACTTATAGCAGCATCTGTGACCAGCTAAAGCTCTTGAACGTGCTTGTTGAACTCCAGAAGACAAACACCCAGAACTCCTGAATCAGTGATAAAACCTAAGGATAAGATTGCCCTCTGGGTTCTCTTTTTAGGAGAATATAGTGGAGATAATTCAACCAATTAAAATCACAAAATTTTCCCATGTAAATCAGAAAAAATAAGAAAATCCAAATTTAAACTTTTAAAAAATAGATTAAAATTGCCCACATTCAACAGAAAATAGTAAAATATACAAAATCACAAGAGAAGAAGAATCAATCAAAAGGAAAATGTGAAGAAGAGGAAATTGCTCCTAGGGAGGCCAAGTTAATGCAAAAAATAGAAAATTTTCAGATAATGGTGCTAAATATGTTTAAAGAAAGCAAAAAGCACACAGAACAAAATAAGGAAGATCAGGAAAGAAATGGAGGAGCAAAAGAGAGATTCAACAAGGAAATTGAAAACATAAAACAAAACAAAACAAAACCCAAAAAAGAGAACTACTGGAACTGATGTATAGAGCAACTGAATTAGAAAAAGCAAGAGAAACACTCAACAATAGTCAAGAGACAAAAGATAGACTAAGGGAACTAGAAGACAGAATAACTGAACTTATCAGGTCTCAAGAAAAACAAGAAAAAAGAAAAGAAAAGTGAACAAAGCCAAATGGGAATATGAGGTTTAATCAAAAAATCTAACAGAATTATTGGAATTCCATGAAAACAATAAACACATAAGAAAGAATTTTCCAAGAGATAATCAGACTTTCCCAGACTTGGACTTGCAAATACAGGAAACCACATGAACCCCAGTTAGAAGAAATGAAAAAAGGTCAATTCCACACCATATCCTAATAAAATTCCTGAAAGAATTTTATTTACAAGAAGAGAATTCTGAAAACAGTAAGAGAAAAAC
>NW_006921850.1:3851375-3853286 GCF_000298275.1 Orycteropus afer afer | reverse complement strand
GCATAGTAGATCATATGGTTGTCTGATTCAAAATGGCCAAAACCAGTCCATTTCAGCTCACTAATGCCAAGGATATTAATCTTTATGCATTCCATTTCCTTTTCTCCTGCTCTTCCCGCCTGCTCCTTTGGGTGTCCCTGAGTTGTCTCTCCTCACCTGTAACCCTGGGGCTGACTCCCAACCTCCTAGACTGAGAGAATAAATTTCAGTTTGTTAAAGCCATACACTTGTGGCAGTTCTGTTATAGCAGCAATAGATATTTAAGAAACCTCTCAATTCCATAGTGCCACCATATTGTCTTCTGCCTGCTCAGTGCCTCCACTCATGCTCCACTTCAGGGCCTCTTCTTATAGAGAAGAAGGGGGGCAGGGTTGAAATGTCAACCTTTCGGTTAGCAGTGCTTAACCCCCAGAGTGCCTCATAATTACTATGTTGTTGTTGTTGCTGTTGTTGTTATGTGCCGTCGAGTCAGCCCTGACTCATAGCGACCCCTCCTTGGGTTTCCGAGGCAGTATCATACAGAAGTAGGATTGCCCAACCTTACTTCTGAGGAGTGGCTGGTGGGTTTGAACTGCCAGCCTTCTGGTTAGCAGTTAAGTGCCTTAGGCACTATGCTACCAGAGCTCCTCATAATTACTATAGGATCCACCAACTACACTGTTGGTATACACTCAAAATCATTGAGTGCAAGAACGCAAACAGATACTGATACATAAATGTTCATTGCTGCACCATTCACACTAACCAAAAGATAGAAGCAACCAAAATGTCCGTCAACAGATGAATGAATGGATAAACAAAATGTGGTATATATATATAATGGAATACTGTCAACCATGAAGAGAAATGAAATTCTGATACATGCTACAACATGAATGAACCTTGAAAATATTATGCTGAGTGAAATAAGTCAGACATGAAAGGACAGATAATGTATGATGACATTTTATAAAATATCTAGAATAGGCAAATACAGAGACTAGTTTATTATTGGTTACCAAAGGGAAGGAGAAAGAGGGAGTCATTGTTTAGGTGGCATTGATTTTCTGTTAAGAGTGACAGAAAATTTTGAAAATGGATAGTAGTAATTGTTGTATAACAAGATGAATGTAATTAGTGTCACTGAATCATACATGTAAAAAACATTGGAATGAAAGGGGAACATACCCATGACCATATATAAGGTTGATAGATGATATTTCTACATATGTGTTTGTGTGTGCTGTAGGAATGTCCACATATATATACTAGAGCTAATGAGAGGCAAAGTTATGATAACTTCTTAGCCACAGCCAACCACCCTGGACCTGTGGGCTTGAGACCATGGTCATAGGAGACATCAAGCTCAACTGGCATAACATACTACACAAAATCATTGTTCTATTTCCTACTTTGGTGAGTAGTGACTGGGGTCTTAAAAGGTTGCAAGCGGCTATCTGGATGCAACAATGGGTCTCTCTTTGTCCGGAGAAAAGAAGAGTGAAGAAAACCAAAGAGGCATGGAAACTAGGGACTAGTGGACCATGCAAACCTCAGCCTATATATGACCATGAGACCAGAAGAACTAGATGCTGCCCAGCTACCACTGTCAACCACTTAGAAAGGAATTAGTGCAGGAGATCCTGCATAGATAGGGGAACAATATAGAAACAAAACTCAAAATCATAAAAAAGACCAGGCTTACTGGCCTGAGAGAGCCTGGTGAGACCCTCCAAGACTATGGCCCCTAGTTAATCTTCAGGTCTGGAATTGAACTTACTCCTGGGGCTTCCAGCCAATCATGGGAGAACAGAAGGGCAGTATTTGAACAGGGAGAAAGCTCAGGGGGCAGGAATGCATAGGAAAGAAGGAAACAGGGAAGAGGTAACTACAGGGAGGAAGTGGAAAGAGAGCTATTACATTGTGGGAAAT
>NW_006921850.1:3843471-3851275 GCF_000298275.1 Orycteropus afer afer | reverse complement strand
ATGAAAACACTTGCCAAACAAGAGTTCTTTAACTAGCAAAGTTGCCATTCAAAAATTAGGAGGAAATCAAGACATTCCCAAATAAACAGAAGCTTTGAGAATTTGCCACTAACAGACTAGTTCTGCAAGTACTTCTCAAGGGAGTTTTCCAAATGGAAAGGTAAGAACATAAAACAAGTACTCTATGCATGGGGGGGAAAAAAATAAGTGAGAGAGAGATCTCCAAAAAAAATGCAACAATATAAGCAGTCATTAGGACTAAGTACCTGACATTTTCAGGGTGAGAAATCAATAATATAATTCCACAAACAATACAACAAGATTGTAAGAAATAGGTTCAAAGCAAACCTATCAGATACAGGATGTACAATGATTTAATGGAGACTCACCAACAGAAACAAGGAAGGGAGGAGCATGTCAAGAATAGATTTAATGTGTTAATATTTTATATTATCTCTTGTTTATATGTTAAATGTTGTCCAAGTTGTAAATCATATGATGTAATATGTGTGGTAACAACTAAGAATTCATGAGAAAAAATACACAGAAGAAAAGAAAGAAGAAAGGAAAAAGGCTAATTGCAAGTAAGCAGCCAAATACAAACAAAAACAGAAAAATGAGAATAAAAAACAAAGAAGATGGAAGACATTCATAAAATAGTAGCAAAATGAATGACGTAGACATTACATTTTCAGTAATAATCTTAAACGTAAATGGTCTAACCTTCCCATGAAAAGGTAGAGTTGGCAGAATGGATGGAAAAAAAAAGAAAACGTCCTTTAAGAACATCTATAAGAAACACACCTTAGACCTAAGGACACAAACAGACTGAAAATAAAGGGATAGAAAAATATTGCATGCAACTAGTAAACAAAAAAGAGCAAGGCTGGCAACACTGATAGCAATAAAATAGACTTTAAACAAAAATTTTTTATAAGAGATAAAGGAGGACATTACATAATAATAAAAGGGTTAATATAGCAAGAAGGCATAACATTCGTAAATATATATGCACCTAACAGCAATGCTTCAAAATACATGAAACAAATACTAATATGAAAGGAAAAATAGACAGCTCTACAATAATAGTGGGACTTCAACACATCACTTTCAATTCAAGACACAACATCTAAGAAGAAGATCATTAAGATCATTGAGAACTTAAATACCTAACAAGCACACGTAGCCGACAAACACATGTGGAACACTACACCCATCAACAGAACAATATACATTTTTTTCCCAGTATACATGGATCATTTTTCAGAATAGTCTATAGATAGGAGCTAAAACAAGTCTCAACAAATTTAAAAAGATTGAATTCACACAAACCATTTTCTTAGACTGTAAAAGTATGGAGCTAGAAATCAACAACAGGGAAAGAAAAAAAAAAACATGGAAGCTAAATAATATTCTACTACAAAACTATTAGGTCACAAAAGAAATAAAAAGTGAAAAAATTCTTTGAAACAAATGAAAATGAAACAACATATCTGAACATTTGGGACATAGGAAAAACAGTACTCAGAGGGAAATTTATAGCAATGCATGCAAACACAATAAAAGAAGAAAGATCAAAATCATTAACTTAAACTGACAATTTAAACAAATAGAAAAGGAAGAGTAAAAGAAACCAAAAGCTACCAAAGAAAGGATATAATAATCAGGGCAGAATGAAATGAAATGAAAATACAAAAATAGTAGAAAGAATAAACAAAATTGAAGTTGGTTCTTTGAAGGGATCAATAAAATAGACAAATCACAGGCTAGACTGACAAAAGAAATAAAACCAGAAAAGACAAAAAACCAAATTAAGAAATGAAACTAGAGACATTACACTTGTTCCAACTGAGATATAGAGGATCATAACATAACTGCTATGAAAACTTATACTGCAAACAAACTTGAAGATCTAGAAATACACAATCTACCTAAACTAACACAAACAGACTGACTGGACCACCTGAGACAGTGGACTCCCTGAGGCTATTGCTCTGAGACACTAATTAAACCTTAAATCAAATCCATCCCCTGTGATCACCTTATAACAGAAAAGTAGTTGTTGTTAGGTGCCATAGAGTTGGCTCTGACTCATAGCGACTCTATGTACAAGAAAAGAAAACATTGCCCAGCCCTGTGCCATCCACACAATCCCTGCTGTTCTTGAGCTCATCATTGTAGCCACGGTGCCGATCCATCTCATTGAGGGCCTTCCCCTTCTTCCCTGACACTCTACTTTACCAAGTGTGATATCCTCCAGGGAATGGTCCCTTCTGACAACAGGACCAAAGTAGGTGAGACAAAGTCTGGCTCTTCTTGTTTCCAAGGAGCATTTTGGCCGCATTTCTTCCAGGGCATATTTGACATGTATCACCTTCTAGTAAAGGAGCTCTGGTGGTGTAGTGCCTAAGGCATTTGACTGCTAACCAGAAGGTTGGCAGTTCAAACTCACCAGCTACTCTGCAGAAGGAAGACAGGACAATCTATTTCCATAAAGATTTACAGCCTCAGAAACCCAAAGAGGGTAGCTATGAGTTGGAATTAACTCAATGGCAGTGAGTTTTTTACTCTCTAGGAGTTATTTGTTGAATGAATGAATGAATGCAAAATGGTACACCTGCTATGGAAAACAGTTTGGTGGTTCTTCAAAAAGTTAAGCATAGAATTACCATATGGTCCAGCAATCCCAATTTTAGGTATATACCCAAAAGAATTGAAAGCAGGAATGTAACAGAAACATCTTCCTTCCAAGGAGTGGCTGGTGGGTTTGAACCACCAGCCTTCTGGTTAGCAGTCAAATGCCTTAGGCACTATGCCACCAGAGCTCCTTTTTTTTTTTTTTTTTTTGGATCCAAAATAATTGAAAGCAGGAATGCAACAGAAACTTGTACTCCAGTGTTCATCACAGCACTGGTTACTATAGCCAAAAAGGTGAAACAAACTAAACGTCCAACAACAGATGAATGGATAAGCAAAATGTGGTATAAGCATATGATGAAATACTACACAACCATACAAAATGACATCTTGATAAATGGTACAACATGGATGAACCTTGAAAACATTAAGCTGAGTGAAATAAGCCAGATACAAAGACAAATATTCTATGATCCCACTTATATAAAATAGGCAAATGTATATAGAGACCAAAGTTTATTAGGGATTATCAGGTATGGGAGGGATGAAGAAGGGAGTGTCTTTGCTTAGAGGATATTGAGTTCCTGTTAATGATGGTCAAATAATTTGGAAATGTACAACATGATGAACTAAGCCATATGTCTAGTTCTACAAATACAGTAAAACTCAACGATTTGGTTATATTTCTATACCCTATCCAGCCCTCATTTCTCATCAGCAGTGATAAAGTGTTTATGTCATGTAGGGGAAGATGAAATGTTGAGGACTGGACAGATGAGGAAATGGTAGACATCCCTATCTTGGGAAAATAGAGTCTCCATGTTCCCAGCATCTCTGGATCACCTTGAAGAAATAGGCTGCAGCTAACTGGGAGATTTCTAGAATCATTATCGCTATCCAGGAAGCCTCAGCCAACTCAGAAATTATCCCCTGAGAATTTAAACTGGAATGGAAGAGAGGCTGGTGCTCAACTGCAGTTGGGAGCAGGGTTGGTTTGCATCCTGCAGCTGGCCCTGGAATGTCTAGGCAGACCAACTGCATAGGCCTTATCCTGATAGTTCAATTAACCTCAAAATAATGGAAAACTGTATTTTCCTGATTGAATATGTTAGACTTCACTTTTGGTGTTCTGAAGAGGTTTTTCTGTTACTCACTGTATGAAATTAGAGAAAATGAGCTTTTAACAGTTTCAGTATCAGTATCTCTGATGGCTGCATTATCTCATCTGCCTCAACAGGGACAGTTGGGAGGATCAAAGACAGAGTGAGAGAATCAGGTTGGCCAGTAGGAAGCCCTGTAGGACATACAGGATCCTGTTTAGGATGGATCACCTAGTATGAGCCAAAGGACTTTCCAAATGGATTGTCCCAGGTTTCAGGGAAGTGAAGTTTACTGTCAGATAATAGAAAAGATGTGAAGAGACCAATGAGAGCCCCGATATAATTTTTTTTTCCCTTAGTAAATTTGGTACATAAAAAGGAAAAGTAATGGCCACTAATTGTGAATGTTTCATGTTGTTGTTGTTGTTATGTGCTGTCGAGTTGGCTCCGACTCATAGCGACCCCTCCTTGGGTTTCCGAGGCAGTATCACTACGGAAGTAGATTGCCCAACCTGCCTTCCGAGGAGTGCCTGGTGAGTTTGAACCACCAGCCTTCTGGTTAGCAGTCAAGTGCCTTAGGCACTATGCTACCAGAGCTCCCATAGATAGTGCTGCAAGTTCCACCGAGATGTTTTATAGACCTTAGCAAAAAGAGAATGTTTAAGTCATATCACATTAAACACTAAAAGCTTTATTCGTGCAATGTTATATCCAAAATATTTCAAGCATTTAAAGCAAGAAAAATGCAAATTAACTCCTGTTTATCTTCTTGAGTATTTATGTTATCAGAAAACTCATCTTAAATGTTGTACCTTAAGTGTATGTACGGGGAAAGACTTGATTTTTACTAAGAAAAAATTTCTAAAGTTTTAAAGGGCATAAGCATGCTTATTACTAAAAAGAACTTAATGAGTAGAAGGGCAATTACTAGCAGATTACCTTCTGAATTTTATCAATGACACAAACATGTCATAATTGGCATGTGTATGTTACTTTTGTGTAATATTTTCATTTAACCTTACTTTTAAAACAATAGACTTCATTTTAAAAAGCAGTGTCTATTTATAGAGAGATTTACAGAAAGTACAGAGAGTTCCCAAATATCCCTTCTCCCCCTTCACAAGTTTCCACTGTTATAGACATCTTGCATTCATGTGGTACATTTGTTAAATTTGATGAACCAATATTAATATATTATTGTTAACTAAAGTCCATAGTTTACGTAAAATTTACTTGCTGTGATTTACAATCCTGAGGGTTTTGAAAAACACGTAATGTCATACACCCACCACTACAGGATCATGCATAGTATTTTCACTGACCTAAGAATAGCCACTCCTTGGGAGGAAGGTTGGGCAATTTACTTCCGTAATGATGTGATACTGCTTTGGAAACCCAAGGAGGGGTCACTATAAGTAGGATCCGACTTGATGGCAAACACAACAAAAACAACAAGAATACGCTGTATTCATATATTTATCCCTCTCTACCTCCTCAGACTCTCAGGCAACCACTGATCTTTTTACTGTTGCTATATAGTGTTAGCTTTTTCACACTGTCATACAGTACAGTGACCCCTCCTTGGATTGCCCAGTCTTCCTTCCGAGAAGTGGTTGAGGGGTTTGAACTGCCAGCCTTCTGGTTAGCAGTCAAATGCCTTAGGCACTATGCCACTAGAGCTCCTTTTGTTTGGTTTTTATACAGTTTCGGCTTTTTCAGATTGTCATGTAGGTGGAATCATATAGTATGTCACTTGTTTAGACTGGCTTATTTCACTTAGCAATTATATATGTAATTGTATGCTTCCTTTTTTTTTTGGTAGCTTGATAGCTCATTCTTTTTTTTTTTTAATCCCTGAATAATACTTCATTGCATAGAGTGCATCACAGCTTATTTATTCATTTACCTATTGAAGGGCATCTTGATTGCTTCCAATTTTGGGTAATTATGAATGAAAATGCTATAAAGATTGATTTGTGTACAGGTTTTTATGTGGACACACATTTTCAGTTTATTTGGGTAAATACCTAGGCATATTATTGTTGAACTGTATAGTAAGCCTACAGTTAGCTTTGTAAAAAACTGACAGATTGTCTTCCAAAGTGGTTGTATCATTTTTCATTCCTTCAAGGATGAATGAAAATTCCTGTTGCTCCACATTCTTGCTTTCATTTGATGTTGTCAGTGTTTGGGATTTTAGCTATCGTAACAGGTGTGCAGTAGTATCTCATTGTTTTAATTTGTAATTCCCTAATGACTTACGATGAGCAATTTTTTCATATGCTTATTTGCCATCTGTATATCTTATTTGGTGAGGTATTTGTTTCAATCTTTTGCCCATTTGGTAATTGGGTTGTTGATTTTATTGTTGAGTTTTAACAGTTCCTTGAATATTGTGGATATAGTCTTTTATGAGATATGTGTTTTGCAGATGTTATCTCCAGTCTGTAGCTTATCTTTTCATCCTCTTTATAGCAGAGCAGAAAGTTTTTAATCTTAATGAAATCCAACTTACCATTTTTTTTCCTTTATGAATTGTGCTTTGGTGTTGTGTGTAAAGTCATTGTCAAACCCAATTACCTAGATTTTCTCCTGTGTTATCTTCCAGAAGTTGCATATTTTGTATCTTATGTTAGGCCCATGATCCATTTTGAGTTAATTTTTGTGAAAGGTATAAGCTTTGTGTTTACATTCATTTGTAGCATGTGGATATCCAGTTGTTCCAGCACCATTTGTTGAAAAGACTATCCCCTTAACTCTCTGTGTGTGTGTGCATTTCCAAGCACTGAGAAAATGACTCACTTCTCATTTTCAATACACATTTAGTAAATACAATTATAATAATAATTATTATTTTTTGATATTTTAAACCCTAATTACAACAAGAAACTAATGTTTGGGTTTCTTAAAACTTTGTTATGAGAAATAAGAAGGATAATGGCATGATTCACACATTCTTCTGGTTCTACACGTCTGCCCATGTTAAAAGAAATATCTTTGGTGCCTCTATCACTGTCTAGATTTGGGCCCTCCCCATGCAGCAATGCTGTGGATAATTTGCACAGTATATTCCCCTTTCTAATACTGTTAACTAAATTAGACCTAAATCGATTATTTTCAAATATTAAAGTCATTTGGAAGAATCTGCAGCTAACTGCTGTTAGAATAAGATCTGAAATATATCATCATCAGTTGAACAGATTTTTTTTAATTTATTTCCCAGGAACTAAACTCTCAAAGGAAACAGAAATTAGAGAGAAGAAAATAGCTCTTGAGTTGGTGTTTTGATAATAAAGCAAGAGTTTCAATTTCTGGAATCAGTGACAATGGCTATCTGCTCAGCATTAGACAAGTTCTGTTAGTCAGGGGTCTGATGGGATTGGCTACTCTCTCACTTATCCTGCAGGTGATGTAGGCAAAGCTTTCCTCTTGCTTTATGTCTCTTTTTATGGGTTGAATTGTTTCCTCAAAAAATATATGTCACCTTGGCTAGGTCATGATGTAAATATCCTCCATTTTGTGATCTAATGTAATTACCCTATGTGCTGTAAATCCTAACCTGAGGCAAGATAGAAAACATAGGATTAGGTTGTATCTTGAGATAATCTCTTTTGGGATATAAAAGAGATTAAACAAGTGAGCAGAGTTCAGAGGGACCTATTTACTGCAAAGAAAGAAGAGCTGGAAGCAGAGGTCCTTTGGACCTAGGGTCATTGTGTCACTGTGCTGGGAATCTCCTAGACTCAGGGGAAGATTGATGCCATGACCCATGGAGATCTCTAAAGAATGCCAGGCCCACAGACACTGAAAGAAGACGAGGACCTTCCTCCTAAACTGTCAGTCAACAGAGAGAGAAAGCTTTCCCCTAGAGCTAATGCTCTGACTTTGGACTCCAACCTCCTGTTGTTATTAAGTGCTGTCAAGTCATTTCTGACTCATAGTGACCCCATGCACAGCAGAAAGAAACACTGCCTGATCCCGCGCCAGCCCCACAATCCCTGCTATACTTGAGCCCATCATCGCAGCCACTGTGTCAATCCATCTCGTTGAAGGCCTCCCCTTCTTTT
>NW_006921850.1:3797180-3838971 GCF_000298275.1 Orycteropus afer afer | reverse complement strand
TGTGTGTGTGTGTGTGTGTGTATATATATGAACAAGTGTAGATAGATAGATAGATAGATAATTGTTGTTGTTGTTATGTGCCACTGAGTCAGACCTGACTCATAGCGACCCTTCCTTGCGTTTCCGAGGTGGTATCACTACGGAAGTAGATTGCCCAATCTTGTTCACATATATGTATGAACAAATCCTACATACCTCAGACAGATGTCAGTCTAGTTGCTGTAAATTAAATGGACAACCCTTACCCCAATTAGAGGTGTCACAAGCACCCTATTATATGATGGATACTTCCTGTTTCTGGTTCTGGTCTGTGTTTTCTGTTGGTGTCATAGGGCAAGGCAGGGGTCAGGAAAACAAGAGTGAACAAAACTCAGAGGGGGGTTGGATGATTTGTTCAATTCACAAGGATGGTAAATAGGGGGGCTGAGATTTGAATTCAGTTTCTGGTGGGACTAGTAATTGAGAAGTTTTAAGCGGGCAGGGATCTTCGCAATCCTCAAGTTTTATTAACCCACTTCTACCTGGTCTCTGCTTTTTCCTTAAACTGCCAAATCTTATGGAAGGACAAGATTAAGCTAGTTATTGAAAGGGAGGCTTCTTGATTTCTTGCTTATGGGATGTTCTCTTAAACACTGTGTTAGGCAACTTCACAGATAACCCAAGAGTTGTCACTCTTCTTCCTCGTCTGTTTCCCTTTTAAGGAGGCAATGTCTAACTTATGAAGGGTGGAGAATGAATATTTGCGGGATAAATGTGGAACTAATGTGTGTCCCTGACATATACATTCACACACACATCCCCTCACATACACCCTGGAGAATACACACTGCCACTTTGTAAGGTTATCTTCTAGTGGAGCCTGGTAGATGAAGTTCTGGAAGAACAGAGAGAGAATGTATCATTTGGTTTCTGCCTCTGTTATTTAAGGCTGAATTAGACAGCAATGTTCTCACAAGCTAATACTCTGATATAAACAACTTTAACAAAGTGATTAAACTTTGTGAGTTTGATTTGTAAACTTTAGAATTCCATACACAGTGAGATGAGTCTCACATTGGGAGAAAGTTATTGCTGCCCTATAATTTGTTAGAAATTTGTATTTATAGTGTTAGCTCCAACCCATAGTGACCCCATACACAATGGAGAAAAATGCTGTCTTGTCCCACACTGTCCCTTGATTGGTTGCAGATCATAGGATCCATAGGATTTTGATGGGTTGATTTTTGGAAGTATATCACCTGGGCTTTCTTCCTGTTCCATCTTAGTCTATAAACTCCACTGAAACCTGTTCAGCATCAAAGCAACATGCAAGCTTCCTCTGATAGATGAATGGGGGCTATGCATGAAGTACATTGAGTGGAAATTAAACCCAGGTCTCTGCACTGAAGGTGAGAATTCTACCATTGAACCGTCACTGTCCATATCTCTCTCTCTATATATATGTATCACTTTAACTGTATCTCCATTTCTATCTCTAGATTGAAGAGAGAGAGAAAGAGAGAGAGAGAGAGGTGAGAGAGAGAGAGAGAGAGAGAGAGAGAGAGAGATGAGAGAGAGAGAGAGAGAACATTTCAAGCCCCTGCCTGTGCTGGGAATGATAGGGGTCTTCCTTATGGCTGGATGGGGCACAGGCAATAAACACTTCTCAGCTGGGTAACCTAGAAGACTTTGCTTAACCCTTCTGTTCCTCCATTTTATTATCTGTAAACCCATTGCCCTCGAGTTGGATTTGACTCATATAGCACCCTCCTTGGGTTTCTGAGGCAGTATCACTATGGAAGTAGATTGCTCAACCTTCTTTTGGAAGAGTGGCTGGTGGGTTTGAACTGCCAGCCTTCTGGTTAGCAGTCAAATGCCTTAGGCACTACGCCACCAAAGCTCCCTTTATTATCTGTAGGAGAGATTAATAAAGACACCAATCTCACTGAGTGGTTGAGAGGATTAGATGAGACAATCCATGCACAAAGTTTAGAATTCTAAGTACACAATAAAAGTTAGCTGTTAGTAATATAATAGGGAAGTACATTGTCACATTCTGTTATATATTGGGTTGCCATGAGTTGGAGCTGATTGTATGGCAACTAATCACAACCAGTACAGGGTACTATATCAGTACGTAGAAGGGACATCTAGCCTAGATGTTAGTGTTCAGGGAGCCCAAACCCAGTGCCATCGAGTTGATTCTGACTCAGTGACCATTTAGGACACAGTAGAACTGCCCCAAAGGTATCTTGAAAAAAATATTACCTAATGTAAGTCCTGTAGGTTAGTAAGTGGGAGCCAGGCAGAGAGGGGTAGGGAAAATATAGTTCAAGCACTGGTAATACCACATAAAAAAGCCTGAGTCTAAATTCATCTTATTATGTCCAAGAAAGTCCAACAAACAACATACACATTAAAAAAAAAAAAGAAACACACAACACCAAGTGTATCAGTTATTGATTTCTGTGTAATAAATTAACCCCAAATTTAGAGCTTTAAACATGCAACATGCAAGCAGACAAGTAATAATTGCTCAGCTTCCCATAGGATGCATATTCTATGAACATTTAAGCTTGAACTTGAGCTAAATAAGTAATTTTCAGGAAAAGGCTATATAGAACTTCATCTTTGATCTTATGCCAGCCCCCAAACTTATGGGACAGTAAAGAGCTAAAAACAAAAACCAAACTCACTGCTGTCAAGTGGATTCAATTCATAGCAAACTCTCCTTGGGTTTCTGAAGTGGTATCACTACAGAAGTAGATTGCCCAGTCTTCCTTCCCAGGAATGGCTGGTGGGTTTGAACCACCAGTCTTCTGGTTAGCAGTCAAATGCCTTAGGCACTATGCCACCAGAGCTCCCAGTGAAGAGCTAGTCACATAAAAAATTCTAGCAAAATATAACCAGTAAATACAGAGAACAGAATAGCTGGCAGGACTCAATCTTTCATCATTTTGTCTGAGTTTTGTGCTTTTTATTTAGTTTTTTTACCTTGTTAGCTCCACTTAGCTTCTTTTTTTTTTCTCTTTTCTATTATTTATTATTTAAACTCTAATTCCATGATTTATTTACTCCATGAATGGGTTAAGGGGTGCATTATCTAATGGTCCCATACCAAATGAAAACACATTGGGCAGTTGAGTTCTACTTCTGTCGCTTTTTTTCCCCCATTGTGATTGGAGAACTGTATCCAAATTATGTCATAAAGACCAGAAAACAGAAATTTAAATGGGTGGCATAGTGCCTAAGGCATTTGACTGCTAACCAGAAGGCTGGCGGTTCAAACCTACCAGCCACTCCTGGGAAGGAAGACTGGGCAATCTACTTCTGTAAAGATAAGCCTCAGAAACCCAAGAAGGGGTCGCTATGAGTCAGATCTGACTCTAGGGCAGTGAGTTTGCATTTTCGAGTTTTTACTCTCAGACAAAGACAACCACAAGTCAATTCTTTTGTGTGTCCAGTGTAAAGAATTCGTTCACAATCAGAAACAAAACAAAACAAACAAACAAACAAACAAAATCCTCAGACCAGAAACAGCAACAAGTGATGCACATCATCAAAGACCACTTCTGATTTCTTTTTGATTTTGTAAAGTTTCAGTCATTTTAACTTAAAGCAACCAGCCTGGCATTTGTATGATGTGTGGGTAGAATGTCTTTTTTGAGAGGCAATATCTAGCATTTGACATTGGAAGAAGCCCAAAGTTCACAGTAGTCAAGCTGGAAAGGTGAGAACAGGGAGAAGCGGTCACAGAGGCTGACCTAATTACCAGGTCTGCCCTGGGCTCTCACATCTCACTATTTCACTCACAGAAAATGATCTCATTTTCTTCCTTTCCCCATCCCTCACCTTCTAGGAGAAGCTGTCACAAAACCTTGCTGGTTCTGTCCTTGTGGACTTGCTCTTTTGATGGCCCTGGGTTACTATTTTCTTAATCTTTAATAATAGAATTCCCAAAGTGTTTCTTGGGCATTGTCAGCCCTGGACGACACTGCATTCCCCAGTCTCTCTGGCAGCCTGGTGACTACTTTGAGGAAAATAAATAGGAAGTGACAGAGAGTGAAGAGTGTTATCTCTGGGTCAAGTTCTCCCAAGGTATATGTGTGTCCTCACTTGAGAGTTTTCCTCTCCTGCAAGCTAGGAGGTGGCAAGCCAAGGGGTAGCCACCTTGGAAGCTGTATGTTGAAGGTGGCCTAACTGTCCTACCAGTCCTAATGAAAACCTGTGGATCATGGGCGTGGCACAGGACGTTTCGTACCACTGTGCATGGGGTTGACATGTGGGTCGACTTGATGGCAGCTAACAACAGCCTTTTTAGAAGGGTTGACTCGGTCATTCTTGCTGGCTTGCAGACGTATTTTAGCAACATGAAGCTGTGACCTCTCTGCTGCTTCTTGCTTTACTTTCCTTTGAGCTGTTTTCAGTCAGGCTCCAAATTCTTGGCTTGATGATGCTGCCCTCAATTTCTGCCTGTGGATCTTCAGATGTTGCATTTCAAAGAAGCTCCCCTTGATATTCCTCTAGAAATTATGGCCAGCGGTTCAAACTGGCTCATTCAGGTTCAACCCCCTGCCGAGAATTTGCATTTCCACCCTACTTTTACTGAACCAGAATCTACATTTTCACTATGTATACATAAGAATCACCTGGGGATCATGTTAAACTTATAGATTCTGATTCAGTGTATGTGGTATATACCAAAAAAACCCAAACTCACTGCCATCGAGTCAGATCCTACTCATAGCGACCCCTCCTTGGGTTTCCGAGGTGGTATCACTATGGAAGTAGATTGTCCAACCTTCCTTCCAAGGAGCAGCTGGTGGGTTTGAACCACCAGCCTTCTGTTAGCAGTCAAATGCTTTGGGCACTATGCCACCAGAGCTTCTATACATGGTATGGGAATGCAAATTCTTAGCAGAGTGTCAAACTAGAATGAACTGGTTCAAGGTGTTGATTATGGCTAAGCTCAACCTTCTGACTAATTCCCCTAACCATTGCCTTGGGTAGAAAATCCCCATATAGAAGATAGTGTTGACCCTCAGCTTTTGGCTACAGCTGGGCTGGGTAGTTTCTGCCCTTGTTCCCTATGTTGTATGGAGGGAATTAGACAGTTGAATGAACCAACAAACAAATGGTGTATAGAAATCAATTCCAACCATCCAAAAATACTTTTAAATGCCAGAATTTCCTCTTTCCACATCCCAACTGACTTGAGATTCTATTTTCCCCTGTGACAAGTTAGTTCCCTGAAACCCATTTTATGGCTAAGGAACTTGAGGGGAAGTAAAGAGATTGAATTCCAATTGAGATTGAAAGCAAGAGATTGGACTCCAATCTTAGCAGCACACTGGATAACACAGGTGTTCACTGGCTCACAATGCCTTCCTACGGGGATATTGTTATTCAAAGTGCTGGGAGAGCAGGCATGTGGGGTGAGTAATTAGAAATGCCTTTCAGAATTATGGAACATAAAATAATTTCCTCTTGTAGTTTTTCATAACAGCGGGTGTTTGTCTTTTTCCTTCTCTCAGAAGACAGTAAAGGCTTTGTAGTAAGATTACTGATGTTTTCTGAAGAGCAAGTCTGCCAGCACACCGTAATTTGCTGACAAGTCAGGGACCCTGATGCTCACCGTGAGTAGGAAGGGTGTTGGATTGAACGGAACTCCAGGCAACAGCCATGTGGCCTGTGTTCCTGAGCAGGCAGAGGGAACATAACGTTCTGTGTCTTATGGCTTGATCGCTGCTGGAGAAAAGGATTCACTATGTCAGAGAAAGGAATTCAATAGAACTCCCTTTCTCTGACAGAGTAAATGAGAAGTAACCAGGATGAGACCTCTGCTCTCACTGTTGAGAATCTTTAATCTGCCAGTCCACAAAATGTCTGAAAAGCATAAAATGCAATTTTGTCTAGTTTTACCAAAAAAACAACCTTTCCTCATCTTAAAACATAATAACGATAAAAGCACTCTAGCCCTTAAATATTTCTGGAGTTGACATGAAGTTAACGCAGAAGAATTTCCATATTTTATACATGCCATGGAAATCTACATTTATGCTTAATGAAAGTTTTATGTGCACAGATAAATCCAGAGCTTGAGTGCAGGGCGGTTTAGTGAGAGTCGAGGTGAGAGCTTTGATACTGCTCATGCTGTTTGGGGCTAATCAAGACTAGCTAAACCTGATACACAAAATCACCTCAAACAGAGAAATGAAGTGCATATGGGCTTGAAAGACCAGAGCCGCTTTGCTCTCGGGTAAATATGCATTTTCTGCAGCCAGATTAAGGATTCATTTTGCCCTTGACACAGCACGAAATTCAATCTGCACCTACTTACCCTACAGACAACAGCCTGCCAGGGGTCGTGCTAAGATTTTATAATAGGATAGGCAACAGCCTTTGTGAGCAAAATAAACATTTGGAAAATTATATTTCAGAACCGCCTCATCCCACCCCCCAGCCCCAACCCACCATGCAATTCTGGTTCAGTGAAAAGCAGCATTAATATTTTGGAAATTATTTTCAAACAGATGGGGGAAGAAGCAGGGGGCAGCCTCCACTGCTGGCCTTGATGATCTCCCCATGCCCCTCCCTTTCTTTTCAGCAAAACAACTCAAACAGGAATTTTTTTTCTTTGTTTTTTTTTTTTTTTAAAAATGTGAAAATGTTTTCAGATTTTCTCTTTGTTAGCTGAGATCTTTCATGTATTGTGGGTAGTTGCACCTGTACTCAACTGCTAAAATTTGGAATCTTGGGGAGAAGCTAAGGCTGTTTAAGGAGGGAGAGAGCACAAACATCTCTTCTGCCCTCCACCCCGCAGAATGAGGCTCTGGATCTTTGTTTCAGTGGAACAACGAGGGTGATTCTTCACACCCTCTTTATTGAACTACAAATATCTTTCCAGATGAACACACTCCTAATCTAATTAGCTGTAAACAGGCCTCTGGGGTGTCACACTGCTTAACTAGAGGGTGGCATGGGCAAGAGAGAAGGGCTTGCTTTCTGCTTACTGAGGATTCCTTTTCAACGGACACAGTTGGGATGGAATGATGCCATTTTGTAGAAGCGTTCTCTGCCTTATAGGAAGATAAAGGCAAAGAAAAGTTTAGTTGCCTTTATAGGACAGAATGGTCTATTACGAAACAATGAATACTTCTTTTTCTATAGCACTTACTGTCTTTTCCATTAGAGTCTCTGAGTGGTGCAAAGAGTTAACACGCTCAGTTGCTAACCAAAGGTTGGAAGTTCGAGTCCACCCAAAGGCTTCTCAGAAGAAAGGCTTGGTGATCTTCGTCCAAAAAAACAGCCATTGACAACAGGGCTTGGAACTGGTTCATTCCAGTTTGACTCTCCTACCTCCCCGAAAATTTGCATTTCCACCCTAGATTTAACTGAGTCAGAATCTACATTTTAACAAGATCTTAAGGTGATTCTTATGTTTACAATATTGTTACAAAATTTGTTACTTTTGGTGTGGAACAAGATTCATAAGGGGATTATAAAGTGGGGTCAGAGGCCTGTGAATACTTCCCAGTCTCACAGCTTCTCTCCAAGACATCCAAATCTTAGCAGTCAAGTTCAGACAGAATTACCCACATCACATTTACATGAGAATCACCTGGGGATCTTTAAGAATCTCCTGAGAATCTTGTTAAAATGTAGATTTTGATATAGTACATCAAGGAGTGCCGGTGGTGTAGTGCTTAAGGCATGTGACTGTTAACCAAAGGCTGGCAGTTCAAACCCACCAGCACTCCTCAGAAGGATGGTTGGGCAATCTACTTCTGTAGAGATACTGCCTTGGAAATCCAAAGAGGGGTCGCTATGAGTCAGATCCTACTCTAGGGCAGTGAGTTGTTTTTTTTGGTTTGATGTAGTACATCTAGGGTGGACATGCAAATTCTCAGCAGGGAGTTGAACCAGAATGAACCAGTTGAAAGCCCTTATTGAAAACCTTGTGAAGCATATTTCTACACCTTGGGGTCACCATGAGTTATAGTCAACTTGATGGCAACTGGGCTTTTTTTGTGTTGTTGTTTTGTCATTTCCCAACAATATGCTCAACTACTTAGAACAGCAAAGGAATGGACCCTATACACATCTGGGTTTTCTAGACAGTCTTGATTGGTACTATCGTTCCCACTGTCAGACCTGAGCCAGACCACACAACTTTATGTTTACTTTGGAAGAGATTCCCAATACCTTTTTTTTTTTTTTTTTGGCGTGGAACAAGAGTTCATAGAGCACTGATAAGGTGGAGTCAGGGGCCCCTGAGTACTCTTCAGTCTCACAGTTAGTGCTACAGAATCATCCAAATGCAGAATTTCTGTCCCTTGAAACAGGACAGAGAAGGTTCACCTGGCCTTATTTTAAAAGATGACGTCTGGTGGCTTGTACCTGTTCTGTCTGCTCTTCTGGACCTTTTGGGAAGGATCCTAAAGGCAGTTAAGAAAGGAAAGACCTGCCATTTGGAAAACAGCAGCCAATCTGGGAAGTTTAGGGGTGAAGCAGGGCTCAGGGTAATAAGGACAAAAAAAAATTAGGCTTTAATCATGTTGAGACCAAGCAGATAATCAACCAGGCCTCCAATTCTCGCTGGAACCACAAGGCTGAGTAGCGTGTACCTGTGACAGCTGTTCGGCGATCACTTGCTCCAGCTTTTCCCCACCTCACAAACTCTGTTGCTCTTCAGTGCCTGTTCAAGGTGCCCACGGCCAACTCACACAGAATTCAAGCGCAATATGAAAAGGTTCATGCTGCTTGTGCCCTATGAAGTCCTGTCTCTTTCCTCTCCAAGCCCCCCTCCTGTTCTTTGCTCTGTGATACTGGGGCAGGACTGTGCAAACTGCAATTCCCACACTCCTTTGTGAGACAGCCTCTGTAAATGGGAGGCTCAGATAGGAGACCAGAAAGCAAGAGGAGAGAAGGAACTATTTAATGGCTTCTAGTTGAGGTCAACTCCCTTAGCAGGAGTCAGCTCTAACCCTCAGCGTCTTTTGCCTTTTGCCCCTTTCAGCTCCAGTCCTTTTTTTTTTTTAATTTTTATTGTGATTTGGGTGCAAATTTACAAGGTGGCTCTGTTTTACTCTCAACAGTTCATACACATTTTTTTTTTTTCATGACACTGATTACAGTCCCAGCAATAAACAACTCACCTCCCTTCTCCACCCTGTGATTACTGCTTCCCTGTGTCCTTCCTACCTATGCATTCTGGTCTGTCTTGCTTTCCCCCTATGCAAATGCTGCCCTTCTGTTCTCTCATGGCTGATTGTTCTAAGGGGTATAAATCCCTGAAGTGGATGTTCTCTGCTCAAGGCCTTTCTATTGTTTGGCTGAGAGCTAATCCAGGGAGTGAGTCCAGTTCCAGGCCTGGAGGATAACCGAGGGCCATAGTCTTTGGGGTTTCACCAATCTCTATCTGACCAGTCAAATCAAACCAAACTCACTGCCTTCGAGTTGGATGACTCATAGCTACCGTCCTTGGGTTTTCGAGGCAATGTCACTACAGAAGTAGATTGCCCAACCTTCCTTCTGAGGAGTGGCTGGTGGTTTGAACCGCCAGCCTTCTGGTTAGCAGCCAAATGCTTTAGGCACTATACCACCAGAGCTCCCATCTGACCAGTAATCCTGGGTCATTTTTGTGTTTTTGAATTTTGGTTGACACTTTTCCTCAGACTCAATCCATGATCTCCAATTTTGATCTCTTTTTGAGTGGTTGCCAGCTCCAATCTTTACTCACCTCTCAGTGGTACCAGCAGCAGCTGGTCTGTATGACCTTGGCAGTAAAAGCTGTGTCACATTATTCACCCTAAAGTCAGAGCATCATCCACATGGCACCACTTTCTCTAGCTTCTGGTAATTTTCCATCTTCTCTTTGTTCCCCAGCCCTAGAGTTAGCAGCTGATTCATGATTAATCTTTAATGACTTCCACATTCCCCCTTTTGCACTAATACCTATGCACTCAGTTTCCTGTGTTGAATGTTAACAGCTGTGTTAGAAATGTGTTACTATTTCCCTAAATATTGGCTCTGACACTGACTAGAAACCTAGTTGCTATGGATGGAATTATGGCCACACACCCCCTCCCCCAGCTCTGGTAGTATAGTGCCTAAGGCACTTGACTGCTAACCAGGAGGCAGGCAGTTCAAACCCACCAGCCATTCTTTGAAAGGAAGGTTGGGCAATCTACTTCTGTAGTGATACTGCCTCCGAAACCCAAGGAGGGGTCGCTATGAGTCGGGTCAGACTCAAGGGCACATAACAACAACCACCATCTCCCCCCACCAAATATGTGTAGTAAATCTTAACCTTTATGCCTGTGGTTATAATCCCTTCTGGAATGGGCTGTCTTTATAATGTAAATAAGGCAGGATTAGTGGAGGGTGTGTCTTGAGGGTTTTTCTTTTTTTTAACTTTTTATTGTGATATGGGTGAAAGTTTACAGAGCTAATTACTCTTCCATTCAACAATTAATACACATTTTCTTTCATGATGTGCTTGCAATCCCCACAATGTAACACCATTCATCTCATAACCTCCCTAAATTTCCTGTTTCCGTTCATCTTTGTTCCTATCCCTTCCTGCCTCCTGAACTTTGTCTCTGGGCAAATGCTGCCCTTTTGATCTCATATGGTTGATTGTCCTAAGGAATGAATACCTTTCTGGTGTTATTGTTTACTTTGTAAGCCTGTCTTTTATCTAAAAGTTGAGCCTTAAGGGTGAGTTCAGTTCTAGGCTTAACAAGTGCCTAAGGGCCTAGTCTTGGGGGTTCTACCTTCTCCATCAGACCAGTAAGCCTGGTTTGGAGTTTTGTTCCACATTTTTCCCCCACTCTACCCAGGACCCACTATTGTGATCTCTTTCAGAGCATTTGGTAGTGGCAGCTGGGCACCATCTAGTTCTTCCAGCCTCAGGGTCATGGAGGCTGAGGTTTGTGTGGTCCGTTAGTCCTTTGGATTAACTGTTTCCATGCATCTGTGATTTTCCTCACTCTTCTTTTTTTTTTCCAGATGGAGAGAGACCAAGAGTTGTACCTTAGATGGCTGCTCACAAGCTTTTAAGACCCCACTTGCTACTCATGAAAGTAAGATGTAAAACAATGTCTTTGTGGACTATGTTGTGACAATTGACCTTGATGTCATCTGAGACTGTCCTGAGTGTCCAGGACCAGTGTTGAGTCAATTTCCTTTGAGATGTAAAGGAGATTAAATAAGCAAGCAAAGCAGAGATGGGAGAAGCGAGACACCATGCCACATGAAGTTCACCAAAGAGCCAAGGATAAGGAGAACATTCCCCCAGAGCCAACAGAGAGAGAAAGCCTTGCCCTAGAGCAAGTGTCCTGAATCCAGACTTCTACCCTTCTAAACTGCACTTGACTGCTAACCAGAAGGCTGGCGGTTCAAACCCACCAGCCACTCCTCGGAAGGAAGGTTGGGCAATCCTACTTCTGTAGTGATACTGCCTCGGAAACCCAAGGAGGGGTCGCTATGAATCGGGGCCGACTTGACGGCACATAACAACAACAACAACAACAAACTGGGAGAAAATAAATTTGCATTTGTTATAGCCACCCATTGGTGGTATTTGTTATAGTGGCACTCGATAACTAAGACAATAGACTAAAATGGTTCCAACTGTTGAATTAGCCAGAAGGCTAGGATCTCTCCCCATTTGGTGGCATCACTAAAATGGCCTCAAGTAGTAAAAACACATGAGCCAGAGAGAAGAGTGGAGAAGAAAGGGTGGGAGGAGTTTTACTAAGTGTTTTCTCTTCCCTATTCTTATATATCTTCCAAGGAAGCCTAGAATAGTATAGGGTTAGGGTTATACTTATTTGAGTTATATTGGACTATTTCATTGCCATCTAAAATCTGAACAGAAGAGATTTCTCAGCAGTCTAGCTATTCTTCTAGAGTGAAATAGTGTCCTCTACACCACCAGCAGACAAAATGCATCCCTCAACATGAATTTAGAACCCATCAGCAGTGTAGAGCAGTTCTCAATAGACACTATCCTTTGGGTGGCTCAGATATTCCAATGTGCTCTGGAAATACGGATTTTGAGAACAGCTTACACTGTGCTGATGGCTTCGTCATTTTGTTCTAAAGCATTTTATCCTCTGTAGCATTTCCAGATGCAAAGAATTTTGAAAACTACAAAGTAGTATCCCCCAGGCACATCTAAATAACTGTTTTTGCCGTTAGGATTACGAATAGAATTTTTTAAGTGCCCAAACTTTAGACATTAGAGGCATTGGGAAAGCTCTATGACTGTGGTTCTCTGAGTACAGTTCAGGGGACCCCTGGGAAGGGGTCTCTAAGGCCCTCACAGGGGGCCCATGAGGTCACTCTTTTCATCATAATGTTGTTGTTGTTAGGAGCCATTGAGTAGGTGCTGACTCATAGTGACCCTATGTACAACAGAACGAAACACTGCCCGGTCCTGTGCCAGCCTCATAATCCTTGCTACACCTGAGCCCATCACTGCAGCCACTGTGTCAATCCATCTTGTTGAGGGCCTTCCCCTTTTTCATTGACCCTCCACTTTACCAAGTATTATATCCTTCTCCAGGGAATGATCCCTTCTGACAGCATGACCAAAGTAGGTGAGACGAAGTCTGGCCATTCTCACTTCCAAGGAGCATTCCGGCTGCACTTCTTCCAGGACAGATTAGTAAATTCTTCTGGCAGTCCATGGTACTTTCAGTATTCTTTACCAACACCACAACTCAAAAGCATCAATTCTTCTTTGGTCTTCTTTATTTCATCATAACACCAAGACTTTATTTGCCTTTTTTTACTCTAATTCACTTACAAGGCAGTTTTCAAAAGGCTGTTGTTGTTGTTGTTATGTGCCATCGAGTTGGACCTGACTCATAGTGACCCCTCCTTGGGTTGCCAAGGCAGTATCACTACAGAAGTAAATTGTCCCACCTTCCTTCCAAGGGGTGGCTGGTGGATTTGAACCGCCAGCCTCCTGGTTAGCAGTCAAGTGCCTTAGGCACTATGCTACCAGAGCTCCTTTCAAAAGGCTACATACATGGATATCAAAACAGACTAAAGGTGGAAGCAGATAAATTTTCTAGTAAGCCAGAGATTAAAGAGAGTTATAAAAATGTGAAACAATGTCAATCTTCTCATTTTTTTGAAAATAGTAATATTTCATAAAAATATGTCTGTTAATATATGACATGTTTCTTGTTATTTTAAAATGGATTAATTAACACTTAAAAATTTTTCAACTTTCCTGATTTTAAACCATACAGTATATCCCCTTGTTTTGTCTGAATATCTACCTCTTGGTCAATGTACAGGTTCCATGTGAGCACAGTTAAATGTTCTGGAATTCCCATTCTTTTCAATATTATCCACAATTTGTTACAATCCACATAGTCAAGTGCCTTTGCATAGTCAATAAAAAAAAAAAAGACTTATATCTCTTAATGGTATTTTCTGCTTTCAGCCAAGATCTGCCTGATATCAGCAATGATTGCCCTCATTCTACATCCTCTTCTGAATCCAGCTTGAATTTCTGGCAGTGTCCTGTGGATGTACTGCTGCTACAATTTTTAATTTCCTTCAGTAAAATTTTTCTTATGTGTGATATTAATGATTAGTGTTGTTAGGTGCCATCACGTCATCTCTGACTCATAGTGACCCCATGTACAGCAGAACAAAACACTACCCAGTCCTGTGCCAGCTCCATGATCCCTGGTATACCTAAGCCCATCGTTGTAGCCACTGTGTCAATCCATCTTGTTTAGGGCCTTCCCCTTTTTCATTGACCTGCCACTTTAGCAAGCATGATATCCTTCTGCAGGGAATGATCCCTTCTTGCAACATGACCAAAGCAGGAGAGAAGTCTGGCCATTCTGGCTGCACTTCTTCCAGTACAGATTTGTTAGTTCTTTTAGCAGTCCACAGTACTTTCAGCATTCTTTGCCAACACCATAACTCAGAAGCATCGACTCTTCTTCAGTCTTCCTTATTCATTGTCCAGCTCTCATATTCATATGAGGTGATAGAAAATACCATGGTTTGTGTCAGGCATACCTTGGTCTTAGGAGATATGTTTGCTCTTCAGCACTTGAAAGAGGTCTTTTGCAACTGATTTGCTCAGTTCTATACATCATCTGATATCTTGACTGCTGCTTCCATTGAAGTTCATTATAGAACCAAGTCATATGAAATCTTTGACAACTTCAGTCTTTTCTCCATTTATTGTGATGCTGATTATTGGTCCAGTTGTGAGGATTTTTGATTTCTTTATATTGAGGTATAATCCATACTCAGACTGTATTCTTCAGTCTTCATCAGTAAGTGCTTCAAGTCATCCTCACTTTTAGCAAGCAAATTTGTGTCGTCAGGGTATCACGGGTTGTTAATGAGTCTTCCTCCAATACTGATGCCATGTCCTTCTTCATATAGTTCAGCTTCTTGGATTTTTGCTCAGCATACAGATTGAATAAGTATGGTGGGAGGATAGAACCTTGAGACACTGCCTTTTTGATTTTAAAACACAGTGTCCCCTTGTTCTGTTTGAATGAGTCTCATGGTCTATGCTACATTCATACTTCGTACATTCCATGTTCTGTTTATTAGTGGGTGTTTGCAGCTATTTCTTTTCATTTTGAGTCATGCCATGCCACCAAATGGAGGTCCCAAAAGCTCTACTTTATCCATATCATTAAGGTCAGTTCTACCATGATAAGGCAGCTCTTTCCCAGTCATATTTTGAGTGACTTCCGACCTGAGAGGCTTGTCTTCCGGCACTGTATTGGACAATGTTTCAGGGCTATTCATAAAGTCCAGTATTATATTAGACAGTGTTTCACTGCTATTCATAAGAATTTCCCTGTCCAATTCTTTGGGAAGTGGATGGCTTCTTCTTTCTTCTGAGTCTGTCTCAGTCTGGAAACTCCACTGAAACCTGTCCATCATGGGCAACCCTGCTGGTGTTTGAAATACTGGTAGCACAGCATCCAGCCTCACAGCAACATGCAAGCCACCAGAGTAAGACAAACTGACAGACAAGTTCATCTCCCTTAGCTGTTCCAAACCTCTCTGTTCAATTCCTGGCCTTCCCACTTACCTGTATCTGGCTGTCAGTGCTGGCTTCCTGTTTCCTGCCTGGGGGCTCTCTCTCCCCTTACCTGAATCCCACCATCTGATTCCTGACAAACTGACAGACAAGTTCATCTCCCTTAGCTGTTCCAATCCTCTCTGTTCAATTCCTGGCCTTCCCACTTACCTGTATCTGGCTGTCAGTGCTGGCTTCCTGTTTCCTGCCTGGGGGCTCTCTCTCCCCTTACCTGAATCCCACCATCTGATTCCTGGCTTCCTGTTTCCTGCCTGGGGGCTCTCTAATGATATTGTTCGATAATTTCTGCATCTGTAGGATCACCTTTCTTTGGAACAACCATGAACATGGATCTCTTCCTGTTTCCTGGCATAGATGCCTTCCTATTTCTTGGCATGATGAGTTAGTGCTTCTAGTGTTCTATCTGTTTATTGAAATATCTTAGCTATATTCCACCATTAATTCCTGTAGCCTGTTTTTTTTTTTTTTTTTGCCAGTGCCTTCAATGCAGCTTGGACTTCTTCCTTCAATACCATCAGTTCTTGATCATATGCTACCTCCTGACTTATTTGAATGTCAACCAATTCTCTTTGCTACAGTGACTCTGTGTATTGCTTCCATCTTCTTTTGATGCTTCCTACATTGTTCAATATTTTGCCCATAGAATCATTCAATTCTGCAGTTTGAGGACTGATTCTTTTTCTTCATTTCTTTTAGCTTGAGAAATGCCCAGCATATTCTTCCTTTTTGGTTTTCTAACTCTGTTTGCACAGTTCATTCTAATACTTTGTCTTCTCGAACCACCGTTTGAAATCTGTTCAGCTCTTTTACATCATCATTTCTTCCTTTCATTTTAGCTATTCTAAGTTCAAGAGCAAGTTTCATCATCTCTTCTGATATTCATTTTTGCCTTTTCTTTCTTTCCTGTTATTTTAATGATCTTTTGCTTTCTTCATGTATGAGAGCCTTGATGTCATCCCACAAGTCATCTGATCTTTCATCATTCATATTCAATGAGTGAAATCTATTCTTGAGATGGCCTTTAAATTCAGGTGGGACATGTCCAAGGTTGTATTTCCACTTTCATGGACTTGTTCTAATTTTCTTAAGCTTCAACTTGAACTTGGTATGAGAAATTGATGATCTGTTCCACAGTTGGCCCCTGGCAAATTTCTCACTGATGATATTGAGCTTTTTCATTGTGTCTTTCTAGTCAATTTGATTCCTGTGTATTCCATACAGTGAGGTCCACTACAATATAGTATAAATATAACTTTATATGTACTGGGAAACCAAAAAATTGGTGTGACCCACTTTATTGTTATATTTGCTGTATTGTGGTGTTCTGGAATTGAACCCATATTTTCTCCAAGCTATACCTGTTTTCCGTTTTTCTTGCTTTCCTCACTAATCTCCAGGAGTTGCCCTGCTTGCCTCTCATATCTTCACTCTTGATTTACATATAAGTCCTTTTTCTGAGTTTCAGAATTTCCCTGGATGGCCTATTGGTAAGCTCATCCTATTTTTGGCATTGGCTGATATTCTAGTCAATATCGACATTGATGTTTTACTTTGTGTAATCATGGTTTCACTTATAGCTGTTTTCCTTGATCTCAAATTGTTCCTTTTTCATGGGTATACTCTCCTTCCAAGTATTGTTGGAAAACTGAGTTTAATATTTTTCATTTCATTTTATTTTTATTGTGATTTGGGTGAAAGTTTACAGAGCAAATTCATTTTCCATACAGCAGTTCTTACACATTTGTTTCATGACGTTGACTGCAATCTCCATAATGTAACAGCTCTCTCCCCACTTCTACCCTGTAGTTACCTTTTTCCTGTGTCCTTCTTTCTTGTGCATTCCTACCCACTGAGCTACCTCCCATGCAAATATTGCCCTTCTGTTCTCCCATGATTGATCATTCTGAGTTTAATATTTTCCAAAATGTTGCCCCTCTTCCCATAATAAGCTTTTTTTTTTTTTTTCCTTTCCTTTTCCCAAAGATAATTCTTTTTACAGCTCCTGGTGGTGCAGTGGCTAAGGCATTCAGTTGCTAACCAAAAGGTAAGTGGTTTGAACCCACTAGCTGCTTCTCCAGACAAAGATGAGGCAGTCTGCTTCCATAAGGATATACTGCCTTGAAAACTCTATGAGACAGTTCTACTCTGTCCTATAAAGTCTCTAGGAGTTGGAATTGATTTGATGGCAGTGGGTTTGGGTGGTTGGAGAATTTTTATATATTCAGATATGTTTCTCCCCTTGCTCACCCTTATAAAAGAAGGTCTGTTTGTCCAGTGTTGGGAGAGGTTCAATAAGAGAGTGTTTAGATTCATGTTCAGTTTCTTTAATCTGGGAACAAGGGTCAAGGACATTTTATAATTTCTATAGTTTACTTTGTCTCTGTCAGAGCTTCAGCTTTCTAGGAGAAGTTGGGGAACCACCCAAAGCAATACATGACAAAGGCATCCCCATTTTGCCAAAGCATGCTGTCTACTGGGCAGGGGCACCAACCTCTAATCGAATGGATTAGAAGCCTGTTGTGGCAATGTTTGCACATTCTTACCCCATTTCTTGAAGCCAAGTGTTCCTAGAAGTGACAACCATGGACTGATGGACTGATGGAACTGCTGGGTCAGCCATGGCCAGGGCCAGCTTTATGGAGGTGTAACCCCTGAGCTCAGAAAGGCCCTGTATTTGGTTTAATGCTCTGCTGTCCCTTCTTGAAATTCTTAATCCTTGTATCTTTGAGTTTGTGTTATGTGAGTGAAGCCCAGTTGGACAATGGTGTGTGTGTGTGTGTGTGTGTGTGTGTGTGTGTGTAGAGGTTGGAGCCTTGGCTTACACAGTTCTATCCTGCTTCCTAAAAACCAGAAACAAAACCCATTGCCATCAAGTTGATTCTGACTCATAGCAACCCCCATTGGCTTTCTGAGGTTGTAAATCTTTACAGAAGTAGATTTCCCAGTCTTCCCTCTGCAGAGTGACTGATGGGTTTGAATCACCAACCTTTTGGTTAGCAGTCAAATGCTCTAGGCACTGCACCACCAGAGGTCCTTACTGCTTCCAAAAGACAGGTTCTTGACCACTCACTCCAGCCAGGTGGTGACCGAGTGGCATAGATGGAGGAAGCCTGTGTTCTGATGTCTCCCTGACAGGAGCTGTGGCACAGGGAGGGCTGGAGTCATTGCAGAGACTGCCATCCCTTGCAGGTACTTGGTGGGTGGCAGAGGTAAGTCCTATGCTTGATCCAAGTACCTAGTATGTCCCAGTGCAGAGGTTTAGAGAAACTTGGCAGTCACCTGTTTGCCACAGATTGGGGGCCCTGGGTGGGGGAGATACTGGCTGGTTCCCCCAGAGCTCATCATTGCCAGCCCCAGGGAGCATAGACCTGACAGCTGGTGGAGGCGGAACCCCAGGGTCTCGGTGTAGAAGCTCAAGTGCCTGTGAAGGTCTTCACTTGCCCCTGGAATCACCTCGCCTGTGCTCTGCCTATCCTTTACTTTCTTTTTCCAATCTTCCTCAGTATAACTTGCCTTTATGACCAGCACAGAGCATGGTCCAGGCACAAGCTACTATAGAAGAGTTGTATAATTTTCATGATTCTGGATATGAGGTAAATGTTTTTATGCTTGCATTTAAAACTCACATTGCACAATATAAAGATGATTGTAAAACTCATGCTAATAATTTAAAATTTTAATTATTTCTTTTAGAATGACATAAAATAGCAAATAAAAAACACCTCGATAGTGAAGAGAGAGACTGCAGGTGAAGTCTGTGCCTTATGTTTTAGTACCTGTAATGGAATTTCCCCCTGCATTATTTGAACAAGGGTCCTGCACTTTCATTTTGCACTGTGCCTGACAGTTACATAGCTGGCCCTGGACAAGTTGTTATCCTAGGAATCCACAGCTGCAGATGGTGGATCTGACATTATTGTATCCCCTGCTGGATGTGTGGTGTTCAGACTGACTGCCCTTCCCTGAACCCCCACCCCACCCACTCTACCCTTTTACCACATAATTTCCCCAGGTGTTTGCACAATTTAAAAGGAAGATAATGGGCCTCCTAATAACATGACATGAAAGTGCTCAAGTGATGAACTGAGAATATAAAGAGTTGTGATCATATTTTTACCTGCCATTTATGACTTGTTCACCTGAGTAACATGTGCACATCTCTCTTACAGTTCATGATGCCTGATATAAAGCCTGTAAATGCTGATCTCCCTTGCCTTGACTTCTCTGAGTCTCTCTGGGTTGCAACTCTGTCTCATGGTCTTCTTCATACTTTGTTTTTTAATTTCTTTTATTATCGCAAAATAAATACAACATTTGCCATTTTAACCATTTTTTAGGTGTACAATTCAGTGGCATTTATCACATTCCCTAAGTTGTGCTACCATCATTGCTATCTAGTTCCAAAGTCCTTCATCACCCCAAATGGAAACTCAATACCCCTTAAGCAATAGATCTCCATTCCTTCTTCCTCCCAGCCCCCAGGAACCACTAATAAGCTTTGCTCTCTATGGATTTGCCTATTCTAGATACTTCATAGAGGTGGAGTTGTATAATATTTGTCCTTCTTTGTCTGACTTATTTCATTCAGCATAATGTTTTCAAGGTTTATCCATTTTGTACTGTGCATCAGAACTCCATTTTTCTTCATGGCTTGGTGGCACTAACTGTTTGTGTCTGGCTGCTGATCTAAAGGTTGGAGGCTCAAACCTGCACAGCAACACCATGGAAAGAAAGACCTGGTGATCAGCTTCTGTAAAGATTACAGCCAAGAAAACTCCATGGAGCAGTTCTCTATAACACAGGGCTTTACCGTGAGTCAGAATCAACACCACGGCAAAGAGTATTTTCTAAGTGTGAATATACCACGTTTTGCTGATCTGTTCATCTGTTGAGGACACGTAGGTTGTTTCTACCTTTTGGTTATTGTGAATAGTGATACAATGAACCAGGGCTTCAAACCTGCCCATTCCAGTTTGGCCCCTTGCTGAGAATTTGTCTTTTCACTCCAGATACACTGAATCAGAATCTACATTTTGACAAGATCCCCAGGCGATTCTTATGTATATCTGGAGTGGAAAGGCAAATTCTTAGCAGGGGGTCTAACTGGAATGAACCAGTTTGAAGCCCTGCAGTGAACACTGGTGTACACATATCTATTTGAGTCTCCGTTTTTAATTCTTTTGGGTGTATACCTAGGAGTGCTTCTTCATGTTCTTAATTTAAAAAATTCTCCAGGACAGTCTTGCCTTTCTTGAGGAACTGAAAGCAGGCTGGCCTGTCCCCTGAAGCCCTTCTGTGGTGCTGCAGCAATGGCTGCCAGAAGCTAAGCAGCCTGCACTGCTGTCCCTTCTGCTTGATCAGACAAAAAGCAACCAGAGAAACCCCAAAGCGTCTGTGCCTGACTTCCACGGAGAAGCCAGCCTGATGGTCTTGTGTGCTGTCTGTGAGCCACTTTCTTCTTGCTCTCACCTGTGATTTTCAGGGGTCCTGGAAGTAGGGCAATCTACTTCCATAGTGATACCGCCTCGGCAACCCAAGGAGGGGTCACTATGAGTCGGGTCTGAATCGATGGCACATAACAACAACAGGAAGCAGTAGAGGAACTGATGTTCCGCCGAAGCGTGAGTTGAAGAAACCCTGTGCCCCCACTTGCCTAAAGCTGAAATGGCTGTGGATGCGCCTTTCATGGCAGATTTTGCTGAGGAGGAAAATTTGCACCTGTTTTGAGTTGGCGTCCCATTTAAAGAGAGAGCAAGGGAAAACAAAAACAAAGGCCAGCACATCCAAGAATGATTACTGCCAACATTACTTACCAAAGACATCTGTGATGCTGTGATCCATTCAGGAGGGATGTGGAAATGAGCCCCAGCTGAGTCTCCCAGCAAAATAATTCCCCTGGGCTGTGAACCTAGGCAGATGATTTATTCACATTATTATTGTGTTCAAGTTGTCTGGAGTCTTCAGGTTGGGTAGTTCTGGGAAGGAAGATACCCTGGAATGAATTGCAGGCTCAGAACATCCCAACAGTGATGCACTGCCTCTGTTCCTGTGCTGGAGAGAGAGAGGCATGGGCATAGCCTTTAGGAGCTGGATGAGATTTCTAGGCCATCGAACTGCTGGCTAAGCTCTGCAGATGCAGGTGTGTCTCCCAGCTCAGCACAAAATAGACTGCCGCACAGCATCCTGAGTGAATGATGGATGGATAAGGGACTCAAAACTTCATCTGAATTCAGAAATATGCCCTAAATTTTGGTTCTGGAAATTGCTTTCTTGGAAGACACACCCATTTATGGTGCAATTTGCTTTAAGAATTAATGACCTCATGGATCAATTTTGATTTTTCAAGGATGTTATCATCTTTTAAAGTCCTTATACACAAAAGCATTGGATAGACTATTCTGGTTGATTAATGAAGAGATGGAAATATCAAGGCCTTTATGCAGCCCGATATGTTTATAGGTTAAAAATCACTTAATCTGTTCCTGAGGCCTATCTACACAAATGAGGCCCATCTACACAAACCATTTACCTATGGATGTACTCTTCTCTCTCTCTTAAGATTCTGGAAGAATCTATCAATAGCTCCAAAAGTCAGAGAAGGGAGCCTCTTCTCTTGCCTCCTAACACCCCAGTCATGGTGGAGGGCCACCCAGCCTCACTACAAGTAACTCCGTATCCCACAGCAGGCAGCACCAGCCACACCAAATAGGGACTGGGAAGGCCAGGAGGGCGTCCAGGAGGGCACAATGGGTTGGGATGTGGGGGAATTTAAGAGGCTTCCCATGGTAACCTCACATCAGGGTTTTTCCTAGATCTGGATTCATTCATTCATTCATTTGTTCATTCTTTCATTTCTCCAAGAAGCATTTCTCAGCTGCACAAATATATGCAGCTTTTTACATTTTCTATCCCCCCTTCCTGCTGCTCTAAGAACTTAAAGATAATTAGACTTTAAGTTGATTGAAGATAATGCCTGTATCTTTTTTGGCCATGAAAACACAGTGCCAAGTATAGTTCTAGGCACATAATAGGAATAGGTATCCAGGAAATACTGCAATGAATGAATGAATGCTTTCCAAATGTTTGAGAAAAACATTGCCCAGACATAAAATATCCTATGGTATGCTATTTCCATAGGTCTTGTTTAAGACTTTGGACATGTTTTCAGTAATGCAGGGACAGAAGAAGTAGGTTTCTCTTAACAGTACCGGTGGCCTAGATGTTGGTGGCATTTTGACACTATTTTGGGAATCTCTGAGGCTATAGATTGTAGATCACCCTCAAGTCACCCAGACATGCACCTTTAGCTGAGTTGACACAGGGACCCATCATTACAAACTAAGGGCGTTCTGACCTTGTAGAGTATTGAGAAAGAAATTAAAATTCCAGATTAAAAACTGCAGTTATCACCTCTATTTTTTTCTTATTTGGAGAAGTGCTGGATTTTGTTTTCCTTTTATCCATCCTGGAGCCTTTCCTAATATCATCATTATAATTTCCAGTCCCCAAATAAAAGAATCAATTAAAGAAGTTCAGTTTTGCTTTTCCTAGATTCTGCCTCTTTTTTATACATCTTTTACAGGTTTTTCTTTGATCTGTCAGGGAAAATAATGTAAATTGGTCAACTTAAAGAAAGTTCTAGCATCAGGCACTTTTCCACTTGGGTGTTTGGTTCACTTCAATTTGAATCACACTAGGAAAGAATATTCTATGGTAATAAGCACACTGGCTCTTACAATTCATACCTTCACAGAATTTCTTCTCATACGGAATTCCATCTTTTGGATCAACACCCTTTAAAAGAGGAATGATGAGATTAACAGTTTGTGTTTGAAATTTATGAGACACATACAATGAATCCTTCCCAAATGGCTTTAAAAGGGTAAAGGCTAATCAATAGGTAAAACCCTTTAAAGTCTCTTAAACCTCTAATTCAATATAGTAACACTCCATGCTAATCAGTTGGAGTTGAAAGGAACTGGGGCAGAAATAAGGATAGATCCAAAAACTGGGCCTTCTCTTTTGCAGTGCAGGGCAGAGCTGTAGTGATGGGAGAGATGCCCAGGTCCGGACGCTTACTCCTTGGAGCACTGAGGACTGTGACACAAAGTTCTGATATCTCCAGTAACTGAAGATTCCTGTATTTATTTATTTAACTTTTTATTGTGGTTTGGGTGAAAGTTTACAGAGCAAATCCGTTTTCCTTTCAGCAGTTCATATAAAGATTGATGTTTTCAGAGCAGCAATTCTTCACCAGGGATGATTTTGCCCTCCACTCCTACCCCAGGGAACATTGGCAAAGTCTGGAGACATTTTGGTAGGAGGGTGTGCTAGTGGCTTCTAGTGCGGTGAGATCAGTGATGCTGCTAAACATCCTAAATTCACAGGAAAGCTCCCTATGACAAATATCTGACTCAAAATGTCAAGCATAATGAGTTTGAGAAGCCTAGAAGTAACGTTGGGGCTGTGAATTGCTTTACAAATTAAATTACTACAGTTGAGAGAACTTTTTAACACCTAAAGCTGAAGCTATCCACTAGTGGAGGAAGAAGCTCCCTAGAATCTGGATAATGTTAAGGGAAAGCTTGAAAAATCCTATTTTTGTTTTTGCTATTTGTCAAACTTTGATCTGGAGAGCACTGCTCCATTTGGGTTTGACCGCCAACCTTCTAGTTAGGAGTTAAATGCCTTATGCGCTGCGCCACCTGAGCTCCTAATGATAATAATATATATTAATAATATAATAATGCACAAAATAACATAATAATTATATTAAAGACAAAAGTGCCTGATAGAGACCTGTTGGAAACATTATTCACTCTCCTGGTCTTAACCAAACCAAACTCACTGTTGTCAAGTCAATTCTGACTCATAGAGACCCTTTCCAAGGTGGTATCTCTACGGAAGTGGATTGCTTCCTTCTGAGGAGTGGCTAGTGGGTTTGAATTGCCAGCCTTCTGGTTAGCAAGCAGCCAAATGCCTTAAACATTATGCCACCAGAGCTCCCTTCTTGGTCTTGGGGGCTCCTAATGCACATTAAAACATTAAAGATGCCAACAAATCTGGAAATATAGGAAGCTACTTAACTTTATTTGACCCAGTACTGACTTGACTATGGAATTGCTTCCCCTTTATACCTTTTAACATCACACTCAACACTGAAGTTGTGTGGACAAAGTTGGGAAATATAGACTAAATTCAAAAACCAACCTACTGCCATCAAGTCAATTCCAACTCATAGCCAACCTATAGGACATAGGGTTTCCAAGGCTCTAAATCTTTATGGAAACAGATTGCTTCATCTCTCTACCATGGAACAGCTAGTGGGTTTGGACTGCCGACATTTTGGTTAGCAACTGAATGCTTTAACCACTGCACCACCAGAACTTCTTTAAATACAGTGTGGTAATTAAGTCTGTGTGTCAACTTGGCTGGCCTGGTTGAGTGGCTGGTCAGTGGGATGTGGTATTCCCCATGATGAGACTTGTAATCACCTCCATGGTAGAATCTACTGTGAGCAGCTGAGTAGCTATCTTAGGGATGTGGTCTGCTTCCTGTATATAAGGAGAAGCCTTGGGGAATGATCTCTAACTTATGGCACACTTGAACCTGGCATGTAGCTATGTCGTTGTTCAGCAGCCTGCCATGCTCTGCTGATCCTGGGACTTTCAATGGATTTGAATCAATGGCCTGCCATGTTGTTTGGTAACATTGGGACTGAGCCATTTTATTTGTCAACCCTGGGCTTGTTAGCCTCAGCAGCCAGCAGCTGTCTGAGTGAATAAAAGTGTCTAGTTTCAGTGGGCTGGGAGCAGGAGGCAGAGCTGAAGCCCAAGTTGAGGGGTTTTCCACCCAGCCCCTAGACCCTGGCACATGGAACTCAGACTTCTAGCTTCCCAAACTCTTGTTTGTTCAAGCCATCCCATTTGGGGTAAATTCTTGTCAGAGTGGCACTAGGTAAGCAGGACATACAGCAATCTACTTCCATAGAGATACCGCCTTGGAAACCCAAGAAGGGGTCTCTATGAGTCAGATCCAACTCAACGGCAGTGAGTGTAGATGTTTGAAAAGCCTTTTCTGGTATTATGACTTATGAGTCATTTTTCCTCAGTGGAAAGGAGTAGGTATGAAAGTGTCTCTCCCATTACTAATGATGAACTCTGCATCTCACGTCCCTGAGCTGATGGTGGATTGCCATTGGTCTAGCATGGTCTCCTCTTGGCCCTTCCTATGCGAGTGGCCCACCATGATTAAGCAGGAGTGAGACCACGGAACAAAGGAAACAGCCTCGCATACTTGACAAGCCCTATTTGTCCTCCCACATGTCAATTAAACTTAGGCTTGTCAGAACAGGAGCTATGTTGGGGATCTAGACACTCGAACTCTGAAGGGGATGTCTTCTACTCCTCTGGAATAGCCACATCACTAAGGATAAGGTGGGTGGTGTGGGCTGGCATACAGTTGTCTGTCATGTTCTCTATATCCCAAAGGCCATGGGGCATGAAGGCAGTCTGTAGGTGGTTACTAGTATAAGCCTGGTATACTAGTGTCCTGGAGAGAGGGAAATATTTATGGAAAATTTCCGCTCATCATCCAAGAACAAATGAAGCAACTATTCAGAGACAGTTTACCATGAAGCTGCAGAATCTTAAGCTTCAGGGGCACTTGTTTGCATAACCCCCAGCCATGTGAATGTTGGGAGTGGCTGAGAGCCACTAGTGTTCTAGATGGAAGAGGAAGTCAGGTAGAAAGATGGCCATCAAGAACTGTTTCCATGTAAGCAATCAAGGTAGAGAGATCACAAAAGAGCAGGACCTGAATTTCTGCGACTTCAGTAATTTTTTAGGATTTCTTTTATTATTTTAAACAATTATTTACTTCCATACTTGATTTTGTGTTGTAATTTGGTATTCTTTTTTTTTTTTTTTTTTCCCACAAAGACCCAACAAATCAGATAGGCTTAAGACCCCACAACACTTGGATCATCACTTTTGTTGTCCACAGATAAATGTTTGGTAGACTTTTCTCCTGCCTTCTTTTTCTTCTACTTAGAAGCTGATATCTATTATTCATAGGGCACTGGGGCACCACCAGCAAAGCTTTGTGGTGCAGGTAGTAAGATGACTACGGGAGAATTTCCTCTTTGCCTGCCTAGGCTTATGAAATAGAAAAAAATGGCTGCAATAAGATGGTGACAGCAGGTGGTTTGCTTCAACAGCTGTTTGTGTTGCTGTAAAACTTTGCTAACACCATTCCTCATTTGATTTCACACAGTTCAAAACAGAATAAAGGAATTAGACATGGGTGACCTTAAGCAAGGTTTAAAAGGGCCTCAAACTCTCATTACATCATTGAGACTCTTCATGTATACTTTCTTCAAAATAGCAGAAAAGAACTGCTTGAGGCTGCCATTTTTCTTCCTTAGGTCTGACTAAAGCAAATAGGCAACAGACTTTTGGGAGTGGGTAGAAAGAGAACAGCAATGCATTTGAATTGATTTGCTTACCCAAATGCCATTACAGTTTGAATCCTGATGTGCATCCCAGTTGTCTGGCCTAAGAAGAAAACATAGACATTGGGCTGGGCATATACTTGTCACTCGGTGAATGTTAGTTTCATGAATAAATAAGTGAATGAGTGAGTGAGTAAGACATGAAGTGACACTGAGAGACAACAGCCTCATTCTTTCATTGTATATTATGGCATACCAAAGCCTTCATGTGCCCTCTTTGACATCAGTCTTTGTTTTGGATATTTGCTGTGAACCCTGGACCAAATCCAGGATTCTGAACTGTATGATTGTGGAATGGTGCTGATGAGCATAATTAACACATCTGTAGTCTATGTTATTTAAATAGGTAAAGACATTAAATTTGTGCTTCTAAAACACCCAAACATCTGGTTAATTTAATGCTTTGGCACTGTAGTCACAGCCTAGGTGAAGGCTGGCATATCCACTTTTTGAAGCCAGAGATGTGACTGGCTGACCATCAGCCAGGACTAAAATGTGCCATGCTTTCCTTTCACGGAGCCCTCTCCTTATGCCTCCTGCTGGGGAGGTCACTATTTCTGAGCCCAATCCTGCATGTAAAGCTAGTGCAAGAGCCTGAATGTCCACCATATTCTGTTTTCCTTGCTTGTTTCACCCACTAGACTACCTTCACAAAAATGAGGCATGTTTTATGTTGGGTACCACCCAATATGATGCAAATGGCCTGATCAATAGTAGGTGTGTGATGAGCATTACCCAGATGAATTAATGAATGAATGATGTAGCATTTTTTCACTGAGATTTACTTCTGTTGGGGCATAGATGTTCCTTCTATCTGTACATGGGAATCTCTTAGGCTACAGGAAGAAATTATACCTCCTGCTTTCTTTTTAGAAGGTGATTTCAGAGAGCCAGTGGAGTCAGTTACCTTCTGCCTGGATACGCCATCTTGTCACGGTCGTTGCAATCTCGCCCTCGCCAGTGGTAGCCCCGCAGTGTCTGGAAGTGAAGACATACAGGGGGAGCTCAGGCTGACTTTGATTGATCCACAGTGAAGGTCCATCACAACTGCCTGAGTGTTATTAAAATCTGTGCTTTTTAATTTGAATACAGTTGAGGAACACTAAATATCACTAAGAAAATGAAGATATTAATCTTCATTAATATTAATGGTACGGCAGTCTGGGTGAGGGGAAATGTAACATAGTACCAAGGTCAATAGCAAGAGGTTGTGTGTGTGTATATGAATGTGTGAGCATGTTTGTATGTATTTGTGTTTATGGTGGGGTGGGTGCATGTGATGTTGGATATGTGCCTGAATGTGGGTGCATGCGTGTAAATGTGCATGTATGAACACATGTGCACACGCATGCACACACATGTGCCCGCATGTATGTCACACACATGCCACACACATGAGATCGTGTGTTTATGTATATGTGTATGTTCATGTGTGTGTCTATTTGTACCTCCACAAACAACAGGACTACCCTACCCCTTGAAATCCCACTATTACTTGTCAATCCTCTCAGGCTCTGAAACAACTGGCTTATTTTGTCACATGATTAATGATTTTATTGGATGATTTATAAATCCTTGATCAAACTGATTAATCATGGGAATTTATATATTTGACTTGACTGATTTTAAAAAAGCAAGAGTCAAGATAATCAAACAATGTTTTTATTTCCTCCATTTGCAAGTAGACTATCTGAGATAACCAAACTTTTGGGTGCTTGTGACATGTTATTTACTTGTTTGCATTAATGGAGAACACACTGACTTTCTAATTGTTGTAAATCTCACACACACACATATATGCAACACTTTCAGAAAGTAAATTAAAGCAGGTTTAAGTTTAAGAATTTCCAAAATAATTCTCACAACCCGTCAAGATAACTGCAGTCCTCATGGAGAATTCCAGCTGGGAATGGCTGCAGAAAACAGAATGGTCTAGGTATAAGATTCTCCTTGTTGGTCCATGTAGTAATCTGATGCCCCAAAGTCCTTAAAAGTCATAAAATGGTGCATTGTTCATACACCACTACTAGTTTCAACCAAACCAAACCAAACTCACAGCCATCAAGTCGATTCCCACTCATAGTGACCCCCTTTGGGTTTCTGAGGTGGTAAATGTTTAGGGAAGTAGATTGCCCAGTCTGCCATCCACGGAGTGGTTGGTGGGTTTGAACCGACAACCTTCTAGTTAACAGTCAGATGCCTTAGGTACTATGCCAGTATAGTCAAGTGAAATTCAATCTTTTCCTTACTAAAGTAAAGAAATTTGTAGGAAGTTAGGCAGTACTTAGTGAAGAGCTATTTATTTTTAACAATACTTACTGAGAAAACACTGTATTTGTCTGAGTCTACATCTTTGAATGGCACAGAATTTTTTATAGCTCTAAAAAAAGGAAAACAAAACACATGATGAGCTAAGAAAATAAAAAGAAACCATATCTGTGAAAACAAACAGATATTTTCAGATATGGCTATTCTCAATTGATGTGACAGAGCCCCATTCTAAAAATAAAATTAAGGGTTGGCATGGTATGTAAGAACCCCAACGACATTTTGCCAATCGCTGTTCACCTGGCAGAGCTGTGTTCACTCTAATACTTAACTTGGTCCATATGGGGAGGTGAAATAATTGTATTGAAGTTTTAGAGGCCATGAAATATTGACGTTGAGATCCACAGGAAGTAAGGATATTGAATTTTTTTTTGCTCAATGAACTCACTCAGTACTACAAGTTGAAATCTGAACGAACCAATTTACACATCCTGTCATGGAAATATTTTCTGAAATTTTTACTATTTTGAACCACTTTTTTCTGAAAATCATGTTATGTAGAGAAAATATTGATGTTGTCAAGGATTTTATTTACTTGGAACCACAATCAACACCCATGGAAGCAGCAGTCAAGAAATCAAAGTATGTATTATTGCATTGGGTAAATCTGCTGCAAAAGCCTTCTTTACAGTGTTTAAAAACAAAGATGTCACTTTGAGGATTAAAGTGTACTTGGTCCAAGCCATGTTATTTTCAGCAAAAGCCTGACAATGAGTAAGGAAGACTGAATAAGAATTGATGCCTTTGAATTGTGCTGTTGGTTAAGAATACTGCTAGAAAAACAAACAAATCTGTGTTGGAAGGGTACAGCCAGAATGCTCCTTAGATGTGAGGCTGGTGAGACTTTGTTTCATGTACTTTGGGCATGTTATCAGGAGGGACCAGTCCCTGGAGAAGGACATCATGCTATCCATCAAAGTAGAGGATCAACAATAAAAAGGAAAACCCTCAATGGGATGGATTGACCTAGTGGCTGTAACAATAGGCCCAAACAAGCAAGAATTGTGTGGATGGTGCAGGACCAGGCAGTGCTTTGTTCTTTTGTACATAGCGTCACTATGAGTCAGAACCAACTTGACAATATCCAACAACAACAATTCTGAGAGTCTTGACTTATGATTAACTGGCAACTGTCACACTTATTCATGAGCCTAGGAAATCAAGGATCCTGATATGATGACTAAGCAAATTCTTACCTGTGATGGTTAATTTTATGTGTCAACTTGGCTAGACTATAGTTTCCAGTTATTTGACTAAACACTAGTTTAGTTGCTGTCATGAATTAGTCACATGTAGTTAAATTAAATCAGTTGACTTTGGGAAGTATAATTTACTTTCTGTAATGTAATGTAATGAATGACCTTATATCTGCCATTATGTAATGCAATTGCTCTCCATAATGTAATCTAGTATAATGTAACCACTGTCCACAATGTAATATAATCATCTTCCATAGTGCAATGTAACGTGATCAATCAATCAGTTAAGCTCATATCAGAGTAGAGTGTATCCTAACTCTAATTGCTTCTGAGACCAGAATAGGCACAAACATACACACATTTTATTAAGTGGTCTTCTGAATCAAGGGCTTCTCCACAGTGCCTTAGGCAAGTAAGTACAGCCAGAGCTGGTATGGAGCCTAACATGCAACATGGAGCCCACCTTAGGGACTTGAGATAGTAGACCTACCAAAAATCCTGTTACAGAGCTCTTCAGAAAAACACTAAAGGGAACTGTGCAAGTTCTATTAGCCTTCTATGGTAGACTCCTATATTCTGCTCTATAATTCTGAGGCTGGGAATTTGCAAATACACTGATTGGCTCCAAAGCACAAGCAATCCATTTAACGTAAGTTGTGACTATTAAAGGTCCCTGGGTGGAGCACAGTATGTGCTCAACTACTAAACTAAAGGTTGGTGATTTGAACCCATCCAATGGCACCATAGAAAAAAGGCCAGGTGATCTGCTTCTGTATAGATCACAGCCAAGAAAACCCTGTGCAGCAGTTCTTCTCCTCAACACAAGGAGTCACCACAAGTCAGAATGAACTCATTGTCAATGGTTTTTGTTTCTTTGTTTTTCTTATGGTTAAGAAACATTTTTTTGTAAGAGTTTGAAGATGCTATGTCCTGTGAGACTAGGCAGTGTTCTCTGATGTATGTATTTGACCTTTTGGTTAGCTATTTTATTTTTCTGTCTGAGAAAAGAGCAGGGGGAGGAGAACAGAGAGAAGGTATGGACTGCAATAGTCATATTTTCAGTTTAGGAAAGGGTACAAGGTGAAAAGTCTCATTTTAATATGCCAAAGTTATTCCCACTCGTCTTTGTGATCATGGAGGTAAGAGTTTGTCTTTTAAGGAACAATAAATTGTCTTTAGAACTTGACAGTTAGTTAAATTAACCTTCTTCCACTTATTTTAAGGGCTCAAACCAACTATTAAAAGCAATGTAGTCTAGGTAGATTTATCATCCAAAGTAACATAAACTACAGCTTTATGAAGTCTACTGTCCCTTTTTCACAGCCCCCAAATCCAAACAATTCTGAAAACCCCTCACATACAATTTTTCCAGCAAATTCAATTGATGGTAAAACTTGACCTGAACTGATGTAGGGCAATTCATAAGCTATATCCTACTTCTTTTGAAAATCCACACATTTCACTGCTGAAACATAAATTTGGTTGGTTGGGAGGTGCTGGTCCAAATCCCATTGGGAGTGTTAGGTGAGTTATAGCATACACATTGTATGTTATTTTCCTAAAATCTGAAAAATTCTGAATTCTAAATCACATCTGGCTCCAATAAGTCATTTTTGACTTTTATTAAAATTATTTCTGTAGAATTGTGTCTAAATGTGATACCTGTGTAGTCTTGGTAGTGTCTGATGTATGCTGAAATATTCATCCATTCATTCATCTATTCATTCATTCTCCAGGAATATTTGGTGTGCCTGCTCTGTGCCAAGCATCATGTTAGATACTCAGGAAGAAGGTAAGACACCTCCTCTGAGCTTGAGAAGCTTAATGATGGGTAGGGAAAAATGATACACCAATAGTTAACTACAGTACCATGCGGTTGTGTACCAAGAGGGAAAAATATCTATGTCTATATAGGGGAGGAGATGAATATAAAGTGAAATCTAAAGATGAGAAAGAATTTTCAAGACAAGTGATAGGTGAAGGGCATCTTAGTAGGAAGGGAAGCCCTATAACATTGCTCTGGGCTCTGAAATTATACTCTCTGGGTTTGAATCCCAAGTCAGCTATCTACTCACCATGTGACCTGAGGGAAATTATTTTATCTTTCTGTTTCTCAGTTTTCTCATTTAAAAAATGGGGTCAATACTAGTATTTGCTTCTTAGGGCTGTTGTAAAGACTAAATGAATTGATATGTATAAAGTACAAAGAACTATGCCAAGTATACCAAAAACCAAATCAAACTCACTGCCATAGAATCAGATCCGACTCACAGCAACCCCTCCTTGGGTTTCTGAGGTGGTATCCCTACGGAAGTAGATTGCCCAATCGTCCTTCTGAGGAGGGCTAGTGTGTTTGAACCACCAGCCTTCCTGTCAGCAGTCAAATGCGTTAGGCACTATGCCACCAGAGCTCAAAATAATCAGCTATTACAATTGGCATAAGATACTGCACAAAAACATTGTTCTACATCCTACTTTGGTGAGTAGCAACTGGGGTCTTAAAAGCTTGCAAGTGGCCATCGAGATGCAACGATGGGTCTCTCCTCATCCAGAGCCAAGAAGAATGAAGAAAATCAAAGACACATGGAAACAATTAGGCCAAGAGACTGGTAGACCATGCGATCCTCAGCCTATATGACCATGAGACCAGAGGAACTAGATGGTGTCTGGCTACCACTGTTAATCACTCAGAGGGGGATTGGTACAGGAGATCATGATAGAGTGGGAGAACAACGTGGAACAAAACTCAAAATCATAAAAAAAAGAGACCAGTTTTGGTGTTCTGATAGAGCCTGGTGAGACACCTGAGACTACGGCCCCTAGCCACCCTTCTGGGCTGAAATTGAACTCACTCTTGTAGCTTCAAGCCCAACAATAGATAGGCATATGGGGTGAACATTTACATCAGGTAGATATACTCCTTGGAACAACCAATCATGGGCAAACAGAAGGGCAGTATTTGCAGAGAGAGACAGCTTATGGGTGGGAGTGCATGGGAGGGAAGGACACAGGGAAGAGGAGACTATGGGGAGGAAGTGGGAAGAGAACTGTTACATTGTGGGTTGCAGTTAATGTCATGATATAAAATGTGTATGAAATGCTATATGGAAAATGAATTTGTTCTGTAAACTTTCACCCAAATCACAATAAAAATTAAAAAATAAATTAGCTATTAATCTTATTAGCTAATACTAGTATATACCTTCAGTGTTGCAAATGGTTGGCTGCTAACTGAAAGGTTGTTGTTGTTGTTGTTGTTATGTGCTGTCGAGTCAAACCCGACTCATAGCGACCCCTCCTTGGGTTTCCGAGGCAGTATCACTACGGAAGTAGGAATGCCCAACCTTCCTTCCAAGGAGTGGCGTTAGTGGTTTGAATTCAGCCAGAGATGGCTTGGGAATAAAGGCTTGACAATTAACTTCTGAAAAATCAGCTGTTAAAAACCTTATAGAGAACAGTTCTATTTTGACACACATAGGGCCACCATAAGTCAGAGTTGACTTGATGGCCAAATCAAACCAAAACCAAACTCACTGCTGTCAAGTCGGATCTGACTCATAGTGACCCCTCTTTGGCTTTCTGAGGCAATATCACTACGGAAGTAGATTGCCCAATCTTCTTTCTGAGGAATGGCTGGTGGGTTTGAACTGCCAGCCTTCTGGTTAGCAGTCAAATGCCTTAGGCACTATGCTAGTTATTATTGTTATTGTGTGCAATGACAACAATTATTCCAAAGGTGGTTCCCAGAACTGGGCAACAGGTGTCAGATAACTACTCTGATTACATTATCAGATGTTAGTTTCCAGATACATCGAAAATTCATGCTTTGAACCCTCTTTAGACTTTCATATTTCCAGCTCACAATGTTCTGTGCAATTATTGTGCAGGCTATTGGAACTAATCATCAGCTCACTGCTACTGCTCTATTACTGACTGTTGCTGGATGTCAGGCTAGGAGGCTTGATCCAGTGAGTAATTATAATTGCAGCTGAATGCTATTAATTACATAATATTGAGTTGTTCAAGTTTAATTCCCCTAAAATTATTGCACGAAACTGGGGCATTAAAATAAAAGAAAAATAAGTGGGGATAAAGCTTCCATGTGGCTCTGTCTCACATTGGAGGCCCAGGCAGCACTTGACCTGGGAGCAGTTTTGTTGCATGTGCATGTGGATGTGTTTATATATTTCTATAAAAAGATATGAGAATAAGGAACATTATGGTAGGATACATCTCAATGGATTGACAGGGCTCACCTTGATGGTAGGGGCATGGAGGATATGGGTGGAAGGAGGAAGGCATGGGGAAGGAGGACAAGCAAAAAAGAAGAGAAAATAAGGATGAAGTCAAACACAATTAACATATGATATGATAGTTTGAGGGAGCTCTGGTAGCATAGTACCTAAGGCACTTGACTGCTAACCAGAAGGCTGGCAGTTCAAACCCACCAGCTACTCCTCGGAAGGAAGGTTGGACAATCTATTTCCGTAGTGATACTGCCTCAGAAACCCAAGGAGGGGTCACTATGAGTCGGGTCCGACTTGACGGCACATAACAACAACAACAACATGATAGTTTGAGAGTCTGCCACCATCCGCCTGTCAGTTTATCATACTGGTAGCTTGAGTGTTGCTATCATGCTGGAAGCTATGCCACTGGTAATTCAAATACCAGCAGAGTCACCCATGAAGGACAGGTTTCAGTAGAACTTCCAAACTCAGACATACTAGGAAGACAGTCTTGGCAATCTACTTCCGAAAATCTGCTGATGAGTATTGTCCCATATAGTGCTAGAAAATGAATCTCCTAGATTGGAAGACACTCTAAACACACAGTGGCTGCAACAATGAACTTGAGGACACCAACAATTGTGAAGATTGTGCAGGTCCAAGCAATGTTTCCTTCAGCTGCATGTGGGGTTGCCGTGGCTCAGTGGCAACAAACAACAGCAACATGATAGTTTGTGTGAAAGAATACCCCTATGGGTGTTTACATATAGAAATGAAATAAAAAGAATAAAAACCCTTCTGACTTACTAATGCTATAATAACACAAATACAATATATCCTAAAAACCAAATTCACTGCTATAGTTGATTGTGATTCATGGCAACTTTATATAGCACAGAGTAGAACTGCTCTATAGGGTTTCCAAGTAAATCTTTACAGAAGCAGATTGCCTCATCTTTCTCCTGCAGAGCAGCTGGTGGGTTGGAACCAATGACCTTTAGGTTGGCAGCCCAATGCTTTAACCACAGCACTGTGTTTGTTGTACTGTACTGGGCAAATCTGCTGCAAAAGACAGCACTGCATAGACACTGTGAATTCTGATCAAAACCCAACTCAACTCAACAAGAAAGCTTGATTGCTGTATCATAGTAGCCTGGTACCACTTTCTTTTTTCCTGCTTAAGAAGTACTTTTTCCTTATTTATCCTTTTTTCTTCATGATGCTAAGGGCAGTGGTAGGTTCCAGGGATAAAATATTCATTAAGGAATGGTATCTTTTCTTCCTAGTAGTTTAGGGTTGGTGTGGGAGACTGGCAGGGCACAGCAATTGAAGAACAGGGTGATGAATGGCAGGACTGGGTGATCTAGGAGGACCAAGGAGGCCTAGCCAAGCACCTGAAGTTAGGCTGGGAGCTAAAACACATCCCATGAGTGGGGACACTTCAGATGAATTTTTATGGTATTAGGCCAAATAAGATGTGGGGTAGGGAGAGAGACAGAGGGCGGGTATTCCTCATAGAGGGCATTTTATTTAGCAAAAGACAAGAAGTCTTGTCTCAACCACTGTAGCCTGTGTGTTAGGAGGTCAGGCATTTCATGTGCTAGAACCTCCTTACTCATCTCAAAAGTGGAACTAAGAGTCAAGGGGCAGTCATTGTCATATATAGGCTATGAGCCTGGCCTTTGAAACTGGACCCTGGGTTCAAATGCCAGATTTACCCATTACATCCTATGTGCTCTTGGGAAAATTACTTCTTTAGAAAGGGGTGATAATGGTGCCAGTCTTATAAAACTGTAAAGATAAAACAATGCATAAAACAACTTCTAGTTATTATTATTTTTACCGAGCCACAGGTTATTTTGAAAAATAATGAGGCTGCATTTGAATGTGCTTTGTAAATGATAAAGCTCTGAACAAATTGTGACCTGGTGCAAATTATACTCAAAGCACAATGATTTTTAGAGAGAAGAACAGCACCCTTCTTTCTTTTTCATGAAAGATTAATTTCCATTTTAATTTGGGCCAGGAAAATTCTTGGCCACAGGTGCTCTTGAATTCAATTTTTCAAAAAGTGGTTCAGTTGGAGGTTTGTCACTTTGGCTCTGTTGGCTTTTTTTTTTTTGTAGGGGAAGAGGGGCTCACAACTGACAAAGAAAGTGCAATGACATTTTCAGCATGGAGGTGGAGGGTGGCCACTGTGCCTTCACAGGGACAGGCATCTCACTCAATTCAATGTTGTTGTTGTTGTTATGTGCCATCAAGTCAGACCTGACTCACAGCCACCCCACCTTGGGTTTCCGAGGCGGTATCACTACAGAAGTGATCGCCCATTCTGAGGAGTGGCTAGCCTTCTGGTTAGCAGTCAAGTGCCTTAGGCACTATGCTACCAGAGCTCCTTCAATGAGAGTTCAAAACCAAAAACCAAATTCACTGCCATCGAGTCAGATCCAACTCATAGCAACCCCTCCTTGGGTTTCTGAAGCAGTATCTCTATGGAAGTAGATTGCCCAATCTTCCTTCCAAGGAGTGGCTGGTGGGTTTGAACTTCTAGCCTTTTGGTTAGCAGTCAAATGCCTTAGGCACTATGCCACCAGAGCTCCCTCAATGGGAGCTAGGCATGATGAAATGGAGGGTACAGCACTGGCTGCGCTTCAGTCTCCCAGCGTTTCTTTTCCTGGATGATGTTTCCACTCCACTCCCCAAGTCCTGCCATCCTCTGCAGCTCATTCACATTCATGAAAAACAGGTGTTGTTACTGCTTCTGGGACCCAGGCCAGCACTTTGCATACCTGGTTTGCAGGGCCTGATGCAAGCAGGTGAACCAGGAAAAGTTCTAACCTCTTGGGTCACATAGAGGCTTTGAACGTGGGTCCTCATTCTCCCACAGACATTGTCAAATCAAACTGGAGAAATTCAATGCACTCAAGTTCCCATGAAGCTCATGAGATTAAGGATGGCATAACTTAGGAAAGTTATCTCTTGGTCCAGATGTGCAGCCTGACTCCCACCTGTAAACCTTCACCTGTCTGACTCCAACAATGAGAGTCAGGCAGACTACAGTGAATGGGAACTGCTTGAAGGAGAGCAAGAGTAAAAGATTCAAGGCCTAGCACTAGTGATTTGGCCTAAATGAATGTGTCACAGCTAAAGAACATTACTTTGAGTCCTGAAAGCATCATTTGTACTTGCAGAATCCACTGTTTGGCCTCTGAATGAGAATGTGAGTGTTGGGGAGACCCTAGACAAGCAAGCCCAGGTGTGGAGTCCAATGGCCAAAGAATTATCTGGAGAACTTTCTCAAAAATGTGATGTTCTCCCAGTAGATCTGGGCCTAGGAATCTGCATTTAAAAATATCTCCAGAAGATTCTAATGTTTGGCCAGAATTTAGTCAATATCTTTATTTTAGATGTGGGAAAACTGAAGCTTAGGCATTTGGCTTGAGTTCTTAAAGTCTGCTCAGGAGCCAGCATTGCAGAGAAGTCAAAGAACACGTGGAGTTAAATAGACCTGAGGATGTATCTTAGGTCTTTGGGTAAGTTACCTTTCTAAGACTCAGTTTCCTTCTTTGTGGAATGAAAATAATAATCCCCACCTCATGAAGCTGTTGAGAGAGTTAAGTCAGAAAATGAATGGAAATTTTGGTATCTTGCACATCCAAACAAAAAACCAAACTCACTGCCATCAAGTCAATTCGAACCCATAGTGACCCCTGTTGGGTTTCCGAGGCTGTAAATCTTTATGGAAGTAGATTGCCCCATCTTCCTTCCAAGGAGCAGCTGGTGGGCTTGAACTGCTGACCTTTTGGTTAGAAGCCAAATGTCTTACCCACTATTCCACCAGAGTTCCTGTAGCACCTAGTACAGCATCAGTATGTTACTTGACTGCAGTAGCAACAGCAAACATATTAGAAGTAGCTCAGTGGAAAATATGGAGTTCCTGGCTGGGGCAAACAATTAGTGCTTGGTACTAACCAAAAATTTGGCAGTTCAAATCCACCCAGATGCACCTCAGAAGAAAGCCTGGTGACCTACTTCTGAAAGATCAGCCATTGGAAATCTTATGAAGAACAGTTCTACTCTGAAACACCTTAGGTCACTGTTAGAATCACATAGATAATGACTACACCTTGTTGTTGTTGTTGTTGTTATGTGTCGTCGAGTTGGACCCGACTCATAGTGACCCCTCCTTGGGTTTCCGAGGCAGTATCACTACGGAAGTAGAGTGCTCCATCTTCCTTCTGAGGAGTGGCTGGTGGGTTTGAACCACCTGCCTTCTGCTTAGCAGTCAAGTGCCTTAGGCACTATGCTACCAGAGCTCCTAACGACTACACCTGCTCCTCACTTATCGACACAGTTTTCAAAGAACACGTTGTTATGAAAAAGTATGAGGTATGTGAAAAAGGAGGATTTTTTTTTTTCTTTTTGTTTTCAGACCATCCGTTTGCCCAACTTTTTTATTTAGAAAATATAATCCTAGAAACAATAACTGCTAAGATTTACTGATGTGGTCATCACTGTGATGGGTCCAGTACAGATTATTCCTCTGTGGAGAAGGAGGCTTGGAGGAGACAAAGCTGGATAAAGAGCAGCTGTGTGACTGCAGGGTCCAGGGCTTAATGACTTCACCTTCCTTCTGTGCTTTGGTGGAGCTGCCTCCAGGACCCACTCCCACCCCTGCAAGCTTTCCATTAAGGATCCAGAGGCTGCTCTGCCTTCTGGACCTGGCCATTACTGAGGTTCAGATCTTACTGTGTGAATTCTGGGAGTTTGGCTGTGCACTGGGCCCCACCAAGGCAGAAGCTTCAGACCCAGTTTGGATCATGTTTGGATATCATTAAACTTACATGCTTTTCTCCTCCAAATTCTCTCTGGTGCCTCTTTTTTTCCTCCCTTCTCATCCCATAGCAATTTTGAGCTATAGGCCTTCAACTCCATAGGAACTGAGAACCTAGAAGAAGCCTCGCAGGCTAGGTGCTGCCTGAGCATCCACTGGTGGCCATAGAGCAGGCCAGCCCTGCACAACAGATTGACACGATGCACCCATGGGCAGCAGGGGGCAGAGGGCACCAGGTAGCATGGTCTAGCTTCCTGGAGGCTGCTTGGAGACCATCCATGAGGGAGGGGATTCTCTGCAGGCCTGTGGGCATGCTTGCCTGCCTTGTTAATGTGCAAAATAGTTGGGTAGTAGATTTTTTTTTTTACTGTTGTCATAAATGCTAAATGTAGGATAAAGATATAGTTGATAAGTGAAGAGTAGGTGTAGTTTAGCTTTCTTTTTTTTTTCCCTCCAGTGGAAGGTGGAAGCTAAGCTATTTTGCTTTTTAATAAAATATCTCTCTCAGGACATTGTTCTATCCTTTCAAGTGTGAACAGCAATTGCTATCACTTTTAACAGAGCCTCAGATTCAATGTGGAGCTGGAGTACAAAAAACCAAATTCACTGCTGTCAAGTCGGATCTGACTCATAGCGACCCCTCCTTGGGTTTCAGAAGCAGTATCACTATGGAAATAGATTGCCCAAACTTCCTTCCAAGGATTGACTGGTGGGTTTAAACTGCCAGCCTTCTGGTTAGCAGTCAAATGCCTTGGGCACTACACCACCAGAGGAGCTGGAGTATGGGATTGTAAATGGAGACAGAAAGGCTTGGGAATTCTGGGCAATGTCTCTGTATCAGAAATTCCACTCATATATATTTGACCAGATATTTCAGGTAATGGGTTGGTCTCTTTGAAAAGATGGTCACCTTCCAGCCTCATGAATGTCTTATGCCAAAGTTGCTCAAAGAATCCCTGCCATCACCAGTTTTGACCTTGTTTGTCCTTATCACAAATTAAAAGGAAGGGCTGTTTTCATTCTGCTCAAAGGAGTGTCTGGGGCCAGATAAGGAAGTTGCATGGCATTCTGCATTCTAGCTTGAAACGTAAACCAAACTTTTGAGATTCAAAGGTACTGGTATTCAATATATTTTCAAAGTGATTTGCTCAGAGATAATTTGTCTTCTAGGTTCTATATAAGTTATGTTTTGAGCAAGGAACACTTTCACCTTCAGAAAGATAGCTTTTAAACTTGAAGACCATTTTAGTCATTAGAAAACAGTAACCATCAATGATATTATCACATGCTTTGATCAGGAAGGCAGAGATAGCATACGTACGATTTAATTTCCTGGCAGATCTTGGCCAAAAATGGAAGGGAACAAATATCAGAATCACTTCTAGGATATTTCTGGAGAGAGAGAGAGTGAGAGAGTTGTTTAATTCAAGGAATGGTTTTCCAATTTCTAGGAGTCTTTTCTCTTCTGTTGGCACCATAGTCTAGATTTCTGGGCCTTGGTCTTCCAGAATCTGGCTTGATTTAACTCATCTAAATTGATCTCTAGTTCCTGTTCCCATATTCTATATTCATTTCACCTGCCTTTGTTCCTGCTCATTCCTCATCTTAGAAGGTTCCTCCCCCTTCCCCCTCTTCACCCAGGCAGCTATTCCCACTTACAAGGACATTTTTCAACTCTTCCCAAATGGGTCTGGTCCACCTTGTCCATTCTAGTATGACAACAATATTGCACTCCCTCATTCTACCCAAATGCTTTGAAAAACCCAAAAACTCACTGCCATTGAGTTGAATCTGATGATAGCAATTCTACTAGGACAGAGTAGAACTGTCCCATAGAGTTTCCAAAGCTTTATTCCTCATCTTTCTCAGGCAGAGTGGCTGGTAGGTTTCAACCAGCAACAGTTTGGTTAGCAGCAGTATGCTTTAACCCTTGCACCACCAGAGTTCCTATGCTTTGAAAAAAGGTTTGGAAATAAACAATATTTTCAAGTAAGACAATCACATTCTATCATGAGGTAAAATAAAGACTAAAGGAAGAGACATATCAGGTCTTGGGAAGAAGAAAGGCCCCTTCCCCAGAGCTGTAGAAGAGATATGGCAATAAACTCCCCAAGCTTTAGGAGTAAAGGTATTTTTGACAGTGGTTTCTTTAAAACTCTAGATATTTGATAAAAACTCTGGCTTTCTACTCAATAGTCCTTTTAGGAAGATTGTGGTATCCGTGATGCCTCTCTCAAATGAAAGAAAAAGAAGACAATAGCATAGGAAAAGTTAGTAACCAGCATCCATCAATGAAGGGAAAGATACAGTCAATATCTGCCACCCAAAAGACTCACTATGGAGACCAGCAAGATGGCAGACTAGGCAGAAAGACTGCACAGACCCTGTTCAACAAAGAAAAGGGAAACCAATTAACACAGACACAGAAGATAATCATGGACCCCTGAGCCTTGAAAAGAAGGATATAGAAGTGAACTAAACCCCAACTAGCAGAAGAATTTGCGTGAAAATACCAAAACAGGAGACATACGGAGCTGTGGTCTGGCAGCGATCCTGATGGCACAGACAGCTTGGAGATTCCCGAGTGGTGGTAGGACCTAAGAATTA
>NW_006921850.1:3769703-3793190 GCF_000298275.1 Orycteropus afer afer | reverse complement strand
CTTCCACAGAGATGCTAGGGTGATTTTTCTAAAATGCTAATGTGATTATATCACAACACGCCTGGAGTCTGTTTATGGTTTATCATGGTGTTATCTATCATTATGGAACATTGGAAGCAATCAGGGAATGCTTAAATAAATGTGGTACATATGAGGAAATATTCACAGCCATTAAAACCCATGTTTTTAAAAACTAGTTAGAGATGTGGAAAAATACTTGTAATGCTATGAGAAAAAAACTTAGATTCAGACTATATGAAATGTTACAGATTTAGTAAATAATATATGTATAAAATTGTACATAATTGCAAGATTAGAATGATATGTATCTGGAGTAACAATAGCTATTTATAATTGGTAAAATGCAGATTTCTGATTTCTATACATTTAATGAGGTCAGAGACCAGCCTCTGCTTCTGCTCATTGTGGAGGTGACTTGTGACACTGCGGCTGCCACCACAGGTGGAAGCATTGATGCAAATGCCTGTGATGTCGTGATGTCTGGGAAGAAATTGCCAGTGTCCGAAGCTGAAGGTGGTGCTGAGGGTGAGGTCCACTGCCTCTGCAGAAGTCATGCACCCTTCCTCCTGTTGCTACCAAGGCTGCTGGCGCCATTGCTGAGGTGCCCTGGGCTCTTGATGTCCCGCAGGTATAGAGGTATACGTGTTCTCCCACCTGTACATACTTTTCAATTGCATATCTCTCTCCTAAGGTCTCTGAGTCTGGGTGGAAGGGGCACCGAGTGACATGACTGATCTTCACAATCATTCCTCCCAAATCTGGACACTGTCTTTGAATTAAACAGGTAGGTCTGACTTTCTATTTTGTCAGAGTGAGTTTTTTTTGCAGGAGATTCCTGCATCCCTTATGTAAATGGATGAACAAGACCTTCAGGTTGGCCCAGATATGACCAAATTCTAGGCTAATATTAGGCTGAAACTGGAGCATCTTTTATATAATGCATTATCATAGTATAGCATACCCTGGTTAAGCCTGTGAGCTCTGGTGTTATTTATACACCTGTGTGCTATGGGGCGTTGGCAAAGTTACTTAATGTCTCTAATCCTCAGTTTTCTTATCTGTAAAATGGGAAAAATAATTTATTGTTGTTGGTTGCCATTGAATCGGCTCTGACTCTTGGTGACTTTATGTATAATGGGACATTGCCTGGTCCTATGCCATCTTCATCATCATCATCACCATCATCAAAGTATTTTCCTTATTGGGTTGTGAGGATTGAAAAGGACATTGTATGCAAAATGTTTACTATGTACTTGGCAGCTAAAAAGCTGTCAGTATATTTTAACTGTTGTTAAAATAACAATAATTATTGTTAATCCTTGTTATTGTTTACAAGAGACCCACCTCTCAGAATTATTGCTGGTATTGCTAAGATCAATAATTTTTCAAATGAAAATCATTTATTGAACAATAAATGAAATTATTTTCAAATGAAAAAAAAAATATAAGACTCACTATGAGGTAGGTTATAGGCATTGGTAATGTTTTGACCCTGGTAAATGAGACTTGGCAACCTTTATGGAATATAAACGAGGTGTTTAAGGATCTTGGTGATTGATGTTTGTTCAGTTTTCTAGGATAAGAGAAGCAATCCTGAAGAGCTCCCCCACCTATATTGCAAGTCATGGAGCCAGAAGAGGAGGCCCTCATAGAGCTTACAGTCTGGTGGGGGATTTAGGTGAGCATCTCAGCTCTGAGCACAGCCAGGGGTGTTTGCAGTGGTCCAGGGATTTGCAAGCCTCTCTACAAAACCAGAGAACGATGCAGGCGATGACCCAGAAGTCAAGTAAAAGCGAGCCAGGAGGGAAGGAAGAGAAAGATGCTCTGAGACTTTGGTCCTCGGAGTGAAGTCCATAAACTTGTTAGAAATGCAAATTCCCAGGCCCCACCCTAGATAGACCGAATCAAAAATTCTAATGTTTGAGAACCACTGTTCTAGGTCCTAGCCACTCAAAGTGTGACCTATAGACTAGAAGCATAGATGCCCCCTGGGTGCTTCTCAGAAATGCAGAATCTCAGGCCCCACTCCAGACCTACTGATTCAGAATCTGCATTTTAACAAGATTGTTCGTTTGTTGTTTGGAGAAGCTTGGCTCCAGGCAGAGAGAGTGTTCCTGCAGTGCTCTGGAGATGTGAGCTTTGTCATCTTAAGGGACCTCCAAGCAGTATGTCCTGGCTGGGGCCAGGAAACCATGGGAGTGCTGCACTACCCGTTATCCTGAGGTCGGCAGGCATCCTTGAAGCTGTCAAGCAGAGGAATCAACATTTGTATTTCAGAAAGATATCTCTTTCTGGTGGGAGGGTGGCCTGGAATAGTGAGATGGGGCAGAGAGACCCCTTAGCAAAAAGAAACCCTAAGGCCAAATTCTAGGGTTTCTAACCCCAGCGCTATTGACATTTAGGGCTGGATAAGTGTTTGTTAGGAGTCCTTGGGTGGTGGTGCTAATGATTAAGCACTGGACTACAATCTGAGAAGTTAGTGGTCTGAACCCACCTAGAGGCACCCAAGAAGAAAGGCCTGATGATCTGCTTCTGAAAAGTCACCCCTTGAAAAGTCTATGGAGTGCAGTTTTACTTCGCACACATGGGGTTGCTGAAAGTCAGAAGCAACTAGATGGATTTTTTTTTTTTTTTTAATGTCTTTGTTGTGGAGACTCCTCTCTGTAATGTAGGATGCTGAGTGTCATGCCTGACCTCTACCCACTGGGCGCCTACAGTGTAAACATGCCTCCAGACATTGTCAAATGTCCCTTGGGGAATAAAATTGACACAAAGTGAGAGAATCCCTGCAGCAAACTGGGGGTGAGTGGTGAAAAGGAAGGGTGTTTAGAAAGTTGATTCCAGAGATTCAGTAACTGGTTGAGACCTGGGACTCTAGACACATTGTGATATAAACACCAGCACAAAACTATGTTACAACACTGGTAGTAGTTTAGAAATATAGATACTTCTGAGACCCAGAGTGAGAAGTCAGGCTGCATTTGAACATTTAAGATACTTATAAAATATTTACTTTATAGTCTGCAGGTATTGGTATAATTAACCTAATGGCAAAGTCTATTTTAACACTGATGATAACCAATACTTTTTAAAAAAAATTTATATGGACAGCCTTATAATTACTACACAAGAGGTACAAGAGAATAAAATTTTATAATTGCACAGCTGTTCACTGTCAAAATTCAGCCTAAAGCCTGCAGCTGTCTTTGACAGTCGTTGTGCAGAAATTGGGGCAAGGAGATGGGCAGTGTAGGATATAGCTTGCCCAGGGCCTCCTTCCCACGCCCCAAACTCCTCCTGTTCAGATGGAAGTTTTGATTATCTGATCTTTTCAACATTCAATATAGGAAAGATCATCCACTTCTAACAGTTTGCTTGCAAAAGGGAACTGAGATGAACACAGCAACATTGCAGAAGTCTTTCCCTGTGTGTTTGCCAGCCCCTTCTTTCAATTTGAGCTTTGCTAGACAGAGCCAAATTGGGGCTGTAATTAACTCAGCAATAGATTTAAAATATTGCATCTGGCTACATCTAATCCATCTCACATGAAAGGCTCCAAACCGACTGTCTCTGGGGACAGTAGTCAGGCAGCATCTTCAGTTTGCAATCTATTTAATATCTCTGAGTATCCTCACACACAAGTATGTTAAATGAATACAGACCAAAAATCAGCACTTGAATAAAGGAAAATAGGGTGAAAGGGATAAATGGAAGGTTAGTGGGGAGGGTAATTATTCTCCTGTGCACAGCTAACCTGCAACTGAATATCTGTTTGGTGAAGTACTCTTCAGCCCTACCATGGACAGGCATACCTCAGAGATACTGAAGGTTTGGTTCCAGACTGCTGCAATAAAGCAAATTATCGCAATAAAGCAAGACACACAATTTTTTTTTTTGTTTCACAGTGCATTTAAAGGTTATGTTTATGCTGTACTATAGTCTATTAAGTGTGTAATAACATTATTAAAGTTTGAGATATTGTGAAAATTTCCAAAATGTGATTCAGAGACATGACGTGAGCACACACTGTTGTAAAATGGTGCTGATAGATTTGTTTGACACAGGGTTACCACAAATCCTCAGTTTGTAAAAAATTCAATATCCTCAAAATGCAATAAAATGAAACACAATATAACAAGGTTTGTTTGTATTAATACTAAAAGCAAACAAATAAACAAATTGCTGTTAAGTCTACTCCCAACTCATGGTGAACTCATGTGTTTCAGAGTAGAACCATTCTTCAAAGGATTTTCAGTGGCTGATTATTTTTAGAAATAGCCAGGCCTTATATAAAGTGCCTCTGGGTGGACTTATACCTCCAAACATCGGGTTAGCAGCTGAGCATGTTAACCATTTATACCACCCATGGGGCCATATGAGTATTACTTGGATTTGATTGGTCTAGGGTGGAGCCTGAACATCAGCAAGCAGGTGTGAGGTCAGGGCTGTCATTGACAGCTGCACAAGTTGTGCACTGCATGATTCCAATACCCATGTAGCTTATGATGTAGCTGGTTCTCATGAAGTTTAACACTGAAGAGGCCTGGTTGTAAGCTATTAACGGTGGAAAGAATATGAAACTTGGAAATAGCTAGATCTGGATCTAAATGGCAGATTTCTCAGTGACGAACTGTGGAAATGGGCAAATAAGTTAACCTCAGCCCTCTCTTCTGTAAGATGGGTTGGTAACAAATATATTGTATCTATTTTATAGGGGCTCTGGTAGCACAGTGGCTAAGACACTTGCCTGCTAACCAGACGGCTGGCGGTTCAAACCCACCAGCCACTCCTCGGAAGGAAGGTTGGGCAATCCTACTTCCGTAGTGATACTGCCTCGGAAACCCAAGGAGGGGTCGCTATGAGTCGGGGCTGACTCGACGGCACATAACAACAACAACAACATTTTATAGGGAATTTTGTGAAAATTAAATGAGAAAATCTTGTAAGTCAGGTACTCTAAAGTCGTAGATGCTCAGTGCTGTGGTAGACCCTTTAAGTCTTTGTGAAGAGTATCTCATGATCTCCTTGAGACCCAGCTCTTCTCTTGAATATCTGATTCCTTTTGATGTCTTACTCTTTCCAGGCTGGACTCAACAAGTCTGACAGGCTCTGTTGAAATAGCAGGCAACCTAATATGTGCTTCTTGGAGTCTGGGTGGTGTAAACAGTTAACATAGTGGTTTTAGTCCACTCAGAGGCACCCAGGAAGAAAGGCCTGGCAATCTAGAGCTCAAAAAACAAAAAAATCAGCCATTGAGAACACTGTGGAAATAGTTCTACTCTGATACACATGGGGTCACCATAAGTTGGAATCAACTAGATGGCAACTGGAAAAAAAAAAAAAAAAGCTTCTTTTTGAGTTCTGCCTGGGTCTGTAGTCCCCTCAGCCATCACAATGGAATTAATTGCAGCCAGTATTCTCTGAGCATTTTTCAGAGATACTTATTTGCATTTTCTGGTTATTTTTCCTTGACAGCTTTAATCTGTAAAATAAATAAATTGAGGGAGGTTTTTGGAGAGTTCTTTATTGTTGAATTGTTCTGTAAAAAAAAGAAAAAAAAATTTTTTTGGCTTCTCTCAAGGAATTACTGGAATCCTGCCCCATGAATTAAGCTTGTAATGCTAGTGACAGAAATGAAAAATTATAAAATCCTAATTAGCCTTTGAGTTAATGCCAAGGCAGTTAGTACTAGTGAAGTAAACAATGCCTCAGGAATAAGTTGTTAGACTCATGTTGACAAGAATAAAAGAAAAATTATGTTATTTTTCATTTCCACCTCAGAGCTCTGAAGGTGGTGGTCAAGGGCTTCATATGGTGTTTCCATTTCTTGTTCAGTGACTTAAGCAGATTAGCTGAACTGGCTACTGTTGGCCTTTAATTATTCACTGAATTAAATAATGATTGTTGATGCAGACATTGTGATCAGTTAATTGATCGTTTAGAAATGCCCAGCATATCGCCATTCAACATGTATCACCTTATAGATCAAAACTCCTCTGTCCTCATGAGTAGGCTACCTCATAAAAAGTTGCACTGCACATACAAATACTACAAATTTATTCACTGTTTATCTGAAATTCAAATTTAACTGGGCATCTTATATTTTCATTTGCTAAATAGGACAACCCTACCAATGAAGGATGTTTCTCCCTTCTATATGCATGTTTCCTAGTCAATAATAGCTTACATGCATGGCATCAGGATGAGTGATGAGGTAGGCCGGCGAGGAGAAGCCAAGGACAAGGTTTATGCCCTCTCAGCTCTGACAAACGCTTCCTTCCTGGCAGAATCTTTAGCATCCATCAAGGATGATGCTATTTCTTTAAAGGTCTAATTTTCTGTTTCCTTTTCAATTTGATTTGCAGTAAGACCCAAGTAAATACTTGACTCTGATAATTTATTTGAACTAAGTATCATATCTGTTGAATAAAATTATCATTACAGACAGGACAAAGGAGAGGAGAGGAATAATAATGGCGATTTTGTTTTCTTTCTTTTTTTAAAAAAATTGTGGTGAAAATATGCAAAACTAAACATACGCCAACAGTTTCTGTATGTACAATACAGTGACTTTGATTACTTTCTTCAAGTTGTGCAATGCTTCTCACCATCCTCTTCCAAATCATTCCAATTAATGGTGATGCTTTAACTAACATTTATTGGGCAATTGGTAAATCCCAAGCATGAAACCAAGTGCTTTGTACACACTTCTACTGATCTTCATGTCAGTGCTCTGAGTAAAGCACTATTATTATTCTCTTTTGTAGAACAGAAAACTGAGGCTCAAAGAGTTTAAGCATCTTGCTTAAGGTCCCTTCCTAGGAAGTGGAGGAGAAGAAGAATGTGGCTTCCTCCAAAATGGTCTACTGGAGAGCAGTGGTTCTCAACCTGGGGTGATTCTGTCCCCTTGGGTCTTTTGGCAGCACCAGGAGACATTTTTTGGTTGTCATGACTCAGGGTGAGTGGTGAATAGTGCTACTGGCATCTAGTGGATGGAAAGACAAAGGATGCTCATAAACATCCTACACATACATTCAATAGCCCCCACTAGCAAAGAATTATCCAGCCCCAGTTGCTAACAGTGCTGAGATTGAAACAATCTTGCTATAGAGAGAAGGCAGGAGAAAAAAGGGGGAAAGGATCTCTCCTGTTACTGTTTCTATCTGAATGCAACTAAGGCATGTTGTGGGCTTCTGTGTGGCATGGCCTTTAGCCATTGGAATGTAGGAACAGGCCCAGTTAGAGGTGAGCAGCCCAAGGAAAGGTTGGCATCCTACTCGCCAATTACTTACCAGAGTCTGGGATTTCTTGATAATGTGTCTTGCCTTCTCCAGTGCAAATTTCCATGCTTCCTACAAAAGGACAGTTAAACAATATTACAACTTGTTTCCTATCTTTTCTTCTATGTCTAGTATAATGTTAGCATTTTAAAAGTCCTTAAGTTTGCAATACAGAAATGATTTAATAAATTTGTGATAAAATGATTCACAAGAAGGCAATTTCATGTTAATAACTGTCTTTATTAAGGGCTTTACTTTCTGCCAGACACTGTGCCAAGTGCTTTATAAACATTATCCTATTTAACTTGCACAATAGCCTTGAGGATATGACCATTTGACAGATGAGAAAATTAAGATGCAGAAAAGTTGAAACATTGGCCCCAAATTGCATAGCTAAATGCAATTTGAACCTCTGCTTTCCTAACTGCTATGCTATGTCCATATCCCTAAGTAACTTGTGTCTGAAAGTTGTCACCAGCAGGAAACTGTTAACAGCTATCTCCATGTCTTATGTTGCAATAACAGCAGGTCATAGGCAGGGCTGAAGAATGGTTGTTGACTGCCATCCCTGGTCATAGTCCATCTCTCATTTACCTTCTCTTCTCCTGGTTAAATATCCCCTATTCTCATTAAACCATTTCTAAAGCATTTAAGTGCATCTGCCAAGTTCACATTGCAAGTATGAAGAGTAAGCTAATGATTTTCAATAACTACGTTTATGAAATGGGCACGGTGTTTGTTCAGTGGTAGAATTCTTGCTTTCCATGCGGGACACCCGGGTTCAATTCCTTTCCGACACACCTAGTGTGCAGCCACCACCCTTCTTTCAGTGGAGGTTTGTGTGATGCAATGATGCTGAACAGGTTTCAGCAAAACTCCCTGACAAAGACAGAAAAGGAAGAAAGGCTGGCCATCAACTTACAAAAACCAGCCAGTGAAAACCCTGTGGATCACAACAGTCTGATTTGCAACCGATTAGGGCCAGGCAGCATTTCTATTTGTTATACATGTGATAGCCATGAGTCAGGGGCTGACTTGATGACGACTAATAATAGCAACAACATAGTTATGAAACTCCAAGGACCACTGTGTTTGTATGTCTGTGGGAGGGATGGGAGGAAGGCACTAGAGGTGCCCAAAGCGTTTTTTCCCTCCACACTGCAAACATGGACAGTAAATTCTCAATATTGGATAAGAATTAGTATATCCTTTCTGTATCTTTTACAAACAATTAAGCATATGAAGTATTTCTTTAAAATAAACTACTAGACAAGAAGAGTTTAATGTTTTCCCGTCCTTGGGAAATGTGACGCTAAATTTCTTTGGCTTTCTGCCTCATAACAATGCTGTCGACTCCACTTTTTTTTTTTTTTTTTAAATCGTCTTTTCATGAGTCCACAAATTTAGCCACTTTTGCACAGCTTTATCACATACTACAGTTAGTATGTTAGCACTTTCCAGAGTAGCCTCACATACAGATTAATGAACTTCCTTTTCCTTTTTTCTGGATGTACCATATTGTTGATTCATTAACATTGAACTCACAGCCAACAGCACTGTAACTCATGCCCAAATGAAGCTATCTAACTTGAATATTTTCTCTAAAAGGCACATCACAGCCTTCTTGTACTTAGTAACACTAGGCAACACCAATACTATATTTGGGTGCCAGTGAAACCACCACCAACAAAAAGCACAAAAATGTGAAAAACGAGGTGCTAAATAGCTCACAAAAAGGATATTTGTTTACAGTATGAGAGCTATAACAAGAATGCAGAGTATCACCTTGTTCAACCTCAGCTGGAAATGTGTACATTAGGAGACTGAAAAGTTTTCACTGTCTTGTGCATGTATGCAAATTACCATAAAAGTGCTATGAGTCACAAGTAAATTTTACTGAGTAGGTGAGTTCACAAGTATGGAATTTATGAATAATAAGAATTGATTATAACTGTTACCATCCTCATCTGTACGAAGCTTAACATTTAGTGCGAAAATAAAAAAATTGTATATGTGTGAATTTATTAAGGAGCTCTGGTAGTGGGTAAGGCATTTGGCTGCTAAACAGAAGGTTGGCAGTTCAAACCCACCAGCTGCTCTGCTGGAGGAAGTGGAGGTAATCTACTTCTATAAAGATTTACAGCCTTGGGAACACAATGGGGGTTGCTTTGAGTCTGAATCAACTTGATGGCAGTGGGTTTGTTTTTTAGTTTTGGTGGCATAGTGGTTAAAGCATTTGGCTGCTAACAAAAAGTTGGTTGTTCAAACCCACCAGCTGCTCCATGGGAGAAATATGAGATAGTCTGTTTCTGTAAAGATTTATAGCCTTGGAAACCCTATGGGGAGTTCTATGCTGTCCTAAAAGGGTCACTGTGAGTCAGAATTGATTCAATGGCAGTGGGGTGGGTAAGTTTATTAAAATAAGAAATGTAAAAAAATATAGAGAAAATGAAAGCTCTACTGGAAAAAATGGGAGAGAGAAAATGAAAAAAATTCTTCCTTTGGGAGGAAGAAACTCTTATGCTGAATTTTTCAAAGGACAGCACATAAAACAACAACAACAACAACAACAACAACAAGGTTTCAACAGTTACAAGTGGGTGGGCAGGAAAGAATATGTTAGGCAGAGGGGACATTATAAGTAAGTATTTGGAAATGTAACAGCTGGGGCACAATGAAGTGAATAATTCAGACTTTCTGGCCTACGTAAAAGGAAGCAAAATAGAGAAGCCTGTGAAAACAGGTGATGTTTAAAGAGGGAAGGTGCTGAACGTCGTGATAAAAGTTTAGTCTTTATTCCAAAGGCAGTTAGTTGTTAGCTATGGAATTTTGGAGCAGGAGTGTGTCAGCTTTGACAGAAAAGAAAAGTTAAGAAGATTAAAATTGGAAAAGGTCAAGCATCATTTTCTCCTGTAGTTACTAATTCAAAATGCACTCATAATAATATAAGAAAGAGAAGCTAGATAAAACCCAGCTCTTCTCCCCACCCCAGAAGAAAATGAATGTAAGAACTCAAAGACATTGGAAAAAGTTACTTTGTCTTAATGACAAACAGAGGAGGCAAATTTCAATGAGTGTAAAAATGAAAATAATTGTCTCCTTGGCAATCGTTTCATTGTTGGCAATTTTATGTTAAGTCTTTGTTTCTAAACTACGAGGACTACTCTTTCATCTCAAAAATTAGAACTTCAGAATGGAGAATGCAATTCTAATGAGTGGCTAGAGAAGAAACTTGGAAATGGATTGCAAGCTGGATACAAAACTCTCAGGTTGGAAGCCAAAGAGGTGCTTAGGGCTCAGCTAAAGCAATCATCTGAGGCATGAGCAGATTCTCCACCATCAATGAGGGGCTAGGTTCTGGAAGCATTCATTTGATCCTGCAATTTGTTACAGTCAAATCTTTTCAACTTATTACTTTCTCCCTTGGGTTATCATGTTTCAAATCCAGCTTCAAATCCCATCCAGAGTCTAATTATTTAATATCTTCAAGAAGAACCCATCACACAGGCTCATAGAGATATAAATCCTCAGTATGGGGCTTATGGCCCATGGATATGCATATTGGATTTCTTTACTTAAGAACTTAGAAAATGGCCAAGGACGGCAGTCTACAGAATAGGAGAGGGCAAACTTTCCCATGATTGTCTGACTTCACAGTGGCATATACCCATGGTGGCTCGCTAAAACACTTATCTAGAATAATTTAAATATTCATCCAAAGCAGAGCAAGCCTGAAGTCTTCAGATAAGAGGAGAGGCTTGGTGACTAATTGACTGTTTTCATTCTCCAGGGTAATTGTACTTCTGGACTGTGGTATCTGAGCAGTTTGGATAATGGAAGATTAAGGGCCAAATGCTGTTGCTATGAGTTTTTTGGTCAAAGGAGCAAACTGGTAGGGATTGTGCTCTGCCACACAATAGCTAAATGTGAGCCCAAGCAAAAAGAAGATAGTTGCCTAATACATTTAGGAGTTTAAATGTGGGTGAAACTTCTAACTTCCATGTAGACCCTTTAAGTACTGTATTTGTTACTAAATCATGATCTCCATTGTTATTTCCCATTTAAAGTGAGTTTGGTTGTGAGAGTGTTTGCAGGTTTAAATTCTGGCTTCTTCAGAATTGTGGCCTTCAACAAATTATTTAAGCACTCTGAGCCTCAGTTTCCTTGTCTGTTTGAACAGGATAGTTTGCAAAGTACTTAGAATACAAACTTACTGCTGTTGAGTTGCTTCCAACTCACAGTGACCCTATAGGACAGAGTAGAAAGGCCCCATAGAATTTCCAGTCTTTACCAAAGCAGACTTCCATATTTTTCTCCCATGGAGTGGCTGATGGGTTCCAACGACCAATGTTTTGGTTAGTAGCTGAATGTTTTAACCACTGTGCCACCAGGGCTCAGTACTTAGAATAGTGTCTCATATACAGTAAGCATGGCATTAGTGTTCACTACCATTGTTATATGTATTACCAATTATGTTACCAACACACAGTGAGAACTATTACAGTAATGGCAACATCAGCCTATACAAATGTATGCTACTTTTCAATGGTGCTGAAAAATCATCCTCAGAGGAAAGTATTATTTTCCCCATTTTACAGGTGAGAGAATTGAGGTTCAGAGAAGTTACATAATTTAATCAGGCCCCTCTACTTGCAGAGCCCAACTGGTCCTTAAGTCTCTGGACTAGTTCTTTGCCACCATTCCCACTCTGATTTCCAAGAATAAATTATGCCTGAAATTTTAACATAAGCAAGAAAATATGACCGATGTGGTTTTACCAAGGTTTAGGAGAATGGCACATGTAACTCAAATGGAGTATGGATGATTTAATGCAAAAGATTGGATAGTAAGGGGAGAAAATGTCTCTGTATATCAAGAAGCCATGCACTTGTGTGGAAATTCATATAACCAAGGATACAAACATGATATCAAGCATATAATTGGTAACATAACAAGAACAAAACAGTCATTCATTTATAGTCATTTCCTTCTTTCCAGTCATTCATTCCACAAATACTTCTTGAGTGTCTCTATGTTGTGTCATTGTTTCGGTTCTCTAGTTGCTGTAGCAGACATACCATGAATGGATGGCTTTAAGACACAGGGATTTATTCTCTTACAGTTTAGGAGGCTAGAAGGCCTAGTTCAAAGTGCCAGCTCTAGAGGCTGGGTGAAGGCCCCTCGACCTTGGGCTTCAGTTCTTCCTCTTGTTCCTGGACCACTGGAGCTAGAGTTAAGACATCTCTTAACTCAGGCAGCTGCTGGCTGCTAAGGCTGATAAACACAAGGTCAACAAGTAAAATGGCATAGTCCCAAGATATCAAGCAACACGGCAGGCCACTAGTTCAAGTCTAGAAAGAGTCTCAAGATTGGCAGACAACATGGCAGGTCACTGAGATGAAGACTTGGCCAAAATTCAGGATCCAGATGTGCCAAAAGCTCAAGACCTTTCTCAAAGCATATTCTTATATACTGGAAGCAGACCACATCTCTAAGGCGGCTGCTCAGATGCTCCTAATAGATTTCACCATGAAGTTGATTACTAGTCTCATCATGGGGAATAACTACATCCATCTGCCCAGCTACTCAAAACCAGGCCCAGTCAAGTTGACACACAATAGTGAATGAGACATAACATGGTCCTTCTCATCAAGGGTTTTACAACCTGGGAGGGAAGACTGACAAACCAAACCAAGCCAAACTCACTGCCATTGAGTTGATTCCAACTTATAGCTACTCCCTTTGGATTTTCAAGGCAGTAAATCTTTATGGAAGTAGATAGCCCAGTCTTTCTTCTGCAGAGTGGCTGGTGAGTTTGAACCACCAAACTTCTGGTTACCAGTCAAATGCCTTAGGCACTATGCCACCAGAGCTCTTTGGGAAGATTGACAACAACCTGTATTTAGAATATGATATGAGATAGGTGAAGTAAATGTGAGCACAGGGTGCTCTCAGAACACATGTTAAACTAAAGGAGTGAAACTGAATCAAAGTGTTAGGGGTAGAGATGGGCCCAGGAATCTTCCTAGAGGAAGAGGGATCTATGCTGAGACCTGAAGGACAGGAGGAGCAGGAGTGAGAAGGCAAAAAGGGGGCCAATATTGGTGAAGTGGAAGCTGTAATGTGGCACTCAGACCTATCCTTCAGGACTGAAGGACTTATTCCCGATTGCTGGGGAGACACCTCAACTGTCAGCCCACTGTGGCTGAGGATAGCCACCCTGCTCATATTTAGACTCACTTTCTTGGGGTCACCCACATCTAATGACTGGTTAATGTTGGGAGACAAAGACCTGGCCCATTCTCCTCAACTGGGAACAACTCTGAAGTTTCATCACAGACCAATTTCTCCCTCTGCCCAATCCTGCTTCCTTTCCTTTCCCCACAGGTGTTGATCCCTTGAGCATAACATAGTAAGTTCTTGCATGCTAACTCTGACTTGGATTCTGCTTCCCAGAGAACACAAACTAGAATAGTCAGCAGAGAGGTTTTCCGTGCAGTTGGAGTAGTGTGTGCAAAGCCAGCAGAGCTCTGCACATTCAAGCACCTGTGAGTGCTTTGGTATGGCTAGAGCTGACAATGTATGGGATGAAAATAAATAAGGCTGGAGAAGTAACAGAGATGAGAACATAAAAGGTGTTGTTCCATGCTAAGAAGTTTGAGCTTCATCTTTTTTTCTTTTTTAATTTTATTGTGCTTTGGGTGCAAGTTTACAGAGCAAATTCACTTTCCATACAGCAGCTCACATACACTTTGTCTTGTGGCACTGACTACAATTTCCCACAATGCAACAGCTCCCCTCGCACTTCCTCCCATAGTTACTTCTTCACTGTGTCCTTCCCTCCCCTGCACTCCTGCTTCCCCAAGCTCTCTCCCTGTGCATACACAGCCTTTCTATTCTCCCATGATAGATCTCTCCAAGGAGTGTATCTACCTCATGTAAATGTTTAGCTCATATACTTGTCTTTTGCCTGGCTGGAAGCCACAGGAGTGGATTCAATTCCAGACCTGAAAGGCAGCTAGGGGCCATAGTCTCAGTGGTTCCATCAGGCTCTATCAGAGCAACTAAACTGGTCCTTTTTTTTTTTTTAATGATTTTGAGTTTTGTTCCACATTGTTCTCCCATTCTATCCAGGATCTCCTACAGAGATCTCCCTCCGAGCAGTTGACAGTGGTAGCCAGGCACCATCTAGTTCTTTTAGTCTCATAGTCATACAGGCTGAGGATCTCATGGTCTACCAGTTGTGTGGACTAATTGTTTCTGTGTGTCTTTAGTTTCTTTATTCTTCTTTGCTCTGGATGAGGAGAGACCCATCATTACATCTAGATGGCCGCTTGCAAGCTTTTAAGATCCCAGTTGCTACTCACCAAAGTAGGATGTGGAACAATGTTTTGGGTAGTATGTTATGCCAATTGAACTTGATGTGCCCTGTGACTATGGTCCCAAGCCCTCAGGTCCAACTACTCGCTCCCTCTGGGTAGCTGGCTATGGCCAAGAAGTGACTACAACAGAATATACAAATACACTTGTAGAAACATGGTCTGCCAACTGTATACATGGTCTTGGGCACCCTACCCCCTACATAGACATACCTAGTAGTTCAGCCTGTCCACCCATCTATTTACCCATATAGATCAATGCTTGCCTTCACTGACAATGCAATACTGTATGTGCAAAAGGTGAACTTCATCTTTAAGGCAGTGGAACAGGCTGGGAAATTCTTGTCACTGGAAATGTTCTAACCTTAGCTGGGTGGCCCAGAGTAGAATTCATTGACCAGAGAGATGGAATCCAGAATTTGATGGGACCCGTGAATAAACTACTCATGACTATTTCTAACTTTAAAAGCCTATGGTTTGATGTTGGTGTTCTTTATTTATGATAGCTCTAGCTGTTACATATTTTACTGTTGCATGTATTATAACAATACTAAGGTGTTATACACAGAACAAAGTGCTTTCTAATATCACCTCATTTAATTCTGGCCATAATTCTATTACATTAATCACTATTATCTCTATTTTATAGATGAGGGAAATTGAAGTTTAGACTGGACAGATAACTTTTGAAAAGTCATAGAGCCAATAAGTATTACAGATAAGATTCCATTTAGACTTGTTTGGCACAAAACCCATGCTTGTAACCATTATCTGTGAGAAATTAATAGTTGTACTAGAAACTCTTCTTCTTCTTTTTTTTTCTTTTTTTAGTTAAAAAAGTTCCAGAAATCATGAACTAAATCCTTCGCTGGGAGAACCATAACAGAGTAGCATATTCATGACTTTGAGTCATTTTATGGTAAAGAATATTACTTAGATTGTCATTTCTAAAACATCAAAATACTTCAGAAGCGTTCATAACATTAACTCAACTACTATAGGGAACATGTTATGAACATATACAGAAAATGCTCAGAAACTCAAAATTTCACTGAAAATTTTAAGAGAATTGGTGAATTGGACAAGGCACATTCCGTAATTGAGCCATCTCAGGTTCTATGATGTTAAAGGACTGAAGGTCGGCAGTTCAAACCCACCAGCTGCTCTGTGGGAGGAAGATAAGGCACTCTACTTCTGCAAAGATTTAAAGTCTGGAAACTCAGGGGGGGTTACTATGAGTCGGAATCAACTTGATGGCAGTTTTTTTTTTTTTTTTTTAGGAGTGAAGGAAGTAAAGAAGTGTCATTAGGCATGACTTTATACAGTGCACAATTTTAAGTAACCAAATTCTCTATCAATTATAGCAGCAGTAGATTTTCAAGTTCTGACATTTTCTGGCTCTTTTGACATTTGACTTCAAGTTACATGGAAAAAAAGAAGTCAGTTCACTTCACTTTCTACTTACTCCAAGGACACCAAAAAAAAAAAGAAAAAAAGAAAGAGAAGAAATGAAAATAGAAAAGAAAAAGAAGAAAAAAGCCACTACATTTAAATGCAGTTCATTTTATTAGTAAATGTATTTTCTTCATACACATTTTACTATTAGTTAAATTTTATTCTTAAATTCTTCTACACTAAATCTGAATTGTATAGCTAGAAATATCATCAAACATTTAATTATGCTCTCACTACTGTTTTCTTTTTGCTCAGGTAATACCTTAAAAAAAAAAAAAAAAAAAAGCCTGCTAACTGAAAGACTGGCTGTTTGAACCTACTGGCTGCTCCATGGGAGAAGGATGTGGCACCCTGCTCCCATAAAAACCTTATAGGAACAGTTCTACTCTGTCCTGTGGGGTCACTACAAGTCAGAATCGACTTGATGGCAATGGGTTTGATTCCTACCTTGCTCCTTTTCCTGACATTATTGTTCATGGATTTTAGCACGTTTACCACTACCACCATCACTACATACCAGCTTCATCACCCTTTCTAGAAGTTTTCTATGGGCCAAGGTCTGTGAAAGGCATTGCACACACTTTACCTCAAAACCTTATACCAATCCTCCAAGGAAAATACTAATAATTCTTGGCCTCATTTTTTAGTTGAGAAATTTAAGACTTAGTGCTATCAAATGAATTGTCCAAGGCTTCACGATTAATACCTTTGTTGCATTTTTACTCTTTCTTCCGTAGTGTCTGGGCATGTGCAAAAGTTCTCCAGTGCTGGACTCCATGGGCTATTTGGATTTATGCAATGTTGCAAATGACTAACATGCTTCCTGCTGACCAAAAGTTTGAAGGTTTGGCTCCAACCAGACATGCCTGGGAATACAGGCCTGGTAATCTAATCTACTTTTTAAAAGTAAGTCACTGAAAACCCTATGGAACACAGTTCTACTTGTCCTACTACTTCTGGTCTTACTCTTTTAACAAATAATTTCTGGTGAATAACTGGGTTACTCAGATGATGAGTGTGACTCAGTCACTAGGTTGATTTGTAATTGTTTTGTAACATAGTATTTTATTTTTTTGTTTACTATTATGGTAGCATAGTGCCTAAGGCACTTGACTGCTAACCAGGAAGCTGGTGGTTCACACCCACCAGCCACTTGGAGGAGGGAAGGTTGGACAATCTACTTCCTCAGTGACACTGCCTCGGAAACCCAAGGAGGGGTCTCTATGAGTCGGAGATAACTCCAGGGCACAAAACAACAACAAAAACAACATACCATTTGCCCAATGTAACACAAGTAATCATCCTTTTTGTACTGGTTTCCTATTGCTGCTATAACAAATTGCCCCAAAGTTCCAAACTCTAAACCAAACTCACTGCCATCAAGTCAATTTTGACTTATAGCAACCCCCCTTGGGTTTCTGAGGCTATGAATCTTTATGGAAGTAGATCAACCCATCTTCCTTCCATGGAGCAGATGGTGGGTTTGACCTTCTGGTTAGCAGCCAAATGCCTTATCCACTATGCCACCAGAGCTCCTGCCCCCAAGTTTGTGGCTTTAAAACAATATAAATTTATTCTCTTATAGTTCTGAAGGGCAGACATCTGAAATGAGTATTAGGCAGTTAAATCAAGGTGTCAGCAGGGCTGGTTCCTTCTGGATGCTCCAGGAGAGAATCAATTGCTAGTCTCTTCCAGTTTCTGCAGGCTGTACACATTCCTTGGCTGGTGGCCTATCACTCTGACCTCTGTTTGCATTTTCATGTTTCCTTCTTATCTGATTCTACTGTCTTCCTCTTATAAGGACGCTTGTGATTACATTGGGCCCCCCTGAATAACCTAGGATAATCTCCCCATCCAAAGATCCTGAATTTAATCATGTCTGCAAAGTTTCTTTTGCCATGTAAAGTAAAATATTCACAGGCTCTGGGGATTAGGATATGGACATCTTTCGGAGATTGCTATTATCTGCTATGCTATTCATTTAACAAATTATTATTGAGTACTTAATACATGTAATAGTGAACTGTCCTAGGGTCTGTAGAAATCATAGGGAACTGTGTTTGAGGTATAAAACAGTCAGATTATCTGCTTTTGTGGAGTTTACACCCTAACAAAAGAGGCAGATATTAAAAATAATTTTATAATAATTCAGCTTATTGTAAAATTGTATAATTACAATTTCAGTAAGTGCTAGCTAGGAAGGATGGAAAGCCATGAAAAGAGAGGGATCCTGGAGGAACTGGCTTAATTTGGGGAATTAGGGAAAAGTTCTTAGAGGAAATGACTTCTGAGCTGAGCTCTGATGTGGATGCTTAATTAGGTGAAGATGAAGGTCAAGAGAGGATGCTGGGACCAGAGATGAAAACTTTAAAATTCAACAGATATTTTAGAACTGTTGAAATTCATTAAGGTCATTGCCTTTTCTTGAGCTAAAAGAAGAAATAAGCATGTTCTCAAGAGAGAAATAGTTGTCATTTTTTGAGCTTCTCAAAAGCAGACAAAAAACATTTTCAAATCTTGAATATCATATAATTAACTTCCTTGGAATCATTTGATATCTTCTGCTTATCAGAAGTCAAACTTTTTGTATGAATATTGTTGCCCTTTGAAGAGTCTTGACACATCTATGAGTTTGTTAGGTGCCAGCAAGTCATCTCTGACTCATAGCGACCTTATATGCAACAGGACAAAACACGGCTTGGTCCTGTGTCAGTCTCACAATCCCTGCTACACCTGAGCCCATTGTTGTGGCCACTGTGTCAATCCATCTTGTTGAGGGCCTTCCCCTTTTTTGTTGACCCTCCACTTTACCAAACATGATATCCTTCTCCAGAGAATGGTCCCTTCTGACAACATGACCAAAGTAGGTGAGTCTGGCCATTCTTGCTTCCAAGGAGTATTCTGGCTGCACTTCTTCCAAGACAGATGTGTTAGTTCTTTTAGCAGTCTATGGTACTTTCAGCATTTTCCCCCAACACCACAACTCAAAAGTATCAACTCTTTGGTCTTCCCTATTCATTGTCCAGCTCTCACATGCAAATGAGACAATTGAAAATACTGTGGCTCAGGTTAGGTGCACTTTAGCCTTCAAGGAGGTATCTTTGCTCTTCAGCACTTGAAAGAGGTCTTTTGCAGCAGATTTGCCCAGTGCAATATGTCTTTTGATGTCTTGGCTGCTACTTCCATTGGTGTTAATTGTAGAACCAAGTAATATGAAGTCTTTGACAACTTCTACCTTTTCTCCATTTATTGTGATGCTACTTTTTGGTCCAGTTGTGAAGAATTTTGTTTTCTTTATATTGAGGTGTAATCCATACTGCAGGAGCTCTGGTCATGTAGTGTCTAAGGCATTTGACTGCTAACCAGAAGGGTGATGGTTCAAACCCACCAACCACTCCTCGGAAGGAAGATTGGGCAATCTACTTCCGTAGTGATACTGCCTAGGAAACCCAAGGAGGGGTAGCTATGAGTTGGATCCATTTGGATGGCAGTGAGTTAATCCATACTGTAGACTGTAGTCTACAATTTTCATCAGTAAGTGCTTCAAGTCATCCTCACTTTCAGCAAGCAAAGTTGTGTCGTCTGCATATCTCAGGTTGTTAATGAGCCTTCCCCCAATCTTGACACCATGTTCTTCTTATAGTCCAGCTTCTCACATTATTTGCTCAGCATACGGATTGAATAAGTAAGGTGGAAGGATACAACATGACACACTCCTTTCCTGATTTGAAACTGTGCAGTGCCCCCTTGTTCTGTTCGAATGACAGCCTCCTGGTCTATGTACAAGTTCCTCATGAGGACAAGTAAGTGTTCTGGAGTTCCCATTCTTCTCAGTGTTATCTCAATTTGTTATGATCTACACATTGAATGCTTTTGTGTAGTCAATAAAACATGAGTAACCATCTTTCTGGTATTCTTTGCTTTGAGCCAAGATCCATCTGACAACAGCAATGATATCCCTCCTTTCTCATCCTCTTCTGAGTCTAGTTTGCATTTCTGGAAGTTCTCTGTCAATATACAGCTGCAACGGTTTTTGAATTATCTTTGGCAAGATTTTACTTGCATGTGATGTTAATGATATTGTTTGATAATTTCCACATTCTGTGGGATCCCCTTTCTTTGGAATGGGTATACATATGGATCTCTTCCAGTTAGTTGGCCAGGTAGCTGTCTTCCAAATCTCTTGACATAGCCAAGTGAGTGCCTCCAGTACAGCATCTATTCATTGAAACATCTCAGTGGGTATTCCACCAATTTCTGGAGCCTTGTTTTTCACCAATTCCTTCAGTACAGCTTTGACTTCTTCTTTCCATACCATTTGTTCTTGATCATATGCCACCTCCTGAAATGGATGAATATTGACCAATTCTTTTTGGTACAGTGATTCTGTGTATTTCCTCCATCTTCTTTTGATGTTTCCTGAATCATTCAACGTTTTGCCCATAGAATCTTTCAATATTGCAACTTGAGGCATAAATTTTTTCTTCAGTTCTTTCAACTTGAGAAATGCTGAGCATGTTCTTCCCTTTTTTTCTAGCTCCAGGTCTTTGCACATTTCACTGTAATAACTGACTTTGTCTTCTCAAGCTGCTCTTTGAAATCTTCTGTTCAGCTCTTTCATCTTGTCATTTCTTCCATTTGCTTTAGCTACTCTCCGTTCAAGAGCATCTTTCAGTCTCTTCTGACATCCATTTTGGTCTTTTCTTCCTTTTCTGTCTTTTTAATGACCTTTTACATTTTTCTTGGATGATGTTCTTGAGGTCATCTCACAATTTCTCTGGTTTTTGGTCTTTGGTGTTTAATGCATGAAATCTGTTATTTAGATTGTCTCTGAATTCAGGAGGGATACAATCAAGGTCATATTTTGGCTCTTGTGGACTTGTTTTAATTGTCTTCAGCTTCAATTTGCACGTACATATAAGCAGTTGATGGTCTGTTCCACAGTCAGCTCCTTGCCTTGTTTTGGCTGAAGATATTGAGCTTCTCCATCACCTCTTGGCACAGATGTAGTCAATCTTATTCCTGTGTATTCTGTCTGGTGAAGTCCAAGTATATAGCTACCATTTGTGTTGTTGAAAAAAGGTATTTGCAATGAATAAGTCACTGATCTTGCAAAATTCTATCATGCAATCTCCAGGGGTATTTCTATCACCAAGACCATATTTTCCAACTACAGGTGATTCCTCTTCATTTCCAACTTTTGCATTCCAATCACCAGTGATAATCAACACATCTTGATTGCTTGAGTTTATGATCCCTGAATAAGTGGTAGCATAGTGCCTAAGGACTTGACTGTTAACTAGAAGGCTGGTGATTCAAACCCACCAGCCACTCCTTAGAAGGAAGATTGGGCAATCTACTTCCATAGTGATACCACCTTGGAAACTCAAGGAGGGAATTACTATGAGTTGGGCCCTAGTTGATGGCACATAACAACAACAACAACAACAACAACAAAAGTTAAGAACTCAACTGCTACTGAAAAGTCAGTGGTTCGAACTCACCAGCTGCTCCATGGAAGAAAGATGTAGCAGTCTGCTTCCAAAAAGAAAGATGCTTATAGCTCTGAAAACCCCCTGGGGAAGTTCTACTCTGTCCTATGGGGTTACTATGAGTCAAAATCAACTCAAAGGCAACAGGTTTGGTTTGATTTTTAGTTTAAATAAGTCTTTGGAGCCCCTTGGTGGTGCAAATGGTTAACCTGCTTGAGTGCTAAATGAAAGGTTAGAAGTGTGAGTCCACCTAGAGATACCTTGGAAGAAAGGCCTGGAAACCTAGTACACAAAGCTCAGCCACTGAAAATCCTATGGAGTACAGTCTACTCTGACACATGTGGGGTCACCATGAGTGACATGACTGTCTGTATACAGGTTCCTCATGAGTACAATTCAAAGGCAACTGGTATTTTAATTTTTTAAAATAAGTTTTTAAGGATGTCTACGTATATAAATTCTCCAAGATCCCAAATATGAGCTTTAAGAAACATACAGCTCTGTCTAGGATGATAAAAAAAGATCTGGAAGTAGTTTGTGGTAATGGTTATACAACATTATGAATATGCTTAAGACCACTGAATTATACACTCAAAAACAGTTAAAATGGTAAATTTTATGTTTTACATATTTTGATACAATAAAGAAAAGGAAATTGAGAAAAAAAGGACAGCTTGGAATCTCTGACAAGATCTTCTGAAATCATTGGGGAAAGATTGAACACTAGCCAAGTCAAAGCAGTCTTTCAATGCTTTCCTCAGTTCTGTTCCAGTTTTAAACCTTCAACTATTCAGAGAGCAGTTTAATTTAATGGTTTCCAATGTGCAAAGCATTTTTCTTTCTCTGATAACTTTTTGTCTAATGACTTTGTAAAGGAGCTCCAGTGGCACAGTGGTTAACACATTGGGCTGCTAACCAAAATGTTAGCAGTTCAAACCCACTAGCCGTTCTGCAGGAGAAAGATGAGGCAGTCTGCTTCTGTAAAGGTTACAGCTTGGAAACCCTGTGGGATAGTTCTATTCTGTCCTATAGAGTGCTATGAGGCAATGGATTTGGTTTTTTGGTTTTAATGACCTTGGAAAAGTTTTGTGGAAACAAAATACTTAAGAGGGAGACAGAATCCCACTGTTTTAATTTTCACTTATCTAGTTATGAGAAAAGGTGAGCATTTGCCCTACATTTTTTTTTATTTGAAAATATTGGATTTAATAGAAAATATCACATTGTAAATAAGTCCATTAGTTCATCAGATTAAAACAGAATTACAGGACAATCACATATAAAAGCTAAAGATGAAATGCTGGTACCCAACACAGCACTGAGCCCATCTCTGAAAAGTCTTTCTAGAAATAGAGAGAGCAGACACTTCAAACATGCACAAAAACAGGGAGAAGGTAGTATACACCCCACAAAGGCATAGGAGTGTAAAAAAGGAAGGTAGAGCAACAGATTCATCTTTTGAATAAGTTGCCTACATTTTTGGTCCTATGTTCTTTTTATTTTGTAAACCAATTGTTTGTGGACTTTGCTCATATTTTTCTTTTTGATTGCATAAGAGCACTTTGAATCAGAGAAAATAATTCTTTGTATGGCATATTAAAAAAACATTTTCCCAGTTTGCTATTTGCCTTTTGATTTTGTATATGGCAGATTTTTACTACTCAGATATATTAATATTTTTTGTTGCTTTTGAATAAAAAAATATAAATAAAACATCTGAGGGTCTTCTTCTTTTATGGTTCTATTCTTTTTTTTTTTTATTTTTTATTAGGATTTGGGTGAAGATTTACAGAGTAAATTCACTTTTCATACAGCAGTTCACATATACTTTGTCTCATGTCATTGATCAAAATTTACAAT
>NW_006921850.1:3747057-3749570 GCF_000298275.1 Orycteropus afer afer | reverse complement strand
AGATTATCTTCTGTGTCTGTGTTAATTGGTTTCCCTTTTCTTTGTTGAAGAGGGTCTGTGCAGTCTTTCTGCCTAGTCCACCATCTTGCCAGAACACAGAAAATTCCGGGTGATGTTCTTGATATCATCACTCAATTCATCTGATAGTCAGTCATTGGTGTTCAATGGATTGGGACTCCACATGTATGTATACATGTACATAAATTCACACACAGGTTTATGGTAATTAATTTACTCTTCATAGCAACTCTGTGTGGTACTAGTATTATTCTCATTTTATCGATAAAGAGTAAGAAAGTGATCTCCTTCCAAAAATCAGGCAATGAAAACCCTATGGATCATACATTGTCCAATACACAACTGATCATGGGGATGGTGCATGACCTGTAGTTTTTGTTACATCATACATAGAGTCATCATGAGTTGTGGGCCAATTTAATAGCAGCTGAAAACCACAACAACATAGATGAAGAAACTGAGGCCCAGAGTGATTAGCCAATCTGTCTAATGAAGTATAGCTTATAAGGAGTGCAGCCACCTTTGAGCCCAGGTAGTCTTGTTCCAAGGTCTGTGCTCTTAACCACCATGTTGAATTATCCCTCAATTAAAGGAAGGAGAGATATTTGATTATAGCTGGAAGAGAATGGGGTCCTGGGAGGTTTATTTATTTATTTATTTATGAATGAGAAAGACTTGAGCAGATTTATAGCATTGTTCATTTTCTTCCTTGGCTGTAGACAACTTCAATGCAACTTAGCCTGATTAGAGAGCTCACTCTTATGAGAAAACCCATAAAAAGAAGAAGGCTCCAAATAGATTGGTTCTAAAACCTTCAATTCCTTCAGCCTTTCTAAAAAGTATTCCTGAGAATGGAGACTAAAAACTCAGTAAGAGTTTAAATTAATGAATTAATCAGAAAAAGAGCAGAAATCAAAGAATGGTTGGAAAAAATGGTGATATTAGAGGGTCGATGGAGATTTAATAAGTTTTGAGTGTCTCAGAGGCTGCCAGAAGAGAAAGAAAAATCCATTCCAGGAGAAGGAATAATACCTTCAGACTTGGTCTATGCTTCAGGACAATAGTTCTCAACCGTCAATGTTGATCCATAGTTTTCCAGAAGTGCAGATGCTAGTTAAAATCCCACCTCAAGAACCTAGTCATACTCCCTGGAGTCAGGCCCCATATATATGTCTGAAAACTGCTTCATATTCTAAAATAAGCTAAATGTAATCTAGTGACCAACACAATAACACTAAGGAAAAGAAAGACACAGAAAGGTGCACAAAAGGTACAGACAATAAACACTTTTACATACACCATTCTGCATTATCAGTAATAACAGACATTAATCTATGGGTAGATACATAAGTAGAGAGGCTGAATGATCAGATATGTCTAGGCAAGAGGGAATATACTCATGACCATATATCAGTGTGGTAGATGATTTTGTACAAATGTATTTGTATGTGCTGTAAGAATGTCCATATAAATAGAACTAACAGTGGGCAAAGTTATGATAACTTCTTAGCCACAGTTAGCCACTCTGATGGAGCAAGTGTTGGACCTGTAGGCTCAGGACCATGGTCACAGGAGACATCAAGCTCAATTGGCATAGCATACTATACAATAACATCGTCCTACATTGGGGTCTTAAAAGCTTACAAGCAGCCATCTGAATGCAACAATTGGTCTCTCCTATTCTGGAGCTCTGGTAGCATAGTGGCTAAGACACTTGCCTGCTAACCAGACGGCTGGCAGTTCAAACCCACCAGCCACTCCTCGGAAGGAAGGTTGGGCAATCCTACTTCCGTAGTGATACTGCCTCGGAAACCCAAGGAGGGGTCGCTATGAGTCGGGGCCGACTCGACGGCACATAACAACAACAACAACAACATTCTGGAGCTAAGAAGAATGAAAAAAAACAAAAGATGTATGGAAACAATTAGTCCAAAGGACTAGTGGACCATGCAAACTGCAGTTTATATGACCAGAAGGACTAGTTGCTGCTTGGCTACCACTGTCAACTACTGGAAAGGGATCAGTGCAGGAGATCCTGGATAGAATGGAAGAACAATGTGGAATAAAGCTCAAAATTATATATAAAAAAAGACCAGGTTTAACACACATGATGATATAACCCAGGAACGAACCTCGCTATGGAAGTATGCAAAGGAAATAAACCTACAAGATAGTAAACAGGGAACCAGAGACATCAATTGACAAATGAAGACAACTACAAACCAAAAAGAGGGAAAAAACTGTGTTGTTACAGAACTTCTAGATGATAGGGAAGTAAAGACAACTACAAGATAGAACAGACTGTTCTAAACTTGGGAAGAAAACTATAAATCATAAGGTAACCTCAAAGGAAAATGATAAACCTTCACATCAAAAAAGAGGACTAGCATAAATATTCAGAAAATACTAAAACAATAGCAATGAAGGAAGTGATAACATGATTCATAAACAAAATGAGCTCAGCATAGAAAATTATATGGAACAAAGAAATCGAC
>NW_006921850.1:3727474-3746553 GCF_000298275.1 Orycteropus afer afer | reverse complement strand
CCAGGTTTGCTGGTCTGATAGAGAATGGTGAAACCCCCAAGACCATGGCCCCTAGAGAGCTTTCGGGCCTAGAACTGAACTCCCTCTTGTGGCTTCTAGCCAAACAATAGACAGCATATAGAGTGAACATTTATACTAGGTAAATACACTCCTTAGAACCATCAATCATGGGAGAATAGAAGGGCAGTATTTGTACATGGTAATAGCATGGGGGGTGGGAATGCATATGAAAGAAGGACACAGGGAAGAGGTAACTACAGAGAGGAAGTGGGAAGAGAGCTGTTACATTGTGGGGACTGTAGTCAATGTCATGACACAAAACATGTATGATCTGCTGTATGGAAAATGAATTTGCTCTGTAAACTTTCACCCAAATCATATTAAAAATAAATAAAATAAAATAAGCTAAGTGTTTAGAACTACTGTTCTAGTACATTCCATTGAGACCTGTTTAATCCTTACAAGGGATGAAATGCAGCAAACACATGCTCAGAACTGTCTTTCTCCATCTTGTCAGCTCCACTATACACCTGGGAATTCTGGTCATTCACATAAACTTATAGGACCGTTGTCTGCCAACCCTATATATGTTCTTGGATACACTCCCCATTTCATAGACATACCTAATCGGTTAGCCTGTCCACCCATCTATCCATCTATATACCCATGTTTGCCTTCACTGACAATGCAGTACTGTATGTGCAAAAGGGTTCATATTTGTTGTCTGTACCTCCCATGTACCTCTCTATGTCTTTCTCATTCTCAATGCTGCCATATTTTTCACTCACATTTGGTACATTGCCCTTCTCTTCACCCAAATCAATACTTATCTCTCTCTATCTAACAGCATTCCCTCTTCTCCCTTCCCCTCCCACCCCTGGTAACCAACAAAGAAAATTTCCTTCTATAGATAAACCTTTCCTTCACTTTTACAATAACGGACTAATACAATATTTGTCCTTTTGTGATTGACTTATTTCACTCAGCATAATGTCCTCCAAGTTCATCGTGTTATCATTTCCTTTGTTGCTGTTGTTTTAGTATATGCTGAATATTTGTGTTTGTCCTCTTTTTTATTGTGATGTGAAGGCTTATCATTTTTCCTTGAGGTTACCCTATGATTTATAATTTTATCCCCAAGTTTAGAACAGTCCATTCTATCTTGCTACTTTCTTAACTTCCTCACCATTTAGAAGTTCTGTAACTACACAGTCTTTTCCCTCTTTTTGTTTGTAGTTGTCCTCACTTGCCAATTGATGTCTCTGGTTCCCTGTTTACAATCTTCTAAGCTCATTTTACTTTGGATATGTCCATAGCTGTGGTTTCTGGGTTATGTTATCTTGTGTATTAATGGTCAGTTGTTATTTGTTATTTTTGGTTCTCTGTTCAAAGGACTCCCTTTAGCATGTCTTGTAAGGTTGGTCTGGTTTTAACAAATTCCCTTAGTTTTTGCTTATCTGGAAATCTCCTTCTCCCATCCTCCCTTCCTCTTTCTCACCCTCCCTCCCTCCTTCTCTTCCTTTCTTCCTTCCTTCCTGTCTTTCTTTCTGATTCCCTTTCTGTCTGTCCTTCCTTTTTCCTGTCTTTCTTTCTTTTTTTTTTTTTTTAGATATCTTATTTATTTATTTATTTTTGCTGTGGTAAATATATAAGCAACAAAACATTTGCCATTTCAACAATCTTCACATGTACAGTTCTTCCTTTTCTTTTTAAATAAAGCTTCTCCCTATCAAAGTCTCTATTTTTTATTTGACACCATGATCAGAAGGGGAAAATTGATTGTACAGAATGGAATTTAATGATTAATGAATCTTAGAAAATGTTCTCTTTCCTGTCCATTTGTGATTTTTCCAAAATCTCATTACCTGAGAGTTTCTATTGAAAGAGTATTGAGATATTTTATTTGTTCCCTAACATTATATTTGGGAGCTCTGGTGGTGTAGTGCCTAAGGCATCTGACACCCAACAAGAAGGCTGGGGGTTCAAACCCACCAGCCACTTCTTGGAAGGAAGACTGGGCAATCTACTTCCATAGTGATACTGCCTTGGAAACCCAAGGAGGGGTTGCTATGATTCAGACCCCACTCAACAGCAGTGAGTTTTTTTTTTTTTTAACATTATATTTAAAAAAAAATAAGTAAAGATAAAAATGAACGGTTTTAAATTTTTCAGTTGAACAATAAACATTTGTCATATGTCACTTTCTCATATAAAGAGGGGGCAAAATTACCTCTACCAAACCCACTTATGTCGGTTTCTCAGTGGCTTGGGTTCCAGGGACACAGTAATTCCCAGTGTGTGCCCACACTCCCACACATTCAGCATCACACATTCTGGTTCATGCAGAAATCAGGTTCATTATGGGCTTGTGGGAAAAGTCATTGCAAAGTGTGGTTTCTTTCCTAAAGCACTAGGCCTCCCTCCCAACAAGGAAATAAGAAGAACTCATCTCTATGCAAGGAGCTCTGGTGGTACAATGCCTAAGGCATTTGACTGCTAACTAGAAAATTGGCGGTTCAAACCCACCAGCCACTCTGCGGAAGGAAGAAAGGGCAATCTACTTCCCTAAAGATTTACTGCCTCAGTAACCCAATGGGGATCACTGAGTTGGAAAGTTGGAATTCACTTGAAGGCAGTGGGTTTTGTTTTGTTTTGGTATCTCTTATACAGGGTGCACATTCTGAATATAATGCCTTTTCGTGGGGATTAAAGTGGAGTGAAGTAAGTCTTGAGTATGCCTTTGAGATGTATGTAAATGCAGCGTGTTCCCCCCACACAGCTGTGGTCAGAATGGGGATTCCCCAGTGTCTGCCTGGGGATCTCAGCATTAGATGACCCAGGAGGGAGCAGCATAAAGCAAAGGAGGCTCCAGGCTGCTTCCTGTGTATCCACTGTAACACTGTGATCTAAAAGAGAGAGGTTTCAAGAGCCACAGGGCACACAGTTTGAGAGCTGTGTTGTCAGAATTACTTTATCTTGTGGTGTATACACACACACACACACACACACACATACACATACACACACACACCAGCAGTCAAAGCCCCATTTCCTGTGCACACAAGGGAGGAATGACTTGAATAATGCCCTAAAGTAGGTAACACAAAATCATCTAGTTGGTAAAATAGTAAATCAGGCATTGCAGCCTGATATTTGACTTTTTCTCCTCTCTTCCCCTTTTTCCCTGTCTTTCTTCCTTTCTCTCTCCCTCCCTCCTTCCTTCCTTCCTTTCTACCTTCTTTGTTTTGATACCAGTTGAACACTGTGGATTATGTTTCATGCTTCCATTAATTATAGATGGAGTTTAGCACAGGCCAGATGACAGCAGAGAAACAGTCGTGGGATGAGCAAGGAATGGACCTAGAATTTCAGCTATATTGCAGATGATCAACAGGGAGTTCATTGAGATTTCTAAAGGCCGTTCTACCCCTTGATCTTGGCCCCTCTTAAAACCAGACCCTTGTTGCTCTGCCCTATTTGTTTCTACCCTGTAAGCTACCTGGCACAGAGGGTCCCCTTTACCCCCTTCATCTCCACAACGTACATATCACGCATGATTAACTACATGTTGGGTAGATGGTGTGCATCACACTATTTATATTTTGCCAGAATCCAAAAGGCATGACAGGCCGGACATAGAGAGTGTGGAGTTCTGCCTATGAGGAATTAGCTAGCCCAGGAGCAGTGGTTGAATTCAAAGTAACAAAGCCTGAGGAGCAACAGTGAGGCATAGAGTATAATGCATAAGAATTTGGCATTAAAAACAAACAGAATCTGGAGAGAATCCTCTGTCACTTATTAACTATGTTACTAGAGCAAATCTCTACTCTTGGTTTCAATTTCTTCACTGTAAAATAAATACACACTTCATAGCACTGTATTGAGAATTAAATGAAATTGTTCATGTAAACTGCCATGTCTGCCATGCTATCCATAAATATTTGCTACAGTTATTACCATTATTATCCATGTAAGTATATTCCTGGTATAATGGAGGGATACAAACATGAGCAAAAGCCATACCTGGTACTTCAATTTGCTTACATCCTAATGAGGAAAACTGCATAATCTTAACATCACAGTATCTCTATGCATCAGTTCCCTTATTTATAAAATATGGACAATAGCAATACCTATTTCAGAAAATTAAATGAATTAATACATATAAAGAATTTAGAACTGTATCTGGCACATGGTCAGTACTCAATGAAAGTTCTTATTATGGTGATGGTTAAGAAGAGTGTTAATAATTTTAACTGGACCAATAAGCAACACAATGATAAATGGAGAAAATATTGAAGTTGTCAAAGATTTCATTTTACTTGAATTCTCAATTGACACCCATGGAAACAGCAGTCAAGAAATCAAACAACACACCACATTGGGCAAATATGCTACAAAAGACTTTTTTTAAGTGTTAAAAAGCAAAGATGTCAGTTTGAGGACTAAGGTACCCCTGACCCCAGGCATGGTACTTCCAATCACCTCATATGCATGTAAAATCTAGAGAATGAATAAGGAAGACAAAAGAAAAATTGATGGCTTTGAGTTACAAGGTTGGTGAAGAATATTGAACATGCCATGGGCTGTGAGAAGAATAACAAATCTGTCTTGGAAGAGTGCAGCCAGAATGGTCCTTAATAGCAAGGATGGATTTTATCTCACTTACTTTGGACATATTATCAGGATGGATCAATCCCTGGAGAAGGATATTATGCCTGGTAAAGTGGAGGGTCAGTGAAAAAAGAAGACATCAAAAGGAATCGACACTGTGGCTGCAACAATGGGCTTAAGCATAATAACAATTGTGAAGATAGCTCAAGACTGGGTAAAGTTTTGTTCTGTACAATGAGTCACTGTGAGTCAGAACCAAATTGGCAGCACCTAACAACACCACCATTTTGAGGAGAAAATTAGAAATTATTTCACAGAGAAGATGGAAGTTGAAATGGGCTTCAAAGATGGGCATAATTTGATGAAAGCATTCTGGGAAGAGGAAATGATTAAGAACAAATGTTCAGAGTTGAGTGGGCTCAAGGGAAGCTCAATCACTCCTTGTGTAAACGTAGCACGAAGCACAAAAATAATAGTGGAAGGCAAGTCAAGAAAAACTTTAGAGGGCTCAAAAATACAAAGCAAAATTTTTATTTAACTATGTGGGCAATGTGAAGAGCATCCTGTGGTGAGCTGCTGTTGAGTTGGCTCTAACTCATGGCAACCCTATGCACAATGGAATGAAACACTGCTCTGTCCTGCACTATCCTATGATCAGTCGCGGGTAGGACCATTGTGATCCATAGGGTTTTCTTTGCTGATTTTTTGAAGTTGATCTTCAAGCCTTTCTTCCTCATCTGTCTTAGTCTGGAAGCTCTGTTGAAATCTTTTCAGCATCTAGGCAACACACAAGGCTCCAATGGCAGAGGAGTGGTGGCTGAGCATGTGCATGAAGTTTACTGGAGGGAAATCTAACCCGAGTATTCAGGTTGGAATGTAGGAACTCTATCACTGAAGCACCAATGCCTCACAAGGAGATCATAAATTAGGAGAAATATGATCAGACATAGGCACAAGGAAAATTAGTCTGGCCATAAAGTAAGGAGAGTAAGAATTTATATCAGTGACGTAAATGAGAAGCTAGAGGCATTTCTTTCACTCACCCACTCAGTCAACAAATATTTTTTTGTTATGTATAAGATACCACACTAGCCATCAGTGGTGATGAGGGTCACATCCTGGAGGTGATAACTTAGTGGGAGAGACAGGCATTTAAAACAGGGTAAATTCAATGGAGGAAAGCATAGGAGCTATGACAACAGAGGTATATATAGGGCTCAGGGATGGCCTCCCTAAAGAAGAGACATGTAAGCTGGATCTGAAGGATGGGGAGGGGTCAAACACATTGAAGGAAGGAGGGAGAAATTGTTTTCCCGGCAGAAGGGGTGACATGGTTATATTTATCCTATAGAAATTTATTTCTGATTTCAATGTGGAAAATTTATGGAAAGAGGGTAAGGGCAGATTTGGTTGGATTAATTAGGAAGCAATAGCAGTGTTGTTGTTAAGCGCCGTCGAGTCGGACCTGACTCATAGCGCCCTTCCTTAGACTTCCGAGACAGTATCACTACGGAAGTAGATTGTCCAACCTTCCTTCCGAGGAGTGTCTGGTGGGTTTGAACCGCCAGGCTTCTGGTTATCAGTCAAGTGCCTTAGGCACTACGCTACCAGAGCTCAAAACATGATTATATGAGTACTAGATGCAATAGGAGTGCTACATATAATACCACAGATGATTCTCGCAGAAAAAAAGAAGCTGAACATAAAGGGCAAATACTGTATAATTCCATTTATATGAAACTCAAGAATAGAACTTCATGTAATGAATCTGCAGTGATAGATTTCAGAATAGTGGTTACTTTATGGATTGTATTGACCAGAAGGGTCAAAATGATGCCTTCTAGGGGGCTGTAAATGCTCGACATCTACATCTTTATCTTTAGGAAAGGTTACTGATTCACACATGTTTTGTAGGAGTCATTTTTATCCTCCTCCTATTTTCATTTCACCCTGGGAATGAAACAAGGTGTGATATGTATTGTTTAAAAATGTATGCTGAAAATGTAATGTTAAGAGGGGAAAGTAGGGTATAAAATTGTAGGTATCATATTATCACAACTCTCAAAGAAATTATTAAGATCATATTATTTATTTTAAAAATTCAATGGAAAATTCACTACCGTTGTAACATTGATATTTTCTGGTGGTGGGATTTCAGTTAATTTTTGTGAAGACACACTCTATGAGGAGTTTTGGAAGTGCTGACCCAATGGTTAAAGGACAAACCTCTAGTTACAGAAAGACATGGATCTGAATCTCAGTTCTGGTCTTTCTCAGTGGAGTGACTTTCAGCAAGTTATGGAATATTTTTAACCTTCAGTTTCCTCAGTGGTAAAAATGAGGTCATAATGGGGCTGCTTGAGTGACTGAAAAAGAGGCGGGTAAGCTTCTTAGCCCAGCGCCTAGCACACTGTGAGGGCTCAAAAATTGTCAGTGATTGTTTCTAGAGGACATCTGGGAGGCAGAAGAGCAAAACTGCCCTGACTGCCCCTCTTTTCTGAGTCATCAGTAGAGATGGAGACTAGTGGAGGTATTTGAGGTGAAGGTGAAGGCCCAGAACAGCAGCCAAAGGAATTTGAAAAGTGTCAATCAGAGAGAAGTGCAGGCTTTCCAGCAGTTTGAAATACCTGGTTAGGTTGGAAATTGACCATTTCTGGAATGAAACCCTCCAATTTCCTGCATAGCAAAAGAGGATAGTCAAATTATCCCAGAGATGGGAATGAAAAGGGAATTGTGATGGGAAGATAAGGAAAACAGAAATTTCTAGTATGATCTTTATAGAGTGTAAAAGCAAACAACTATATAAAAATGTCATTTTAAATGTGGCAGTTTAAAACTGAACATTTTGTGACTATGCAAAGCTATGGGTATAATGTATAAATAGATAGATAGTTGTTGTTGAGTCAGTTCCAACTCATGGAACCTTATGTACAATGGAACAAAGCATTGCCCAGTTGTGCATCAACCTCATAATCACTGGCACATTCAAGTGCATCATAATGTATATGTAGTGTGATGCTATTTAAATGTATATAGAAATCACGAAAACCCACATCACTTGCCCTCATGCACAGACATGTTTTCTACTTACCATATCAAATAGTGAAAATCATGATACAATGTTCATATGTGTTTTGAGCACATGAGTTATTTTTATTTTATTATTTTTATTAAAATGAACTAACATGACTCCTTCAGAAAGCAGTGGAGCCCACAGCTTCTCTGGTGGAATGAAGGAAAATGTAATTGGCATTTAGCCAAAAAGCGAGGAAGCATGAAATACATGCATTCCTCAAACATTTGTATTTCTCTTCCTGTTCAAGGAGACAGGCTTATTATATTTAATAATGTTAGTCAGCAAAACAATGCTTATTGTTTAGGCTACAAAGTTTTAAGAATGACTTTATTTCAATGCTTTAAAAAAAAAGAAATTATAAGTAAAATAGGCACTTTTTTTTTTTTCTTTTGTAATATGAAAAAACTACCATGTAGGAAAGGCAGTATAGTAATATTTTTTTCTTTTTTCCACAGGAAGCTTCTGAAAATCAATATTGTGAAGCCCAACTGGATTTAATATTACATTCTCATCTAAAGTGTGGGCAGGGAACTGTGTCAACATTTGCAGCCTTTTCTCTGGTTTGCAATCCGATTGAAAATTGCCAAGAATGATATAATACAGACAAGGTATTCTGAACAACTATCTCTGAATAATAATGATATTGATAATTATTATCATAGTAGCTACCATTTTCATTAATTTTTTTTTTTTTTTTATGTAGCAGTTGCTGAGTTATCCATTATCTTGCCTGCTTCCTACAACCACCGCTCATCTGTCAGTTGTACTATGAAACAAGAATGGTCAGATTTTGCGTCTTGTACTTCGGTCATGTTGTCAGAAGGACCACTCCTGGAGAAGGACACCATGCTGGGTAAAGGAGAGGGTCAGTTAAAAAGGGGAAGACCCTCAACAAGATGTTTGATATGGTGGCTGTGGCAATGGGCTCAAGCATGACAATGACTGTAAAGATGGCGTAGGACTGAGCAGTATTTCGTGCTGTTGTACATAGGGCCACTATGAGTTGGAACTGACTTGATGGTGCCTAACAACAACAACAGTACTTCCCACAATAAACCTATGAAGAAGGTTTTACTGTTATACCTATTTTGGGGGCAAGAACAACAAAGCTCAGACTATGGTGACCAACTTTTCAGGATTTCCCAGGACTGAAGGGCTTCCTGGAACATGGGACTTAAAACCATGAAAGTCCAGGGCAAACTGGGATGAGCTGGTCACCCTATAAATAACTTGCCTGACTTTTAAGTGGTTAGAGCAGGAATTTGAACCTCTATCTCTCCTTTGCAGTCAGATTTCCTAGCTACTTCCAGCCTAGCTCCAGATCACAGTCCACAATATTTGAACAGCAAAAACATTCTTTGGCAGGAGGGAAGGATCTTGGTTTAAATGCAGGAATAACATTTCATGCAGTGTAATTGAAAATGTCATCTTGCTTCTCTCATTCCCTGAACCACCAAACCAGTGAAGTTGTAAAGCCTCCCTTTACAACACTTCCAGAAGAGCTTGCATGCCATGCGAATCTGATCATCAGAGCAAAAAACCACTCACCTTGGGAGGAGGGTAAAGATGACACAATGGTTGGCCAGGGTCCTGTTTACAAAACTCCAGAGTGTGGCATACAACATCAGCATTCATATCTGCGCTAAGCCTGGAGGGAAATGGGGCAAAACAAAGGCTATTAAGACCTCTCAGGAATTAGAAAATAGAAGCTATTTCAAATAAAGGTAAATCCCCAGAATGGATTCTAATACCCTCAACTCATTTCAGCGTGGCCTTTGAGTCCAGCTCTATGTAGCTGCCAGATCATAATGATTTCCTGCCACATCGCCTTTCCCACATTTAGAATAAGGTCCTGGCAGGTGGGGAGGGGCCACCAGCAACACTGAGCTGTGATTCAACCTCTCATACTAGCACTGCAATTCTTTTCAGGAGAAGGCACAAGTAAAATTGAGAAAAGAAAAATTGTCAGGAGTATAATTTGATAGAAACAATATTTTGAAGTGTGTCAGGACTTGTAGCAAGAAAGCATTTATAAGATAGCCTAAAATTATTTTCTTAGGCATAATCCCAATCATCCTTTTTCCTTTTAAAGTAAGCATTTTTCTTATTCTTATGGAAGAATTGGTCCTTTCCTTGGGGATGGTGTAAGCATGGTGTTTTGCGAACATTTGGGTCCACACCTAGGTTTGAAAAGGTTAAAACAAAACTTCTATATTCCTTTTTTTTTTTTTGCCACCCTCAAAATTCTTCTTTCCAAAAAAGAATTAGTGTAATGTGCTGTTTTGCATATAGGAACAAGTAAAATATGGAATTTTGGTTAATTTCCCAATTATTGACTCAAAGCAAACCAAACCAAAACAGAAAAACCCAAAAATAAATGCTGACAATACCCAAAGGGACTAAACTTTGTATTGCATTGGAAGAGAATTTTAAAGAATACCTTTTGAGATTTCTTCCCAAATCCCATGATCACTTAATTGTCCCTTTTCACCCCCAGGAGTATGTTCCTAGCAGCCTTGTTTATAAACCACCACTGGAGACCTGGCCACTTGATTTGCCCTCATTATACTGTTGTCTACTGGTTAAACTGAACCAATCATATTCTTTTATGAAAATTTGGAAATGTTATTAAGAAGTTCCACTTTAGTCCACTACCTCATGTCTGTCAATTTGTCCTATTGTGGTGGTATGTGTGTTGCTGTGATGTTGGAAGCTATGCCACCAGAATTTCAAATAAAAGCAGGGTGACCCATGGTAGGTAGGCTTCAGTGGACCTTCTAGACTAAGACAGACTAGGAAGATGGATGTGTCCAGGTCCACTTCTGAAAAAATTGGCCATTGAAAATCTTAGGAATAGCAGTGAAACATTGCCTCACATAGTGATGGAAGATGAGCCTCTCAGGTTGTAAGGCCCTCAAAATATGACTGGAGAAGACCTGCTTCCTCAAAGTAGTGTTGATCTTAATGATGTGGAAGGAGTAAAACTTTGTACCTTCATTTGCTGATAGGGCATGACTCAAAATGAGAAGAAACATCTATAAACATCAATTAATAATCACAATATGGAATGTATTTAGTATTAATCTAGGAAAATACAAAGTTGTCAAAAATGAAATGGAATGCATATAGATTGATATCCTAGGCCTTAGTGAGCTGAAATTGACTGGTATTGGCCATTTTGAATTGGACAGTGATTGAAGATTTTTTACCAACTTTTACACTCTGAAATAGACTAAACATGCAATCAAGACATATTGATTACTGGTGATCAGAACACAAATGTTAGAAACGTAGAAGAAGCATTGGTGGTTGAAAAATATGGCCCTGATGATAGAAATGATGCCAGCGATTGCATGATAACATTTTGCAAGTCCAATGACTTATTCACTGAAAATACCCTTTTTCAACAACATAAATGGTGACTATAAATATGGATCTCACCAGTTGGAATATACAAGAATCAAATTGACTACATCTGTGGAAAGAGATGGTGAAGAAGCTCAATATCAGCAGTCAGAATAATTCCAGGCTTATGTGTGGAACAGACCATCAGTTGCTCAAAGGCAAGTTTAAGTTGAAGCTGAAGAAAAATTTTTAAAAATCCATGAGAGCCAAAATATGACCCTGAGTATATCCCATCTGAATTTAGACATCATCTGAATAATAGATTTGATGCATTGAACACAAATGACTAAGGACCTGATGAGATGTGGGATAACATCAAGGACATCATACTTGAAGAAAGCAAAAGGTCATTAAAAAGACAAGATATCAGAAGAGACTCTGAAACTTGCTTTTGAATGGAGAGTATCTAAAGTGAATGCAAGAACTGAACAGATTTTAAAGGGCAGCTCAAGAAGACAAAGTAACATAGTACAATGAAATGTACAAAGACCTGGAGGTGGAAAATTAAAAAGGAAGAACTTGGTCAGCATTTCTTAAGCTAAAATAACTGGAAAAAAACTGAAGCCTTAAATTGCAATATTGAAGGATTCTATGGGCGAATGGCCCCCGGGGGATGGCCTCAGGGCCTCGGGCAGTCAGCTGCCACACCCAAGGCTGGTGGTTCAAACCCACCAGCCCCCCACCAGGTAGCTGGGCTGTCTCTTGGGAGCTCTGGTAGCATAGTGGCTAAAGGCACTTGGCTGCTAACCAGAAGCCTGGAGGTTCAAACCCACCAGCCACTCCTCGGAAGGAAGATGGGGCAATCTACTTCCGTAGTGATACTGCCTTGGAAACCCAAGGAGGGGTCGTTATGAGTCGGGTCTGACTCAACGGCACATAACAACAACAACATGGGCAAATATTGAATGACACAAGACACCTCAAAAGAAGATGGAAGGACTGCATAGTCACTGTACCAAAAAGATTGGTCAATGTTCAGCCATTTCAAGAGGGAGCATATGATCAAGAATTGATGGTATGGAAGGAAGAAGTCTAAGCTGTACTGAAAGAAATGGCCAAAACAAGGAGCCAGGAATTGACAGAATGCCTATTGAGGTGTTTCACCAAATAGACACTATGCTGGAAAAACTCACTCATCTAAGCTGAGAAATTTGGCCAACTAACTGGAAGAGAGCTATATTTTTTTGTGCGTGTGTGCCCATTCCAAAGAAAGATGATCCAACAGAGTGTGGAAATTATTGAATCATATCATTAATACCACACACAAGTAAAATTTTGCTGAAGATAATTCAAAAACAGTTGCAGCAGTACATCAACAGGGAACTGCCAGAAATTCAAGCTGGATTCAGAAGAGGATGTGGAATGAGGGATATTATTGCTAATGTCATGAATCTTGGCTCAAAGCAAATACCAGAAAGATGTTTACCTGCATTTTATTATCTATGAAATGGCTTTTGACTTTGTCAATCATAACAAATTATGGATAGCATTGTAAAGAATGGAAATTCTGGAACACTTAATTGTGCTTATGAGGAACCTGTACATAGACTAAGAGGCAGTCGTTTGACCAGAGCAAGGGATAGCACAGGTTTTAAAATCAGGAAAGGTGTGTGTCAGGGTCGTATCCTTTCACCATACTTATTAGATCTTTATACTGAGCAAGTAGTCCGAGAAGCTGGACTACGTGAAGAAGAATGCAACATTGGGATTGGCAGAAGGCTCATTAACAACCTGTGATATGCTTGCTGAAAGTGAAGAAAATTTGAAGCACTTACTGCTGTAGATCAAAGACTACAGTCTACAGTATGGATTATACCTCTACATAAAGACAAAAATCCTCACATCTGGACCAGTAAGCAATATTATGATAAGTGGAGAAAAGATTGAAGTTGTTATTGATTTCATTTTATTTGAATCCAGAATCAAGAACTGCTGGAGACAGCAGTCAAAAAATCAAATGATGTATTGCATTGGGCAAATCTGCTACAAAAGACCTCTTTAAAGTTAAAGAGCAAAGAGTTCACTTTGAAGAATAAAGTGCACCTGACCCAAGCCATGGTATTTTCAGTTTCCTCATATGCATATGCAAGATGCATAATGGATAAAGTATACCACAGAAGAATTGATGCATTTAAATTGTGGTGTTGGTGAATACCACGCACTACCAGAAGAATGAACAAAATCTATTCACAAGGAATGCTCTTTAGAAGTGAGAATGGCCAGATTTTGCCTCTTATACTTTGGTTATGTTGTCCCGTGGAAGGATATCATGCTTGGTAAAGTAGAGGGTCAGTGCAAAAGGGGAAGACCCTCAATGAGATGGATTGACACAGTGGCTGCAGTGATGGGCTAAGGCATAGCAACAATTGTGAGGATGGCACAGGATCAGGTATTGTTTCATTCTGTTGTACATAAATAGGGTTGCTGTGAGTTGGAACTGATTCAATGGCACCTAACAACAATAACAATTTTCAGAAGTAGATCACCAGGACTTTCTTCTTAGTTTGTCTTACTCTGGAAGCTCCATGAAACCTGCCTTCCATGGATGACCCTGCTGGTATTTGAAATACCAGTGGCATAGCTTCCAGCATTGCAGCAGAACCCAAGCCACCCCAGTACAACCAACTGACAGATAGGTGGTGGATGACATGCTCTAAGTTCCTTATAACAAATTCACTCCAACACCCCCTGCACACATACTGCTACTATTACAATAACTACCCCTACAACATTTTCTCTTCTCTCTCTGACTCTCTTCCTCCTCTTCCTTCATCTTCATTAGTTAGATTAGGTTGTTTTTGTTTCTTGCAACTGAAGGCATCCACAGGCCATATATAGGCCTTTTTTTTTTTTTTTTTTTCCAGTATTTTATTGTAAAGGTTTACACAGAAATTCCTGTTCTTATTCAACAATTTCTATACAAGTTGCTTGGTGACATTGGTTATTTTTTTCATAAAGTGTGAACATTCTCATTATTTCTGTTCTCATTGTTCCAAAAAGAACATTAATCTACTTTTCCTCCCCTCTTACATTCTCACCTTTAAAAAAAATTATTGTGATTAGGTGGAGGTTTACAGAGAAAATCAGTTTTCCACTCAACAATTCATACACATTTTGTTGCATGTCATTGATTGCAATCCCTACAATGTAATATCACTCATCCCACATCCTCCCTGGTTTCCTGTTTCTTTTCCTACATCTTTCCTAATTCTTTCTGCTTTCTGAACTTTGAATTGCTGATTGTTCTAAGGAGTGCATGCCTCCCTAGTGTTATTCTTCACCTTATAGACCTGTCTATCGTTTGGCTGGAAGTTGAACTATGGGGGTAAGTTCAGTTCTGGACTTGAAGGGTGATGAAGGACCATGGCCTTGGGGGTTCTCCCAGTCTCTATCAGACCGGTAGTCTGATCTTTTTTATGATTTTGAGTTTTGTTCCATATTTTTCTCCCATTATATCCAGAGCCTCCTAATGTGATTCCTTTGAGAGCAATCAGCAGTAGTAGACAGGCAATATGTAATTCTTCTGGTCACATGGTCATAGAGGCTGAGGTTTGCCTGGTATTAGTCCTTTGGACTAATGTTTCCATGTGCCTTTGGTTTTCTTCTCTCTTCTTTGCTCCAAACAGGAAGACACAAATAGTTGCTTCTTAGATGGCCATTCAAAATCTTTAAAGACCTCAGTCACTACTTACCAAGGATGCATGTGGAATATTTTCTACGGGGACCATTTTGTACCAATTGACCTTAATGCCCCCTGTGACTAGGCTCCTGAGGCCTCAGGCTCAGCGACTCATTCTCTTAAGGCATTTGGTTATGACTAAGAAATTTTAATAACTTTGTCCCCTTATGCTCTACTATATTCATGGATATATTTGTAGCATATGTAAATATATATATAGAAATATCTTCTGTCAAACCTATATATATTCATGCTGTAGCCCCATTTACCTTCCCATACCTGTTCAGCTTATGTATCTAGGTATCCACTTGTAGATTATTGTTATTACTCTTATTGCAGGATTGTGTGTGTAGTAGTATTTACCTCTGCTTCCTTTAAATCTTGTGCTCCTCCTAGTGTCTTTGCCTTGATGATTTTGTGCTATGCTTTATTGTATATTGTCTTCCCCTTCACTCAAATTAAAATGTATCTACCCTCTAGTGAGTGATTTACTGTCCCTTCCTCTCCCACCCCTGGTAACCATCAAAGAATGTTTCTTTTTGCATGGAAACTATTCCTAGACTTAAATAATAGTGGTCTCATACAATATTTGTCCTTTTGTAATTGACTAATTTCACTCAGCATGATGTCCTCCAGGTTCATCCATGTTATGACGTGTTTCATTGATTCTTCATTGTTCTTTAATGTTGCATAGTATTCTATTGTGTGTGTGAACCATAGCTTGTTTATTGATTTATCTGTTGATGGGCATTTAGGTCATTTTCACCTTTTTGCTATTGTGAATAGTGTTGTGATGAACACAGGTGTGTTCATCTATTGGTGGCATAGCTTTTATTTCTGTAGCATGTATACCCAGTCGTGGGATTACTGGATCATATGGCATTTCTATTTCCAGCTTTTTAAGGATGTGCTATACTGTTTTCCACAGTGATTTTACAATTTTACAGTCTCACCAGCAGGGTATGAGGGTTCCAGTCTCATACATTAGTAAATCACAAAAGATTGTGAGACTGTATGAGACTACTATTATTAAAAGTTGAGGAAAGTTTTCCACACAAAAAGAAACATTCCACGCCTTCACCAGCATTTGTTGTTTTCTGTTTTTTTGAACTTTGCTGTGCATGCTGAGGTGAGAAGATATCTCACTGTTGTTTGGATTTGCCTCTCTCTAATCATGGCCCACTCTTGACAAGTTATGTTTAGCATAGGAGTGACTTGTCTCCCTGAGCTAGGGCCCACATATAAGTTGTTGACATGCTCCTCCACTCCCTCTTCTCACTGAATATTTTCCTGAAACTCATTCTAAGGCATTGACTGCTAACCAGAAAGCTGGCAGTTCACACCCACCAGCCACTCCTCAGAAGGAAGACTGGGCAATCTACTTCTGTAGTGATACTGCCTCAGAAACCCAAGGAGGTGTTGCTATGAGTCAGATCTGGCTCTAAGGCAGTGAGTTTGTTTTTTATTTTTTTGGTTTTACTCATTTCACATTCTCATTTAGGTTGCCCACTCCTCCAAAGGAGTTTTATACCTGGATATGTTGTTGTTGTTGTTGTTGTGTGCCATCGAGTTGGACCTGACTCCTAGCAACCCCTCCTTGGGTTTCCGAGGCAGTATCACTACGGAAGTAGATTGCCCCATCTTCCTTCCGAGGAGTGGCTGGTGGGTTTGAACCGCCAGCCTTCTGGTTAGCAGTCAAGTGCCTTAGCCACTATGCTACCAGAGCTCCCATACCTGGATATACATACTAACAATTTTGACATAGAAATGTAAAACAAAAACAAAGAGAAAAAAAAAAATTCCAGTGTCACTTTGTAAGCAACAGTTTTGTTTTTTTTTTAATTAAGGTGAAAATCACATAACATAAAATTAATCATTCAAAGTGAACAATTTAATGGCATTTAGTACATTCACAATATTATGCAACTACTGCTCTGTGTAGTTCTAAACATTTCCATCACTTCCCCCCCCAAAAAAAACCCTCCATATCCTTCAAGCCGTTACTCCCTACTCCTCCTTCCCCCAATCCCTGGAACCCACCAATCTGCTTTTTGTCTCTAAGGATTTACCTGTTCTAGATAGTTCATATAAATGGAATCATACAACATATGATTTTTATGTCTTACTTCTTTTACTTAGCATGTTTTTAAGGATTATCCATATTGTAGCATGTATCACATGAGTACTTATTTACTTTTTATGGCTGACTAATACTGCATTGTATGTGTATACCATATTTTGTTTATCTACTCATGAATTAGTGGACACTTGGAATGTTTCCATTTTGAGCTATTGTGGACAATGCTGCTATGAACATTAGTACACAAGTATCTGTTTGACTCCCTGCTTTCAAGTCTTTGGGATATATACCTGGAAGTGTAATTGCCATGTCATATGCTAATTCTATGTTTATCTTTTTGAGGAACCAATGAACTATTTTCCACAGCAGCTACCGTATTTTATATTCATGCCAGCAATGGATGATGTTTCTAATTTCTCCACATTCTCACCAACACTTGTTATTTTCCATTTTAAATGTTGGGTATAAAGTGTATCTCATGGTTTTGATTTTCATTTTCCCAATGATAATGATGTTTGTCATCTTTTTATGTGCTTATTGGCCATTGGAGAAATATCTTTGAAGAAACATCTATCCAAGCCCTTTCCCCACTTTAAAATTATTTGTCTTTTTATTGTTGAAGTATAAGAGTTCTTCATACAGTCTAGATACTAGATCTTGAGCAGCAGTTTTCATAGTCGCTAAATATCAGAATATTTTTTAAAACTTCTGTCTTATCTTTAAGGGGCTCTGGTGGTGTAGTGGTTAAGGCACTTGGCTGCTAACTGAAAGGTCAGTGGTTCTAACCCACCAACCACTATGTGGAAGAAAGATGAGGCCATCTGCTTCCATAAAGATTTATAACCTTGGGAACCCAGTGGGAGTCTTTATGAGTCAGAATCAACTCTAGGGCAGTGAGTTTGGTTTGATCTTATCTTTGGACCACTTTGCCCAAAATGCTGGGAGAAGCCTTTAGAGTTTACTTATACTGTGCACTTTCCTGAAAAGAACTCTTCATTAATTAATTCAGGACCTTTCCAGGCCCTCTAAGATCCTTTAAGATAAAGCCTCTAAGGCTTCATCATCAAAATACTGAATGCAAGTAACAGTGAGACTAACAGGGTGATTTATCAACCTTTTGCAAGTGTCTGAGTTAAAAGGGAAAAACAGAATTCATCCTGAGAGTTACCTGCTTAGTCCTATGGTCCTTCATCAGACAAGAGGAAGGTGACTCATAAAAAAAAAAAAAAAAAAAAAAGAGGCCACATCTTTTAAGCAGTGAAACAAGCTGCTTGTTACAGAAATGTGCATCACCAAAGTAATGTCTATGAAGCCAAAAAACCAAAGCCACTGCCATCAAGTCAATTCCAACTCATAGTGATCTGTGTTGGTTTCCAAAGTGGTAAATCTTTATGGAAGTATCTTCTTTTCAGGGAGTAACTGGTGGGTTTGAACTGCTAACCTTCTGGTCAAATGCCTTAGATATTTCACCACCAGAGCTCAATCAGGAGAGGGTGGCTGTTTTCACACATCTGTTTCCAACTTAATGGTTCATTTATTTAGCTGATGTCAGCTGTCTTTTTAGGAGCCCTGGTGATACAGTGGTTCAACACTTGGCCACTAACTGAAAGATCGGCAGTTCAAACCCACCAGCTGTTCCATAGGAGAAAGATGTGACAGTCTGCTTCCATAAAGATTTACAGACTTGGAAATTCTATGGAGCAGTTCTATTCTGTCCTGTGGGGTCACTATGAATTGGAACTGACTCAATGCAGTGGGTTTTGGGGCTATCTTATGGGGGTCTGGTATTTAGTGGACTCAGGAGATCAATAAATCAGGCTCTATTTAGTCTTTTTTTTTTTTTTTTCAAATTTAAGGCCAGTATCTCATCTGTGACAATCCAGGACTACCAGATCCAACTCATCATGTGGAGCTAAGACCTATGTTCTTGGCATGTACTTCTCACCCCATATAGAGAACAATTTCAAGTAAGTGAACTTAAATGTAGGGGTGGAAATGTGGGAAATTCTATCAGGGGTGAGACTGGGTATCTCTGAGCTGGGGAATATGGGAGGGAGCTGGATGTGTGGTGGCCCTTTCAGGGTCCTCTAAGATCCTTTGAGATAAACCCTCTAAGTCTTCATCATAAAAAATGGATGCAAGCAACAGTCCAGTGAGCAAAAAGAGAAAATGCTAAACTCCATAAACCCAGACAACAAGTTTAAAGATCATTAGAATGTATCAGA
>NW_006921850.1:3724351-3725616 GCF_000298275.1 Orycteropus afer afer | reverse complement strand
TGTTTATGGATCCAGATGCCTGAAGTTTCCAAGCAGAACAGAAGATTCTCCAGAGAGAAAGGACCATGCTTCTTCAGAGTACTGGTTTGATAGGGATGGGCAAATCAGAAATTGGCTGTTTAAAATGGGGAGAGATAAAGGCATGAAGTGGCTGGCTTACACACTTTCATGGGTGTGGTTATTCTTAAACTGATGGTGAAGGGGATTTTTTGGGATGTGAATTTTTTTTTTAAGTATACCTGAATGGTTATACTTTGGCTTTATTTTAGCCCTGGTCACTCATATTAATTTGACATTATTTTGGTGAGATACTGCCTGGTGCTTCCCTAGTAAACGCCATAATCTGTGAGTTCTGTGTGGCCACTGCAGCGAATTATCGAACCCAGGAGAGAGGTGGTGGGTGTTTGGGAGGAACGGTTGGAGAAAGGGCTGGAAGGAGGCAGCATGTCTGGGCTTGTAAGAATAGGCCTTGGGTTACTGCTGGTAATCCTGTCTTCCTCTTGTGGGATTAGAGGAGGTCAGAACAGGTGGCCTTCTTGTCTTTTTTGCACCTAGGAAATCTCCAAAGTCATAATAACCATCATTGCTCTATTTTTTCCTAGAGTGACTAATAAAACTAAAATGGTCACATCTTAGTCTATTCTTTTACTGGTACAGAGATGTGTATTATTGGTAATGAGGCATGTTGGTATGGGGAGACTTCAACAAATTTCGCAGGATTAATTAGGATCATGATGGAGTGAAATCAATGATGATGATAATCACATAACAGGGAGCAATGTCAGGGTAAATTTCCCTGGCAAGAAGAGTTAGAGCCTGTAGTGGGGTGAGAGATCAGGGCCTTGCACACAAGAAAACTCACACATTTAGACCTTTGACATTACTGTCAAAGGAGATTTTATATAATGTATACATTTGCAGAGATGCACCCATAGAATTGAAAAAAAGACCTTCTTCATACATTCTTCTTTCATAGAAGTATTCTTCTTTATACTTTTGTCCCATTTCTGGACTACATTTCCTATAGTGTACTATGACTTTAATGATTTCTACAAATCTTGTGATTATCTTGTGAATAGCATACTTATATTGTTTTGTAGTTTTGGTATTGAAATACAGTATTAGGTACATTTAGAGTACCATCATTATTACAAATTCTGTGTTGCATTTTCTTTTCTTATTTATTTATTTATTGTGATTTGGGTGAAGATTTACAGAGCAAATTCACTTTCCATACAGCAGTTCACATATACTTTGTCTCATGT
>NW_006921850.1:3723185-3724251 GCF_000298275.1 Orycteropus afer afer | reverse complement strand
ATTTACAGAGCAAATTCACTTTCCATACAGCAGTTCACATATACTTTGTCTCATGTCATTGACCACAGTTTACCACAATGCAACAGCTCCCCTCTCACTTCCTCCCCATAGTTACCTCTTCCCAGTGTTCATCCCTCCATATTCTCCTGCCCCCTGAGCTGTCTCCCTGTGCATAAGCAGCCCTTCCTTCTCCCATGTACAAATTCTGTTTTGCATTTTCTTAAAAAAATATTAGTAGTTTATATTTCGAGGGAAAGATAAATAGAAGTAAGGTAAGACAGACAGAAGGTCAGAATCTGGTTTACCATGACAACATGGAGAATGAGGGAGATGGGGACCAGTCAGAGGAGGACCTAGCCCATGCTCTCTGGCTGAGATTGGGCTGTGCCTTGAAGTAGACCCTCACTGCATGCTACACACTCTTGGTGAAAGTCCTGCATCCTCAGCTGTCCTACTTCCTTACAACAACCTGTGTCTGCCAATGGGCAGGAAGTGTAATTGCTGAATAATTAGTCCATGAATCATTGAGAATTGACTGGGTGAAATAATGAGAAGGGATTCCTTCTGGGTTAGGAAATACATTTAATATTGGAAGGCTGAAATTCAGATAAAACTAAATCAGGGGGTTGTCATTTTCAGGGTCTACATCTATCCAGAATTGTACCCAATTGATTAAAACAAGCTGTGAGAAGATCACACTATATCAGGAGAAGTTTCCATCTGCAAATGATAAACACAGGTATCAAAAATTACAGATAGGCAAAATTAATAGTGGACACAACCACGAAAAGGGATAATTTATTTCATCTCTCTTGCTTCAAAGTGAACTGCCTCATGCTAATGAGAATTTGCCACATTAAAAAGAAAAAAAAATTAACTACCACCCTCCTCTACCACCTACTCAGGGACTGGGTTCCTCTCTGTGGATTGATAAATCCATTCTTTCTTAAGACCCTGTGCCCACCTGTACTTATTTAAGGTGGTGACTGTCCCTAATAAAATTTGCATCTGCAGTGCTTAGTAAATATCTGTTCTTTATCTAATCCTTGGTTTTAACTGGCTTTCA
>NW_006921850.1:3721731-3722865 GCF_000298275.1 Orycteropus afer afer | reverse complement strand
TGGCTGGTGGGTTTGAACCGCCAGCCTTCTGGTGAGCAGTCAAGTGCCTTAGCCACTACCCTAGGCCACTTATTTACTCCCAGCACATTGCTTTTGGTGGCTGATGATCTCGTGTCCTCTTTTGGACATCTACATGCCCTGCCCTCTTTGGCATCTGACTTTGTGATCCACTTGCCACTCTGGGTCCCTGATCTCCGGGTGCCAAGAGAACTTCTCTGGCCAAGCTGACATTCCTCCCACAGTACTGGGCTCATATTAGGTGTGTACCCAAATTCATTAAATAAGCTAAAAGGCTTATTTTGTTCTGTTTTAATATTTTTAAACAATTTGCTTTGAGGCAATCCAGTTATAGTTCATCTCTAGTTACAATTTTTTTTTTTTTTTTTAAAGAATTCATGGATTCAACAAACATTTATTAAAGGACTTCTATGCTCAAGTATTTCACCCAGTTCTGGAGATAAAATATTTTCTCCTCTTCTTCCCTTCCTTCCTTTCTTCTTCCTCCTTCCCTTTTTTCTATCCTTCCTTCCATGAAAGGTGAATAAAACATACTATTAGCTCTCAGAAAGGTTTCAATCTATTTAGCAACTCAGAAAAGTAAATAGATAATTACATTACAAAGAGGAGTGGTAGTTGCTGTGATACAATTTACACAGGCTACTAGGAGAGCATATGTGTGGGAGGGGGTATGGAGGTGTCTATCCCAGCCTGAATAGGGGTCAGGAAAGAGGAAATGATCCTGGAGCTGAGGTCAGAAGAAGCAGGGTTTCTCAAGGGTAGATGTGTTAGATACTCATGTAAAAATCCTGAGGAAAAAATCTCCTGGTGTGTGGGAAGCACTGTAAGTGATTTGGAGTTTGAAGCACTATGGAGCAGCAAGAGGTGAGTCTAGAAATAGCCTCAGGGACCAGTCATGAAGAACCTTGTGTATGGGGCTAAGGAATACTGCAGAGTGCCTTTGAAGAATTTATGTAAGGAAATGGCATAATTAGATTTTCATTAAAAAGATAGTTGGAGAGTTCCGGCAAGATGGCGGACTAGGCAGAAGGATTGCACAGACCCTCTTCAACAAAGAAAAGGGAGACCAATTAACACAGACACAGAAGATAATCTTGGACCCCTGAGCCTTGAAGG
>NW_006921850.1:3705505-3714431 GCF_000298275.1 Orycteropus afer afer | reverse complement strand
AAAAAAAAAAAAAAGATAGTTGGCAGATTACAATCACTACGGAAAATGGTATGGCTTTTCTCAGAAAGCTAGAAATAGGAATATCTTATGATCTAACAGTCCCATTCCTAGGTATATATCCTAGAGATATAAGAGCAGTGAAACAAACAGACATATGCATACCCATGTTCATTGCAGCGTTATTCACAATAGCAAAAAGATGGAAATAACTTAAGTGCCCATCAACAGATGAATGGATAAACAAATTGTAGTACATACATATAATGGAATACTATGCAACTATAAGGGAGTTCTGGTAGCATAGTGCCTAAGGCATTTGACTGCTAACCAGAAGGCTGGTGGTTCAAACCCACCAACCACTCCCTGGAAGGAAGGTTGGGCAATTTACTTCTGTAGTGATACTGCCTTGGAAACCCAAGGAGGGTTCGCTATGGGTCGGATCCGACTCCATGGCAATGGTTGCATTTGCGTTTGTTATGCAACAGTAAAGAGTAATGATGAGTCCACAAGTAGACATTTGTTATATTATTTTTGATTATGGGAAAGGCAATACTCATATGGTGAAGTCTGCACAACTTGACCAAGGTAAATGAAGGTACTTAGAAGTATGCAAGAATAAGAGACAATTTTGGTAAATGTTATAACATACAATTTTGCAACAATAGTAATAACAATGAAAAATATGTGTGTGGTTACACAAGTAGATGTGTATGCATATATGTGTATAAGAAGACATGTGAGTACTTTTATGTGCATGTTTAGGTATATTTGTGTGTGTGTGTGTGTGTGCTGCATATGTATTCATACAGAGTCTTTCTAGACATAACCAAACACCTTGTGGGATTGATTTACTGGGTTAGAAAGCTTAGGACAATAGTCACATTGGACAACTTGGTCAATTGGCATAACACAGCTCATAAGGATAATGTTAGTTCTCCAATCTAGTTTTATGAGTAGCATCTGAGGTCTTAAAAGCTTGCAACTTGCCATCTAAAATATAACTTTTGGTTTCTACTCATCATGAACAAAAAAGAAGGATGAAAACCAAAGACCCAAAGAAGAAACTAGTTCACAGAACTAATAGCCCACATGAACCATGGCCTTAGCTAGCCTGAGACCAAAAGAACTAGACGGTGCCTGGCTATCACTACTGACTGTTTTGACTAGGGGCACAATTGAAGGTCCTGGACAGAATGGCAGAAAAATGTAGAACAAAACAAATTCCTAAAAAAAGGCTAGACTTACTGAACCAATAGAGACTAGAGGAATGTCTGAAACTATCACAAGATACCCTTTGACCTTGGAACTGAAGCCATTTCTGGAGGTCACTTTTCATCCAAATAATAGATTGACTTATAAAATAGACAATATTCCCCATGAGTACTGTGCTCCCTTAAATAATCAACTATCTGAGACCAAATGGTCAATATTTACTCTAAAGCAAAGAGAAAGCAAAAGGAGGCAGGAAAGCTAGACTAATGGAAACAGAACAAATAGAATGTAAATAATGAGAAAGCTGACATATTGTGAAAAATATAGCCAATGTCACAGAGCAGTTTGTATAAAAGTTGTTAAATTGGAACTCAATTTGCTGTGTAAACTTTCACCTAACACACAATAAAATATTATTTTTAACAAAAGATATTTGGTAGATAAGGGTACCAAATACCCTTGGCTGAAGAACATAATGAACATGCTAATGTCATGAACTATATATGAACTAACATGAAGAATGTTGCAATACAAATGTTTTGTTATATATGTATCTACCACAATAATAATAATAATAAATATATATATATATATATTTTTAAAAAATGCTAGCAAGGAAAAAACAAGAGAGACTTGGCTAGCTATAATGTGGATTATATAATTGCAGGGCAAGGGATAGGCCTGAAGGCAGAGTGTTCAGTTAAGAGGCAGTGGCAATACTAGAGGTATTAGCTAAGAAGACAAAGGTCCTTGCCTTCCAAACACTTACAGTTCAGTACCATAGTAGAATAAGGTCAATATTATTAACAGCATGTGCACAGAATGACAGAGCATTGATCATCTCTCTGGCCTTTATGATTTAAGTTTCTTCTATCTTTAACACTCTGCAATTCCAGGCTACCTTCTTATGAAATGTGAACCTGTCCTCTGAACCCCTCTAATCCACAGCTAACAGCATAAACAACAGGGACCATATAAGAATATTTATAGCAGCACTTTTTCATATCAGAAAACAACCTAAACACCCATCAGTGGGAAAATTAATGAATAAACTCTGGTATAGACACTACAGAATATTATATATAGTCAGAGAAAATGAACTATAGAGACACAACTATAAAGATAAATCCTAGACATATAAATTTAAGTGGCAAGTGCCAAAATGTTATATAAAATATGATAATCAACTCATAAAGTAAAAATGTTTACTTTTAAGGGATAAGAACGAATACTTTTAAGAAAAAGGATATAAGGATGAAAATAGAATTTTGGATGAAGATTACTTGGGTGGGGAAAAGTATGGAAATGAAATCAAGGGACCACATGGTTAAAGTAAGTTATTATCAAAGTCCTAAACTTTGAGTGTTGGGTTTGGAAGCTTATTATATTGTTCAAAATAACTAAGGAAATAACTAAATAATAAATATAAGAAATCCGTGCATGGATTATTGATGAGACAGTGTCATAAACTGAGAAATATAATCTACACAATTCTGTGCCCCCTAAGCTCAAAAAAGATAAAAGAGAAAAGATAGGAAGAAAGTAGACAGATTATGGTAATGGCTCACCTACAGGATACCAAGGGGCCATGTCTGGGAATGGGGAAGTGGGAAACTAGCATATAAGAGGAGAGGAGAGAAGAGGTGGGGAGGGGAGAGAAGAGGTGGGGAGGGGAGAAAAGGGGTGGGCAGATCAGGGGAGAGTCTGCAAAGTGCCCAGACTGAGAATTTATGGAGGGGAAGTGAGGGAAAGGGCTTGGATATGTAGGAGAGCTCAGGAGAAAACGTCAGTGCTGATGCTTGGCTAATAGAGAAGAGCCATTTTGTTTCTGATATTGTTTGTGAAGTCCTTTATGAAAGGCTCTTTATGGTAGTTCAGGTTGTATATTAACTTGGCTGGGCCTAGTGGAGTGGGTGGGCAGCTGGATGTAGTTATTCCCCATGGCGAGATTGGTAATTAACTTCATGGTGGAATCTACTGGAGCAGCTGAGTAGCTGCTTTAGGGATGTGGACTGCTTCTAGTATGTAAGAAGCAACTTTGAGGAAGGTATCCAGCTGGTGTTGTTGTTATAGGCCATCGAGTCGGACCCAACTCTCCCCTCCTTGGTTTCTGAGGCAGTATCACTATGGGAGTAGATTGCCCAACCGTTCTTCCAAGGAGTGGCTAGTGGGTTTGAACCACCAGCCCTCTGGTTAGCAGTCAAGTGCCTTATGCACTACACTACCAGAGCTCCAGCTGATAGCATGCTTGAACCCTGCATGTAGCCCAGTCATTGTTCATTCAGCAGCCTGCCATTTTGCTCTACTGGTCTTGGGACTTTTAATGGACTTGAATTAATGGCCTGCCATGTGGTTTGGTAATATCAGGATGGTGCCTATTCACTTGTTGACCTTGGATTTGTCAGCTTCAGCTGCTATCAGCTGCCTGAGGGAAGAAATGCCTCTAGCTTCAGTGGGCTGGGAGCAAGTGGCAGAGTTGAAGCCCAAGGTTGAGGGGCTTTCACCCAGCCCCTAGAGCCTGGCACTTGGAACTTGGATTTCTAACTTCCAAAATTATAAGAGAATAAACTACTGTTTGTTAAAGCCATCCCATTTGTGGTTTATGCCTGTCAGAGTGGCACTAGGTGACCAAAATACTCTTGGAGAGAAATTGAGCCAGATTGCCAAAGTGTAACTCAAAGGGATACTTTGCCTAGAGTGACAAAGAATCTGAATCAGGTTTCAATTTTCCCACTATTAACAAGAACTGGAATAATAGCTCAAGCCCTTGTCCACTATGCACATCAAGCTAAAAACAAAACCCTTGCCTCCCAGTTATTTTATTTACCCCCAGGTTGTAGCAATTGAATCATATTTATGTGCCCCAACATACTCACAGTTTTATGATGTGTGATCCAAATATGTGAACCACTAAATAGCAGGTGGTTTTCAAGGAGAGTTTTTCTAAGAAAAATAAAAAGGGGAATTAGAGTATTTATGCTTTATTATGATGAATTTAACATGTGAGTTAATAATGATTATCTTTATTAGGAACAATATCTGAATGATTAATTTCTGATTAATTCAAGTGATTATTTAAGATGTGGTGGTTAAGGTTGTGTGTTAACTTGGCTGAGCCATGGTTTTGAGTGTTCAGCAGCTGGATGTAGTGCTGGATGTACTTATTACCAATGATGAGATTGTAATCACCACCATGGTGGAATCTTCTGTGAGCAGCTAAGTACTTAGCTTCAGGGTGTGGCCTCCTTCCAGTATATAAGGAGAAGATTTGAGAAAGGTCTCTAGATTTTTGGCACATCTGGATCTTGCATTTGGTCGAGTCTTCATCTTCAGTTCCTTTATTTGAACCAGTGGTCTGCCAGGTTGTGTGCCAATCTTGAGATTGTTCCTGGACTTGAACGAATGGCCTGCCTTGTTGCTTGTTGATCTAGGGATTATGCCATTTTCCCTGCTGCCCCTGGGTTCATCAGCCTCAGTGGCCAGCAGCTGTCTGAGTTAGGGGATGCCTCTAGCTCCAGTGGGTCTAGAATAAGAGGCAGAGCTGAAGTCCAAGGTTGAGGGGCCTTCACCCAGTCCCTAGAGCCAGCACTCTGAATTTGGACTTCTAGTCTCCTAAACTGTAATAGAATAAATTCCTGTTTAAACCATCCACTTATGGCATGTCTGTTATAACAGCACTAGAGAACCAGGGCATAAGCGTTTGGGGAAATGTTACAGTTAATTAAAATATCATTTCCATCTCAACTTTATGTGAATGTCACAGTGTTTACTGTACATACTGAAGTCCACCAGTTTATTGTAAAAACATGGTTAGATTTTGGGGTTTTATTTTCATTTTCATAGCAGGGAATAATGAAGAATATCTGAATATTGGCAAAGATCTCATTTGTTGAAGTTGAAGGAAACATGACTTGCATTAAAGTTAATAATCTGAAACACAGTTCTATCTGCAATATTCTTTTCTGATCTTCATTTTAGGAAAAATTTTCATGCTGGCTTTTCTGTTGTTGTTGTTGTTGTTATTGTTGTCCCAGAAATGAAAAGCACTGCCATTTACACCACACACACACATAGACACATATACAATAACAACATAATCATTTACTGCCTCATGAAAATAAAGGAACACTTTAGTAGTTGATCTATGACATCTGTTCGCTCTCTGATCCTGTTTCTTCAGTTTGTGAGTCTACTACGGAGTCCTGGTCATTCAACCTAGAACCTTAGCATAGTTAGGGGCAGATGAAAAAGAATGGGACCGATTGCCTGAAGAAAATTTATCTTGTCATGTATACTGCATCTCAAACTAGGGCATGTAGGCCCTGCCTAGATGAGATGCTGGATCAAAAGAGTAAATATGGGGAACTCTTTCTAGCACTTCAATTTTACTCAATGGCAATTGTTGTTAGTTGCTGTTGAATTGATTCCAACTCTTGGAGACTCAGTGTGTTCAGAGTAAAACTGCTCCACAGAGTTTTCAAGGCTATGAACTTTCAGAAGCAGATCTCCAGGACTATCTTCTGAGGTGCTTCTGAGTGTGTTCAAATTGCTGGTAAATAATGTTAAATAGTGTATTTATATTACAAAATATATATTCATATGACTTTTTTTTTTTTTTTTAATAAAGCAGGAGATTTCAAATGTATTTTGATCTTGAAGTAGGCCACTACTTATAACCATATTCCTTCATTTCTACCAATCTTGGACAGCTGTATGCCACCAGATTAGATAACTTGGATGAAATAGACACATTCCTAGAAAGACGTAAACTATTGAAACTGACTCAAGAAGAAATACAAAACTTTAATAGACATATAACAAATAAAGAAATTGAGTTAGTAATAAAATAACTTACCACAAAAAAAAAAAAAAAAAAAAAAAATCTTGGTACCAGATAGCTTCACTGATGAATTATACCAAATATTTAAAGAATTAATACCAATTACTTATAATCTATTCCAAAAATAGGAGAGGAGAGAACATTTCTCAACTCATCCTACCAAAAAACCAAACTCACTGCCGTCAAGTTGGATCTGACTCATAGTAACCCTTCCTTCGGTTTCCAAGGCAGTATCTCTATGGAAGTAGATTGCCCAGTCTTATGAGGCCAATATTACCCAAACACTAAAACCAGAAAAAGACATCTTAGGAAAAGAAAACTACATGGATATATGACTATAGATGCAAAAATCTTCAAAAAATACTAGCAAATCAAATCTAGTAGTATATAATAAATAATTATATATAATAATTAAGAGATATTTATCCTAGGAATGCAAGGTTGGTTAACATCTGAATATCAATTAATATAATATACTACATCAATACAATAAAAGGTAAAAACCACATGATCATCTAACAGGCGCTAAACAGTGTTTGACAAAATATAACACTGCTTCATGATAAAAATCTATCTATCCAGAAATAGTAGGAAATTTCTCAACTTGATAAAAGTTGTTTATGTAAAAACCACATAATACTTAATGGTAAATGACTGGCTACTTTTTCCCTAAGATAAGGAATAAATAAAAAATGTCAGCTCTCAGAAATAAACAAAATAGAAAAACAATAGAAAGAATCAAGAAGACTAGAAGTTGGTTCTTTGAGAGGATTAATAAAATTGACAAACCACTGGCAAATTTAAGAAAGAAAGAAGGAGAAGATGCAAGTGACCTGAAAAAGAAATGGAATAAGCAAAGTCACAACAGAACTAACTGAAATATAAAAAAAGATAATAATAGAATATTGAAAAGAGTGATACTCTGCCAAATATGAAAACCTAGAAGAAATGGACAAAATTTTTAGAAACACTACCTACCCAACTAACACAATCTGAGGTAAAAACTTTGAACAGACCCATCACAAAAGAAAAAACTGAATGGTCATAAAAAAAAAAAAGAAAAAATTACTTCTGGTAAGATGGAGGAATAGGCAGACAAGTGACACAGACCCTCTTCAACAAAGAAAAGAGAAACTAATTGACAGAGATACAGAAGATAATCCTAGAGCCCTGACCTTTGAAAGGAAGTATACAGAAGTGGATTAAGCACCAACTAGTGGAAAAACCTGAATGAAAACAGTGAGTACAGAGATGGTTGAAGCTGTGGACTGTCAGCTCCTCTTATGGGACCAATAGCTTGAATATTTCTAAGTGGTATTGGGACCTGAGAATTGACCTAAAGATCAGCCCTGGTCACCAAGGCTGCAGGGACAACTGTGCTGGTAGCCTATGATTAGGAAGGGAAACAGCAAGGAGGAGACAACCTGAGCTGTGGACTTTCCCTGTCTGGAAGGTGCAGCCATTTTGATTGTTTACATGTGGCAGCCATTTTGGGTATTTAAAGTAACCATGGGCATAGCCATTTTGAATGTTTACAAATGGTGGCCATTTTGGATATTTAAAGTGACTGAAGGTGTGGCCATTTTTAATCTTTACAAATGGCATCCATTTTGGATTTTAAAGTGACAGCATTCTTATTTGGATTCCGGGGACCTAAGAACAGGTTCTGTTTGCCAAGGTCAGCAGGGACATACAAGAGGCTGACAACAGGAAAGGAGAGAGGTGGTGAGTGTATAAGTGCTATCAACTAGTGAATAGAGGAGCACAGCACAGTACCCTGCTTACAAAGATAATATACAAACAAAACAAAGAAAATGAAAATCATGGGCAAGTCACTCCAACATACAATCACCAATTAAATATAAACACAAAAATGTCACAATGCCTCAGAGACAACAGAGCATCACAGTCCACACAAAGAAGCAAGATAAAGCTGGAGAAATAAGGCACCGGGACACAGACTCATAACACATCCCAGAGGAAGAAACAGCATTGGAACTCCCTGATAGAGAATTCAAAGGAATTATATTTAGGTACCTTCAATGAACTGAGAGGCAGATCAAGGAAAACACTGACAAAATTGAGGAAAACACAGAGAAGACCCTAGAACAATTTTGAAAGACAATACAAGAACAAAATGACAAAATAAATGAAATATTAGAAATGATACAAAATCTACAGACAGAAATCCAGAAGATTAACACTAAATTGTCAGAAATAGATAACACATTGAATGCGCAAGGGAATAGAACTGAATCAATGGAAGACAGAATTAGTGACATTAAAGACTAATACCTCAATACTTCTCTGGAAAAGGATCAATCAGAAAAAAGATCAAAAGAAAATGAAGCAAGCCTAACATTCACGTGGGATACCATCAAAAGGAATAACCTACATATAATCAGAATTCCAGAATAGGAAGAGAAAAAGAAAACCACAGAGAAAATTGTTTAAGATTTGTTAGAAGAGAATTTTCCTGGTATGATGAAAGATGAGAATATATCCATTCAGGAAGTCCAATGAACCCTAAACAGGATAGACCCCAAAAGAAAATCAGCAAGACATATTATCATCAAACTCACCAAAACCAAAGACAAGGAAAGAATCATGAAAGCAGTGTGGGAAAAACGAAAAGTTACCTACAATAGCAACCAATAAGACTAAGCTCAGATTTCTTGGCAGAAACCATGCAGGTGAGAAGACAATGGGATAATATATATAAAACACCGAAAGAGAAAAATTTCCAACCAAGAATTATGTACCCATCAAAACTGTCCCTTAAATGTGATGGTGAAATTAGGACATTTCCAGATAAGCAGAAATTAAGGGAATTTGTTAAAACCAGACCAACCTTACAAGAGATGCTAAAGGGAG
>NW_006921850.1:3700192-3704445 GCF_000298275.1 Orycteropus afer afer | reverse complement strand
AAAGAATAATGTAGAGTCTGCAAAACACTGCATAATATGGATGAACTTGGAGGACATTATGCTGAGTGAAATAAGTCAATCACAAAAGGACAAATATAGTATGAGTTGAGTGTTGTGGAGGGTCAAGGAAAGGTTTATATATGGAAGGAAACTTTCTTTGTTGGTTGCCAAGGGTGGAAGGGGAGGGGAGGGAACACTACAAAAAAAATGCACTGACCCATGTATTGTATGATTCCATTGATATGAAATATACACAACAGACAAATACATAAAGATGGAAAGTAGATTAGTGGTTGCTTAGGTCTAGTAGAAATAGGAAAATTGCAAGGTGACTGCTAAGGGTGCAGGCTTTCTTTTAGAGGTAATAAAAATATTCTAAAATTGTGGTGATGGATGCACAACTCTGTTAATATATTAAAAGCTATTGAGCTGTTCATTTTAAATGGGTAAATTGTATGGTATATTAATTACAAAGCTTAATAGAGTTGTTAAAAAACATTCCCTGCCAGCTGGGTGTTTCATTTCAGAGGTGCTACTATGTAGAGTTATGAGAATTCCGAATTCCAGCACCAGCTAATTTCCTTCTGATCTTGGGTAAGTTACTTCCTTTCTCTGGCCCGTTTCCTAAATACAAAAATGTGGGATCTGGTACCCTTCATTATTTTTATATTATATGTTATTAGGTGCCATTGGGCCAAGAGGTGGCAGCAGATGGCTTTTTAGAGGGCTGGAACTAGTAGGAAAGGTCAGGAAGTGAGAGTGGAGCAGTTTGGACCAACTAAGGGAGACAAACTCGTCTGTCAGTTTGTTGTCCTGCAGTGGCTTGTGTGTTGCTATGAGGCTGGAGGCTATGCCACCAGTGTTTCAAATGCTAACAACGTTAGCCATGATGGACAGGTTTCAGTGGAGCTTCCAGCCTAAGACAGACTCAAAAGAAGGAAGAGGCCATCCACTTCTCAAAGAATTGGCCAGTGAAAACCTATATTACTGAAAAATAGCCCTGAAACATTGTCTGATATAGTGCCAGAGGATGAGCCCCTCAGGTTGGAAGGCACTCAGAATATGACTAGGAGAGAGCTGCTTACTCAGGATAGAGCCAAACTTGATGATGAGGATGGAGTAAAGCTTTCAGGACCTCTTTTTGCTGATATAACACAATTCAAGATAAGAAGAAACAGCTGCAAATATCCACTAATAATCGTAACATGGAATGTATGAAGCATGAATCTAGGAAAATTATTGTTGTTGTTGTTGTTATGTGCCATCAAGTTGGACCTGACTCATAGCAACCCCTCCTTGGGTTTCTGAAGTGGTATCACTATGGAAGTAGATTGCCCAACCTTCCTTCCGAGGAGTGACTGGTGGGTTTGAACCGCCAGCCTTCTGGTTAGCAGTCAAATACCTTAGGCACTATGCTACCAGAGCTCCTAGAAAAATTAGAAGTTTTCAAAAATGAAATGGAACTCATAAAGATTTATATCCTAGGCATTAATGGGCTGAAATGGATTGGTTTTGGCCATTTTGAATCAGACAACCATATGATCTACTATGCCAAGAATGAGAAACTGAAGAGGAACAGTACAGCATTCATCATCACAAAGAATGTTTCAAGATCTATCCTGAAGTACAATGCTGTCAGTGATAGGATAATATCCATATGGTACAAGGAAGGCCAGTTAATACTATTATTATTCAATTTATGCACCAACCACCAAAGCCAAAGATGAGGAAATTGAAGATTTTTATCAACTTCTGCAGTCTGAAATTGACCGAACATGCAATCAAGATGTGTTAATTATCACTGGTGATTTGAATGCAAAAGTTGGAAACAAAGAAGAATCACTGGTAGTTGGAAAATATGGTCTTGGTGATAGAAACGACTCTGGAAATCACATGACAGAATTTTGCAAGACTAACAACTTACTCATTGCAAATACCTTTTATTCAACAACACAAATGATGGCAATACATGTGGACTTCACCAGATGGAGTACACAGGATTCAGACTGACTACATCCATGGCAAAAGGCGATGGAGAAGCTCAATATCTTCATCCAAAACAAGGCCAGAAGCTGATTGTGGAACACACCATCAATTGTTCATGTGCAAGTTCAAGTTGAAACTAAAGACAATGAAAACAACTCCATGAGAGCCAAAATATGATCTTGCTTTTATCCCTCCTGAATTTAGAGACCATCTGTGGTAGTTAAATTTGTATGTCAACTTGGCTGGGCCTGGGTGAGTGGCTGGGCAGCTGGTGGTAGTTATCCCATGATGAGACTGGCAATCAACTCCATGGTGGAATCTACTTAGTAGCTACCTTTGGGATATGGTCTGCTTCCTGTATATAAGGAGAAGCCCTGGGGATAGTCTCTCGCGTATGACACACTTGGACGCTGCATATAGCCATGTTGTTGTTCAGCAACTTGCCATGTTCTGTGGACCTTGGGACTTACAATGGAATTGAATTAATGGCCTGCCATGTTGTTTGGTAACAATGGTACTCTACCATTTAATTTGTTGACCTTGGGCTTGTTAGCCTCCACAGCCAGTAGCTGCCTGATTGAAGAGATGCCTCTAGCTTCAGTGGGCTAGGAGCACAAGGCAAAGCTAAAGCCCAAGGTCAAGGGGCGTTCACACAGCCCCTAGGGCCTGGCACTTTGAACTCAGACTTAAAGCCTCCAAACTGTAAGAGAATAAACTCCTGTTTGTTCAGCCATCCCATTTGTGGTATATTCTCATCAGAGCAGTACTAGGAAACCAGAACACCATCTAAAGAATAGATTTGATGCATTGAACAGCAATGAAACCAGACGAAGTGTGGGATGGCATGAAGAACATCATCCATTAAGAAAGCAAAAGGTGATTAAACAGACAGGAAAGGAAGAAACAACCAAAGTGGATGTCAGAGAAGACTCTGAAACTTGCCTGAGAATGGAAAGTAGCAAAAGCAAATGGGAGAACCCACAGGATAAAAGAGTTGAACAGAGGATTTCAAAGAGCAGCTCAAGAAGACAAAGTCAATTATTATAATGAAATGTGCCAAGAGTTGAAGTTGGAAAACAAAAAGGGAAGAACACACTCAGGATTTCTTCTTCTTTTTATTTTAAAAAATGCATTTTATTGAAATATAATTTATGTGCAGTGAAATATACAACACTAAAGTGACATGGGTAAATGCATTTTTTTTTTTTTTTTTTGCAGTATCCCTTCCCCTTCCCTCCCCTCCCAGCCTTGGCAACCAACAAAGAAAGTTTCCCTCTAGATATAAAACTTTTCCTTTTTTTTTTTTTTTTTTTTGACATGGGTCAATGCATTGTTTTTTTCAGTGTTCCCTCCCCTCCCCTCCAACCCCTGGCAACCAACAAAGAAAGTTTCCCTCCATATATAAACCTTGAGCCTCCACAACAATGAACAAATACTATATTTGTCCTTCTGTGACTTATTTCACTCAGCATAATGTCCTCCAATTTCATCCATATTATGCAGTGTTTTGCAGACTCTACATTATTCTTTAGTGCTGCATAGCATTCCGGTATGTGTATATACCATAGTTTGGTCATCCACTCTTCCGCTGATGGGCACATAGGTTGTTTCCATCTTTTTGCTATTGTAAATAGTGCTGTGATGAACATGAGCGTGCATGTATCTGTTCCTGTTCTGGCTCTCACCTCTCTAGGATATATACCTGGAAATGGGGTTGCTGGGTCAAATGGTATCTCCAATTCCAGATTTCTAAGGAATTGCCATATTGCTTTCCACAGCGGTTGTATCACTTCACAGTCACACAAGCAGTGTATGAGAGTCCCAATCACTCCACATACCCACCAGCATTTGTTATTTTCTGTCTCATTGAACCTTGCCTTCAGTGCTGGGGTGAGACAGTATATATCACTGTTGTTTTGATTTACATCCCTCTGATGGCCAATGATTGTGAGCATTTTTTCATGTGTTAGCTGACTGCCTGAATATCCTCCTTGGTGAAGTGTCTTCTGCCCATTTTTCAATTAGATTGTTTATTCCTTTGGTGTTGAGGCGTTGGAGTTTTCCATCAATCTTAGAGATAAGTCCCTTGCCAGATATTTAATTATCAGCAAATATGAATTTGTTGCTGTCATTTTTGTCATGTGCTTTTTCATTGTGTTGAATTCTTTGTTCCATATAATTTTCTATGCTGAGCTCATTTTGTTTATGAATCATGTCATCACTTCCTTCATTGCTATTGTTTTAGTATTTGCTGAATATTTATGCTG
>NW_006921850.1:3676549-3698797 GCF_000298275.1 Orycteropus afer afer | reverse complement strand
TGTGATGTTTTTGTGTTTATATTTAATTGGTGATTGTATGTTTGCACTAGTTGATAGCACTTAAACACTCACCACCTGTCTCCTTTCCTGTTGTTAGCCTTTTGTATGCCCCTTGCAGTCCTTGGCAAAAAGAGCCTATTCTTAGGCCCCTGAAATCTGAATGAGAATACTGTCACTTTAAAATCCAAAATGGCTGCCACTTGTAAAGATTCAAAATGGCTGTGCCCTTGGTCACTTCAGATATCCAAAACAGCTACTGCTTGCAAAGATTCAAAATGGCTGTACCCTCAGTCACTTTAAATGTCTAAAATGGCTGCTGCTTATAAACATTCAAAATGGCTGTGCCCTCAGTCACTTTAAACACCCCAAATGGCTGCCTCGTGTAAACAATCAAAATTGCTGCACCTTCCAGACAGCAGAGAGTCCACAGCTCAGTTTGTCTCCCTCCTTGCTGCTTCCCTTCCTAGTCATAGGCCACCAGCGTAGTTGTCCCTGCAGCCCTTGGTGACCAGGGCTGACCTTCAGGTCAATTATCAGATCCCAACACCACTTAGAAATATTCAGGCTGTTGGTGCCATGAGAGTAGCTGACAGTCCGCAGCTCTGACAATCTCCATACTCAGGTTTTTCCACTAGTTGGTGCCTAATCCACTTCTATATAGTTCCTTTCAAAGCTCAGGGCTCCAGGATTATCTTCTGTATCTCTGTCAATTGGTTTCTCTTTTCTTTGTTCAAGAGGGTCTGTGTCACTTGTCTGCCTATTTCTCCATCTTCTGTTCAGCATTTCTTAAGCTGAAAGAACTGAGGAAAAATTTTAAGCCTCAAATTGCAGTATTGAAAGGTTCCATGGGCAATAAGTTGAATGATGTAGCAAACGTCAAATGAAGATGTATGGAATACAGAGTGACTATACCAAAAAGAAGGAGTTCTGGTAGCATAGTGCCTAAGGCACTTGACTGCTAACCAGAAGGCTAGCCATTCAAACCCACCAGCCACTCTTAAGAAGGAAGGTTGGGCAATGCTACTCCTATGGTGATACTGCCTCGGCAACCCAAGGGGGGGTCGCTATAAGTCGGGGCCGATTCAATGGCACATAACAACAACAACATACCAAAAATAATTGGTAGATGATCATCCATATCAGGAGGTGGCATATGATCAAGAACCAATGGTATTTAAGGAAGAAATCAAAGCTGCACAGAAGTAATTGGTGAGAAACAAGGCTCTGGGAATTGATGGAATAACCATTGAGATGTTTCAACAAATGGATGCCCCCCTGGAGGCACTCACTGGGCTATACCAAGAGATTTTGAAGACAGTTACCTGGACAACTGACTGGAAGAGATCCATATCTGTACCCATTCCAAAGAAAGGTGATCCCACAGAATGTGGAAATTATTGAACAATATCATTGATATTACATGCAAGTAAAATTTTACTGAAGATAATTCAAAAATGATTGTCGCAGTATATTGACAGAGAACTTCCAGAAATGCAAGCTGGATTCAGAAGGGTACATGGAGTGAGGCATATTTTTGCTGATGTCAGATGGATCTTGGCTAAAAGCATAGAATACCAGAAAGATGTTTACTTGTGTTGTATTAACTATGCAAAGGCATTTGATTGTGTGGATCATAACAAATTATGAATAACTTTGAGAAGAGTAGGAGTACAAGAATACTTAATAGTACTCATGAGAAACCTGTACATAGACCAGGAGGCTGTCATTGAAACACAACAAGGGGACACTGCGTGGTTTAAAATCAGGAAGGGAGTGTGTCAGGATTGTATCCTTTCATCATACTTATTCAACTTGTGTGCTGAACAAATAATCCGAGAAGCTGGACTATATGAAGAAGAACGTAGTATCAGGGTTGGAGGAAGGCTTATTAACTGGACAGTGAGCTGGACAATGAATAAGGAAGATCAAAGAAGAGTTGATGCTTTTGAGTTGTGGTGTTGGCGAAGAATGCTGAAAGTACCGTGGACTGCTAAAAGGACTAACAGATCTGTCCTGGATGAAGTGCAGCCGGAATGGTCCTTGAAAGTGAAAATGGCCAGGCTTCATCTCACCTACTTTGGTCATGTTGTCAGAAGGGACCATTCTCTGGAGAAGCATGCCATGCTTGGTGAAGTGGAGGGTCAATGAAAAAGGGGAAGGCCCTTAATGAGATGGATAGACATGGTGGTTGCAGCAATGAGCTCAGGTATAGTAAAGATAGTGAGGCTGGCACATGACTGGGCAGTGTTTTGTTCTATTGTGCATAAGGTCTCTATTTGTCAGAAATGACTCGACGGCACATAACAACAACAACAACAAGGTGCCATTGAGTCAGTTATGACTCAGTGACCCTATGTATAACAGAACAAAACACTTCCTGGTCCTGCACCATCCTCACAATCAGAGCTATGTTATAATAATAGAGTCACTGTGTCAATCAATATCTTTGAGGATCTTCTCCTTTTTCACTGACACTCTACTTTACCAAGTATGATATCCTTCTACAGGGATTGGTCCCTTCTGACAACATGAGCAAAGTACAAGAGATGAAGCCTGGCCATTCTCACTTCTAAGGGGGATTCCTGCTGCACTTCTTCCAAGATAGATTTGTTTGTGCTTCTGGCAGTCCATGGTATTTTCAATATTCTTTGCCAACACAATTTAAATGCATCAATTCATCTATGTCTTCCTTACTCATTGTCTACCTTTCACAGGTATATGAAGCTACTGAAAACACTATGGCTTGGCAGATGCACCTTAGTATTCAAAGTGACATCTTCGCTCTTTAACATTTTAAACAGGTCTCTTGCAGCAGATTTGCTCAGTGCAAAACAACACCTGGCTTCTTGACTGCTGCTTCCAGGTTTGTTGATTGTGGATCCAAGTAAAATGAAATACCTGACAACTTCAATCTTTTCTCCACTTATTGTGATGTTGCTTATTGGTCCAGCTGTGAGGTTTTTAGTTTTCTTTATGTTGATTTTTAATCCCCAGTCTTTGATCTTCATCAGTAAGTGCTTCAAGTCTTCTTTACTTTCAGTGAGCAAGGTTGTGTCCTCTGCATATCTCAGGTTGTTAATGAGTCTTCCTTCAATCCTGATGCCACATTCTTCTTCATATAATCCAATTTCCCAGATTATTTGCTCAGCACACCCTATAGCACCTTGTAAATGTACAGAATTACATAAGAAACATTCCAAATTAAGTGAACTGGCAAGGCACTTTGGAAGCTAGTTTAAAGTAGCAGCTATTTCAGGAAGTGGCATAAGATTAAGAACCAATGGTATTGAAGGAAGAAGTTGACATTCCACTGAAGGAATTGGTGAGAAAAAAGGCTCCAGGATTTGATGGAATACCCATTGAGATGTTTCAACAAACAGATGCCACGCTGGAGGCACTTACTTATCTATGCCAAGTAATTTGTAAGATATCTACTTGGCCAACTGACTGTAAGAAATTCATATATGTGCCCATTCCAAAGAAAGATGATCCAATGGAAAGTGGAAATTATCAAACAATATCATTAACATCACATGCAAATAAAATTTTGCTGAAGATAATTTAAAAATGCTGGCAGTCAGTAGTATATTGACATGGAACTGCCAGAGATGCAAGCTGTATGCAGAAGAGAATGTTGAATGAGTGTATCATTGCTGGTTCCAGATGGATCTTGGCTGAAAGCAAAGAATATCAGAAAGATGTTTACTTGTGTTTTATTGACTATGCAAAAGTATTTGATTGTGTGGATCATAACAAATTATGGATAACATTGAGAAGAATGGGAATTCCAAAATACTTAATTATACTCATGAGGAACCTATACATTGACCAGGAGGTTGTCACTCTAACAGAAAGAGGATACTGCATGGGTTAAAATCAGGAAGAGAGTGCATCAGGGTTGTATCCTTTCACCATACTTATTCAATCTGTATGCTGAACAAATAATCCAAGAAGCTGGACTATGTGAAGAAGAACATGGCTTCAGGAGTGGAGGAAGACTCATTAACAACCTGTGATATGCAGACAACACAACCTTGCTTGGTGAATGTGAAGAAGACTCAAAGCACTTACTGATGAAGATTAAAGTCTGCAGTTTGCAGTATGGATTACACTCAATATAAAGAAAACAAAAAATCCTCACAACTGGACTGATAAGCAGTATCATGATAAGTGAAGAAAAGATTGAAATTGTCAAAGATTTCATTTTACCTGGATCCACAATCAACATCCATGGAAACAACAGTCAAGAAATCAGACAATGATGTATTGCCCTGGAAAAATCTGCTGCAAAAGACCTGTTTAAAGTGTTGAAGAGCAAAGATGTCTCTTTGAAGACTAAGGTGAGCCTAACCCAAGCTATGGCATTTTCAGTCATTTCACATGCACGTGAAAGCTGGACAACAAAAAGGAAGACCAAAGAAAAGTTGATGTTTTTGAATTGTGGTGTTAGTGAAGAATACTGAAAGTACCATGGACTGTCAGAAGAATGAACAAATCTGTCCTGAAAGAAGTGTAGGTAGAATGCTCCTTGGAAGTGAAAATGGCCAGAGTTCGCTTCACCTATTTTGGTCATGTTGTCAGAAGGGACCATTCCCTAGAGAAGGATATCATGCTTGGTAAGGTGGAGGATTAGTGAAAAAGAGGAAGATCCTCAAAGAGATGGATTGACACAGAGGCTGCAATAATGGGCTCAAGTGTAGCAAGGATTGTGGGGATGGGCAGTGTTTTGTTCTTTTGTACATGGCACTTAACAACTAGCAATATAGAACCAGTTTAGCCTAACCAAAACTCACTGCCAGTGGGTCAATTCTGACCCATAGTAATGTTTTTTTCAGGACAGAATAGAACTGTCCAATAGGGTTTCCGAGATTGTAAATATTTACAGAAGCAGATTGACTCATCTTTCTCCCATGGCTAGTGGAATCTAACCATTGACCTTTTGGTTAATAGCCAAATGCTTTAACCAGTATGCCACCAAAGCTCCTCAGTTTAGCTTAGAGCAGAGCAATTTAAAAACTGACATTATGGTGTTCTTCAATAGACTTGCAGGGTTGGCTGAAAGGCAGAGAAATTTCATCTTCTTTCTGATAAAATAAGAGGGATGTATGTGTGTGTGCTTAATTCTATTTTGATCAAGTCAAAGTGAATGGCTGCTGTAAGGCTTTCACCATCTGAGCAGGACCATCTGTCCAATTGATTTCCTAAAACAGATTTTGTAATTGTTAGAGTGGGAAGCCTCTCAAGCAATGGCTAATGTGGGACATGAATTGCCCTCTGAGCTAAATATGAAGATCAACAGGGAAGTTCACTGTATAAATAAGTGAAAGTCTCTGGATAGAGCTAGAAAATTCCCAGACAGCTATGATCAGATGGTAACCTGACTGTTATTGATGCAACTGAGCAAAAGATTAGCATTTACATATTGATATTAGTCTATCTAAGTTGACCAAGGAGCCCTTGGTGGCACAAATGGTTAAGCACTAGGCTGGCAACCAAAAAGTTGGTGGTTCAAGGCCATCCAACTAGCAGTGCCATGGAAGAATGGCTTGGAGATCTGCTTCCATAAAGATTACAGCCAAGAAAACATGATGGAGCAGTTCTATTCTGTCACAGGAGTTGCAATGTATTGAAATTGACCAACTGGCATCTAACAACAAAGAGGCACAAGAGCATTTTTTTTTCCTATAGATTCTAAAAGTAAGGACTTGGAACACCATAGGATATTTTTAAAAAAGACTGTAGCATCTGCCAAAAAATGTAGGTGAAAAGGATCAATTGTATGATCATCATACATTAGTATATACATATGTGTGTATGTAAATAAAACTAATCCATTCCCATTTGTAAGTCATCTTCATTATTTCCTTTCTCATAAGAATCTTTTGAGAGATTGGTTCTTTTTGTCCTTACTCTAGGCAAGAGGATTGAGGTTAGAGAGCTTAAGATCACAGATACAGTAAGTGGTTCAGTTGAAGTTAAAAGCCTTTTACTCCAAATGTTATTTGTAGTATACTTTTCAAGGTGTTTAGGACATTTTATTTGATGCCTTACCTACCTCAAGTATGGCAGATATTGTTATCTACTCTAACTACTGATAAGACATTTGAAGCACAGTGAAACAAATGGACCACACAGCTAGTTTTACAGCTGTAGTTTTTAGGATGCAGAAGTTTGGAGCTTGCAGAATGTGAGGAGAGACGCCTTCCTCATTTTAAGTCTAAACAAATTTTTAACTACCGTATTCCATGGAGATAAGCTTTCTGCGTAGGTGACCCAGGAAAATGAAGTTCTAGCAGACTCTCAGGGCATATGAGTCTGTTGACTCCTAGTGAGAATGATTCCATTAATCATTTTCCCATTAACAATTCTGAGATTCTTCCAAGGTGTTTACTAATGAAAGCCAGAGGCAAAAGCAGTGGGTGAAAGTGAAGGTCGGAAATGCTTTGCACAATTTGAGAACTTGTCTTTGCAAGCACAGGAAAGGCCAAGAGGGTTTAATGAGTGATTATTCTCAAGAATGTTGCTTATATGCTTTCTCAATGAAGGTTATGTTTTCTGCAGTTTTTCACCACATCAAAATAATTTTGTAAATACAGTAAAACCTGTGAAAGCCAGAACCTGTGTAAGGCAGAAACGTGACAGAGGAGGAAAACTCAAACATATTCTACTAAAATGAGTGATAGAAAAGTGTTAAGACTGCACCCTCTCAAAGGTGAAAAAATGGTGAGACCTAGAGAAACAGGCCGCTCCATCAAGTTCCAGCTCATGAAGATTTCACTGTGATAACTGTACTGAGAGCATTCATCCATCTTCTTATGCCTCCCTATTTTCCTGGCTTCCAAACCAGAAAGCAACGATGGGTTCAAGTAGAAACTGTGGTTTGGCCTACTGTATTTTTATGCAAATAATACACGACTCCTATTTTTGTTTGCCAATCAATCTTCCCCACCCCCAAGTATTTTGGTGAATGCATTATGCTTTATTTTTTTCTTTTTTTAAACAGCAACATGAAAAAAAAAAAAAAAAGAAAGAAAGTGGCACAGAAGTGCTTATCAAAATCCCACCATTGAGGACCAAAATCTCTACCTTATTCCCCTTGGAGGAATACCAACTTCTGTTTCAGAATCTTGCTGTTCTGCTTCTCATTTTACCTCATCAGACCCTGACATTTCCTCTTCTGAGTCCAAAGGAGCCAAGATAGGACCTTGATTAGCAGTAGTCTTGGTTCAAGTCATTTTGTTTTGCTAGTATATAAGGAAACTCACTGCCACTGAGTTGATTCCAACTCATAATGACCCCCACTGGGTTTCCAGGCTGTAAATCTTTAGGAAAGTAGATTGCCCCATCTTCCTTCTGCGGAGTGGCTGGTGGGATTGAACTGCTGACCTGGTTAGCAGCCAAATGCCTTATTCTCTATGCCACCAGAGCACCTTAGTACATAAAGAAGAGGAGCTAATTTAGGAAACAGGATGTAGTTAGTCTTTCATCTTGGACAATACAACTTTGCTAAGAAAGATAAAATCAAACTCAGTGGTACAAATGGTTATAACTATCAGTGTGGTCCATTACACAGATATGGCAATCAATGAAAAAAAGCTTTTAATGATAACTTTTTTGGTTCATTATTTTCTTTTGTCAAATGGTAATAGCGTTTGTTCCTTTTCTTTCTCTAGTGAGCTCTGAAGGCGCTTGACTGCTAACCAGAAGGCTGGTGATTCAAACCCACCAGCCACTCCTCAGAAGGACAGTTGGGCAATCTACGTTCGTAGTGATACCACTTCCGAATCCCAAGGAGGGGTAGCTAAGAGTTGGATCCAACTCAATGGCAGTGAGTTTGGTTTGGGTTTTGTTTTTTCTTTCTCTAACTCAGAGATGTGAACCTGTAAAGTAAAGTTTATAATAGACTGAGGATGTCAAATAATTGGTAATGGATAAATAAAATATGGAACATTTATGTGAAGAAATACTACAGAGAAATTGAGATGCTTCACCTAAGTGTATGTGTTTTAATATGTATAAATCTGAAAACATAATGTTGAGTAACAAAAGAAAGTTGCAGAGTGATACATACCGTAGACAATTTATGTAAAATTAAAGCACCCACAAGAGAAGATTCTGTCAAGAGTATCTGGCGGCAGCAGAGTTTATGACTTTCTCTGGATACCCATTCTTCTCACCTCTCCCACCAAAAATAGAGCAACTAGATAGCAAATCCAAAAACTCCTGGACAACAGTTACAACAAAACCAACTGATATGTTATCCCCATGAACTCCAGATCATAATTTATTTTATTTGTTAGCTGCTGTCAAGTTGGTCTGACTCGTGGCAACTCATGTACAGAAGAATGAACATTGCCAGATCTTGTACCATCTGCACGATGGTTGGTATGCTTGAATCCATTGTTGAGATTGCTGTATGTTTTGAGTCCCTTCCAACCTAAAGAACTCTGGACAGGGCAGGGAGGAGACTGGGTTAGGGTTGGGGATGGTAAATGGGGAGTGAAACTAAATGTACATGTAATGTTGAATGTAAAACAAACTCTGCTCTGGGAAAAAAATAAAGTACTCATTTTCTAGCACTATACTGGACAATATTTTGTGTTGTGATCCATAAGGTTTTCATTGGCTGATGTTTGAAAGTAGATTGCCAGTCTTTCTTAGTTTGTCTTAGTCTAGAATCTCTGCTGAAACCTGTTCACCATGGGTGACCCTGTTGTTATTTGAAATACTCATGGCATAGTTTATAGCATCATAGCAACATGTGAGCTAACACATAAGACAAACCGACAGACTGGTGGAGGAAAGCACAATTAGATGAGGACAAACTTCCAATAGCCACAAGACTTATGGCTCATTAATATCTGGGTGGGAGAATTTAAAAGGAAACAATGGGATGTCAGATGAACTTGAAAACAGAATTACAAAATAGCCAGTAGGTATTGATCAAAAGGCACGACAGGCCAATTTGTGAACAGCAGCTGAAGAGGGGAGAGGTTTTGTCCACTGCAATAGCAGATGAGTGCAAGGGGCCCCATGAAAATGACCCTCCCTTCCAGGACAGAGCCCACACTGAAGAGAAACCATTTGAATTAGAATAAAAATTGAGCTTGATATAAGGAAAGCAAAGAGAAAGTCCAGAAAAATGTGGGAGGGAGAACAGAATTAGATCTCAGAAAGCAAGCTGCCATATAATTTTTTAACATTTAAATAGATTATATTTTTTAAAGCAGTTTTAAGTTGACCAAAAAAAAAAAAAAACGTATCAATGTCACTGAATTGTAAATGTGGAAGTTGTGCTGGTGAATGGTTGGGTGTGTATATTTTTACAAAAAAAAAAAAAAAAGTGCATAAAATGCAACAAATTCCAATGTTCCCCCTCTCCCTGTTGCAGTGTTTCTCTGTTACTATCATCTGCATTTGTGTGGTACATCCATTGCAATCTATGAAACTAAAGTTCATAGTTTTACATTAGGGTTCACTCTTTGTATTGTACAGTCTTATGGGTTTTAAAAAATGTATGATGCCAGCGTCTCTACCACTACGTTGTTGTTGTTGTTATGTGCCGTCAAGTCGGACCCGACTCATAGCGACCCCTTCTTGGGTTTCTGAGGCAGTATCAGTACGGAAGTAGATTGCCCCTTCTTCCTTCCGAGGAGTGGCTGGTGGGTTTGAACCGTCAGCCTTCTGGTTAGCAGTCAGGTGCTTTAGCCATTATGCTGCCAGAGTCAAGTGCTTTAGCCACTATGTTACCAGAGCTCCCCCAACCACTACAGTATCATACAAAATTGTTTCATTAATGTAAAAATGCTTTATGCTACACCTATTTACCCCTTTCCTCTTTCCTTCTGAATCCCTGGCAAACTTTTCACTGATTTTATAGTTTTATCATTTCCAGAAAGTCATATTGTTGGGGTCATAAGTATGCAGAATTTTTATACTATCTTCTGTCACTTAGCAATATATGTTGAAGTTTCTCCATTTTTTTTCATAGCTTGAAAGCTTATTTAATTTTTGCTTAATAATACTTCATCATATGGCTATACCATGGCTTGTTTATCTATTCACATATTGAAGGACATCTTGATTATTTCCAGTTTTGGCAATTATGAACAGAGCTCCTATAAATATTAGTGTGTGGGCTTTTTATGTGAACATACATTTTTAACTCATTTGGGTAAATACCTAGGAGTATGATTACAGGATTATATGGTAAGCCTATGTTTATCTTCCAAAGTGGCTGTACTATTTTATATTCCAACCAGCAATAAATGAGAGTTTCCATTGCTCCATGTCTCACCAGCATGTGCGGTTATTATTGTTTTGTATTCTAGCCAGATGTGTAGTGGTATCTTATTGTTGTTTTAATTTGCAATTCCCCAATGACATATGATGTTGAGTATCTTTTATATGTTTATTTGCCACCACATATCATTTTTTAATGAGGCATCTGTTCAGATCTTTTGTCCATTTGCTAATTGGGTTGTTTGTTTTCTTATTGTTGAGTTTTAAGAGTTCTTTGTATATTTTGGATATATATCTTTTATCAGATATGTGGTTTTGCAAATACTTTCTCTCAGTCTATAGCTTGTCTTTTCATTCTCTTAAATGCTGTATTTTTAAACATTATTCCAAAACAACAGAAGAAGGAGCTATGCGCATTTAGGAAAACTACCCTAAGCTACAACTCTTTCTAAGAGTTTGGGAAATCTAATTTCACATAACAATGAGCAACAGAAATGTATCTAGGTCAACTCCCATGCAAAGTTATTAAAAGGAAAAAAGGGAATAAAGAACAGAATAGCATCCCTACAGATTACAAAAGCCTGCCAGAAGTCATGCCAAAAAACAAACAAAAAAGATTAAAACATAGCACACAATTTATTAATTTTTTATTTCTCTTCATGACTTAGTAATATTTTTTTTTAACTTTTTATTTGGAAATAATAGCAAATTTACAAAAAGTTGCAAAAAAAAAAAAGTGTATAGAACACTCTAAACCCTTTACTTAGACATTATTCAAACCCAGCTGCTTGCTCACTCTACACACACAAACACACACATTTTTTTTTTCCTGGATAATCTAAAAGTCAGTTACATACATCATGGCCTCAAATATTCTAATTATCATATTCTGTATTTCCTAAGAATAGGAGGATTCTTCTCTATAACCACAATCATCAACTTCATAAATTTACACTGATACTTTTTTTTTGCATTTTTCCCCTTTTTTAAAAGAATTGTTATTGTGATTTGGGTGAAAGTTTACAGAGCAGATTAATTTTCCATACAACAGTTCACATTTTGTTTCATGACATTGACCACTACACCCACAATGTAACAGCTGTCTTCCTGCTTCCTCCCTGTAGTTACCTCTTCCCTGTGTCCTTCTTTCCTATGCATTCCTGCTCCCTGCACGATATCCTATGCAAATACTGCCCTTCTGTTCTCCCATGATTGATCTTTCTAAGGACTGTATCTACCTGGTGTAAATGTTCACTCCATATGCCTGTCTGTTGTTTGGCTGGAAGCCGTGGGAGTGATTCCAATTCTAGGCCTGAAGGGTAACTAGGAGCCATGGTCTTGGGGGTTTCACCAATCAGACCAGTAAACCTGGTCTTTTTTTAAAATCAGTTTGAGTTTTGTTCCACATTGCTCTCCCACTCTATCGAGGATCTCCTGCATCCATCCCTTTCCAAGTGGTTGACACTGGTAGCCGGGCACCATCTAGTTCTTTGGTCTCAAGATCATATAGACTGAGGTTTGCATGATCCACTAGTCCCTTGGGCTAATTATAACATACTATTTAAAAATGAGCTAAGATGCATTAATAAAATGATACAAGACATAAAGGCATAGCATAGACTAGAATTAGAAAAATTTAGACAAGGAATAAAAGAACTTAGGAAAGAATTAAAAATGATTTTAGAAATGAAGACTTAACTAGGATGAACACAAGAAGAAGTGAATACAAGATATAACATCTTAAGAGAACTAGCAGGTGAAAAAGAGGAGGATTTTTAAGGTAAAAAAAAAAAAGAATGAAGAAGGGAAAGTACTCAAGTGATAGGCAAAATATTGAAGATTGGAAATACAGGTAATGGGAGTTCCTGAAGAAGAAAATGAAATCAAGGGAACTGAGCAAATATTATAAATTTTAATCAAGAAAATGTTTCTGAAATTGTATGTATCTCTATATATACACAATTGACTTCCATAAAGATTTACTGCCTCGGAAACCCAACAGGGGTCACTATGAGTCTGAATCAAGCAGGGGTTTATATATGTATATACACATGATATATATTTGAAATCACATATATTGAGAGGGTGCACTTCATACTTGAGAGTGTCAATCCAGAACTACTAAAAAAAAAAAACAACAACTCACTGCCATCAAGTCGTTTTTGACTCATAGTGACCCGCATTAGGTTTCTGAGGCTGTAAATCTTTATGGAAGTAGATTGCTTCCTCTTCCTTCTGCAGAGCGGCTGGTGGGTTTGAACCACTGACCTTCCAGTTAGCAGTCAAGTGCTTTATCCACTACCCCACCAGATCTTCTTCAGAAGTACTAACAAAAGACATATTCTAGTTAAATTACCAAACTTTATAGAATATGGAAAAACCAAAACAAAATGCTTTGGGCAAAAACAGTAAGTGCTTTGTAAGAAAAAGAAAATTAGATTACCACCAGACTTCCTAAAAGCATATTTTAAATACTCAGGAAAAAAATGTGTACAAAAGATTTTATATCCAGAAAAACTCTGACTTCCAAATATAAATGGTATACTAGAATCAGACTGCCTGTTATAAAATATGAACAAATTCAGGAAATATTATCTCCATGAATCCTTTATGGAAGTTACCTTAGACAACAACCTGACAAGAGAGATATCCATATAAGAGCTGGTAGTGAACAGTGATCATATAGTTGCTGGTAGAACAAAGACTAAAGGGGATGGGCCTTGGAAGTAATGGTAAAGGCTCAGATAATATAGTACAATTGCTAAGAATGAAGGAGAAATGGGAAAAGCATATGCAAAAACTAATTTTAACTGGTCTCAATAACTATGAATTATATTGATGGTGGTAACATTAGTATTATTATTCTGAGACTGTTAATATATAATGGGGAATAGGTAAATGAGTATTAATGTGATATACTAATTCTGTCAATCCCTTTGTCCTTGAGAACTAGGTCTTTCAGTGTGGAAAGAGGACATATAGATAGGATACAGAAGAGATTAAGGAAAAAAAATCTGATAGTCCTGAAGTTGAATGTGAAGTGTCTGTATGAACCCATTACATATTTTGTCTTAAAAATTGTATATGTAAATGTATAAACAAATACTTCCTCTCACTGAAGAGGTCTAGAAAGGTTGATGAACTTGGTCAATTTTTTTGGCGTAGACAAGTAAACATCTCCAGCACTGCATCCTTTTGTTGAAACATTTCAATTGGTATTCCATCAATTACCGGACCCCGGCTTTTTGCCAACGCTTCAATGCAGTTTGGAATTCTTCTTTCAATACCATCAGTTCTTGATCTATGCTACCTCCTGAAATGACTGAACATCAGCCAATTCTTTATGGTACAGTGACTATATATTCCTTCCATGTTCTTTTGATGCTTCCTACATTATTCAATATCTTGCCCATAGAATCCTTTGGTATTGCAACTTGAGGCTTCAATTTTTGCCTCAGTTCTTTCAGCTTGAGAAATGCCAAGCATCTTTTTCCCTTTTGGTTTTCTAATTCCAACTCTTTGCACATTTTATTATAATACTTTACTTTATTTTGTTGAGTTGCACTTTGAAATGTTCTGTTCAGTTCTCTTACATCATCATTTCTTCCATTCACTTTAGCTACTCTCTGTTCAAGAGCAAGTTTCAGACTCTCTTCTGATATCCATTTTGGTCTTTTCCTTCTTGTGAATGACTTTTTGCTTTCTTCATATATGATGTTCTTGTTGTCTTCCCACAACTAGTCTGGTCTTCAGTCATTAATGTTCAGTGCGTCAAATTTATTCTTGACATGGTCTCTAAATTCAGGTAGGATATATTAAAGGTCATATTTTAGCTCTTGTTTGAATTGAAACATTGGATTGTTTTAATTTTCTTGAGCTTCAACTTGAACTTGTATATAAGCAATTGATGATCTGTTCCACAATCACCCCTTGGCCTTGTTCTGACTAAAGACATTGAGCTTCTCAATTGTCTCTTTCCACAGATGCAGTCCATTTGATTCCTGTTTGTTTAGGGAAGTCCAAATGGTGATGAAACTCTAAAGATATGCAAGGAAATAACTACAATACAATTCAGGATGTTTTTACTTTTGGGGGCATTATAGTGGACAGGTCTTCTGGAGTGTCTGTCAGAGTTTTCTTTCTTGACCTGAGCTATGTTTACAAGGGTATTCACCTTTTCATAGAGTCATTGAGTGGCACAAATGGTTAACATGTTTGGCTACTAACCAAATAATTGGAAGTTTGAATCTACCTAGAAAGACCTTAGAAAAAAGACCTACCAATCTACTTCTAAAAATATCGCCACTGAAAACCACGTAGAGCACAGTTCTACTCTGATGCATATGGGGTCACAATGAGCCAGAATTGATTCAATGGCAACTGCTCTGATTTCACCTATAATGACTGATGAAGCAATGTAATTGTTTTGTGTGGTTTTCTACATCTTGTTTTATTTTACCAAGAAAAGTTTAAAGGAAAAACAAACCAACAAACCATAGAGTAATGTTACACATTGTTTATGTTGTTGTTGTTGTTATGTGTCGTCGAGTTGGACCCGACTCATAGCGACCCCTTCTTGGGTTTCCGAGGCAGTATCACTACAGAAGTAGATTGCCCTGTCTTCCTTCCAAGGAGCGGCTTGTGGGTTTGAACCACCAGCCTTCTGGTTAGCAGTCAAGTGCCTTTAGACACTATTCTACCAGAGCTCCTATACATTGTTTGTAGAGTCATATAAAAGAATGTGAAAGTATAAAACTTGTCAAGACAATACCCATTAAATTCATGATAGTTCCCTCTACATAGGCAGGAGAAGAATACAACTTGGGATGAGGGGATGCCAAAGGGTATTTCAAATTTATTTACCAATTGCTAAAAATGAAGGAGAAATGGGAAAAGCATATGCATTGTTCCATAGAACAAAGAGTTGATGCAAACATGTCAAAATCTTTTTATTCAATGGTCAATTTGGGGGCATGGTAAACATAAAAAACGAAAAACCAAACCTGTTGCCCACTGGGTCAATTTCAGCTCATAGTGTCCTTACAGGATAACATAAAATTGCCATATAGGGGCAGGAGTCTTTACGAAAACAGACTACCACATTTTTCTCCTGCAGAGCAGCTGATGAGGTCTAACCACAGACTTTCTTGTTAGTAGCTGAGCGCTTAACCACTGTGTCAAGACTTCCTTATGTGTTTGTACATTATTCTCTCCTCAAACCAAAAACCAAAACCACTGCCATTGAGTTGATTCTGACTTATAGATACACTGATTGGGTTTCCAAGGCTGTAAATCTTTATGGAAGCATACTGCCTCATGTTTCTTCTGCATAGCGGCTAGTGGGGTTGAGCCACCAGCTTTTTTGGTTAGCAGACAAATGCCTTAAGCACTACACCACCAGAACTCCTTTATCCTTTCCTAGTCTTTAGTTTTTAATTGTAAAAAGATTAGCCTATGAATGCATCTTGTGGCTATGCCATAAATTCTCTGAAAATACTGTGGTGTTATTGGCTCAGTGTATTATACAAATCAAAGGTATAATAGCCATTGATCCAACTACCTGACTTAGCAGAAAAAATAATGTTGGCATCCTTGACTAATTAGTTCCCATTAAATGAATGAAAACTGGACTCTCAAACTTTATTCATTATGACTATTTACAAAACAGTATTATATAGGCAAAATATAATCAATATTTTCTTTCTATTTAGATTGAAAAACAAATATACTGCTTGTTTAAACCACTAATCAGTTCCTTTAGTTTATTTTTGCAATGTTCAACTCTTATTGAGTTCTAGGTAAAATGAACATAAGTTTTCCTCCTGTGGCTTCCAGCCAAAAAATATACAGGTATATAGGGTGAACATGTACATCAGGTAGATATATTAGAGTGATCAATCATGGGAGAATAGAAGGGCAGTGTGTGCACAGGGAGATCACTCAGGGGACAGGAATGCATAGGGAAGGACACGAGGAAGAGGTAACTACAGGGAGGAAGTGGGAAGAGAACTGTTACATTGTGGGGAATTGTGGTCAATGTCGTGAAACAAAATGTGTATGAACTGCTATATGGGAAATGAATTTGCTTTGTAAACTTTCATCCAGATCACAATAAATTTTTTTTTTTAAATAATAAAAAACATAAGTTTCATATTATTTTCCCATTTGGAGTGTGAAGATCAGCCTAATGCCCCGCATTGATATGGACTTGTGCATGTGTGCGTGTGTATGTGGTCAAATTAAAATAAAATCATTGAAAATCATTCACTATTATGACCTTCATAGTACTTAAGACAAAGATCACCAGGTGGGCAAACCATAAACATGACACATGAAACAACAATTGACCATTCAACATTTTATTCCCTAAATGCCCACACTAATATCTTTCTGCCACAATGGAAAATGAATGTCAGGGAGAAAATGCCTGGAGTATTTCGTTTTTAAAATTTTTGTGAGTCCCATAAGAATATCAACTCACAGAAATAACACAATGAGATTCTCCTCTGTAAGCATGCACAGGATATAAACTCATTTGGGGTGACTCATGAGTGAAAAGGCAGACCCACAACAGTGTGGTCCTGTCTGTACTTACCAGGCAGGTAGCTGCACAGTCTCTCCATGGCAGCCTGGGCTGTAGAGTTGTGGACCTGAGCAAGCTGTTCAATCACAGATACCACCAGCACACACCCTGCAAGGGAGCAAAGACCATGTAAATATCACACAGAAAACAGTGCTGGAGGTTCAGGGCATAGAAAGGATGTGAGACTTGCCTTTGGTTTCCTAAACTGCCAAAAGGAAGGGATTTCCTTTTCTTTTTTTTTTTTTTCTTCTATACACAAGATTTGGTCAAAGTGCAGTAAGTCTTTAAGAGGAAGTTATCAGGCCCAATTGAGGTAAGAACACTGAAACCAAGAAAATGAACTCATTACTGTCAAGTCAATTCTGATGCTGATTCATGGTGACCCCATGTATGTCAGTTAGAATTCTGCTCTACAGGTTTTCAAGGGCTGATTTTTCAGAAGCTGATCACCAGGCCTTTCTTCCTTGAGAACACTAGCTTTTCCAAAACAGAGGACTTCTGTTTGCCCTTTGACTTTTGAAATTTATCCTGTACATAAATACATTATGAGTTGTAGTGAAATGTGAAGTATTGAGAAGGTCATGAGTTTAGGGGTCAGAAAGACTGAGGTCTTCAGTCTGGGTTTGCTAGTTATGAATTATGTGACTTTGGGGAAGTAAGTTATGTTGCTTATTTTCAGTCATATGGCAGAAACTAATGACGTTTAAATGAGATAGAGCAGGGGGAACTATCAACACAGAATAGACACTTAATAGATGTGAATTGCTTTTCATCACCTTCTCCTTCTGGAGTAGATGGCTTCATTATAAGAAGGATCATTTCAATCTTATGCTTCCTCAGTCTGTGACCGGGTCAAATTTTTAATTATAGAAAAGTAGTGGAAATTGTACACCATTTAGAGTCAAAAGACCTGGGATTAAGTCCCAGTCTTGCGATCATGAACTCATCACTTAGCCTTTCTAAAGCTTGACTTCCTTGTACCTGTACGTAATAATATCTTTCCATAGGGTTGTGACAATAATTAAATGAAATAACAGTGAAAACGAGAGCATCTTAGAAATCACAATATATTACAAAACATTATTTTGCCTCCTAACTACAAAGCACACTGCTTGAAACATGTAGCAATATAACAAATGTTTTGAAAGACCCTTGGATTAAGTTAGGAATGTTGTTGTTATTTGCCGTCGAGTCGGCCCCGACTCATAGCGACCCCTCCTTGGGTTTCTGAGGCAGTATCACTACAGAAGTAGGATTGCCCAACTTTCCTTCCGAGGAGTGGCTGGTGGGTTTGAACCGCCAGCCTTCTGGTTAGCAGTCAAGTGCCTTAGGCACTATGCTACCAGAGCTCCCAATATATTCCTTCAATTCCTTGATACATGTTAAGTAAGCCTCTATTGTTAGGCCTACATTTCTTGAAGGTTCTACCACCTGCCTTTGGTCTCCTAAACTGCCAAAAGAAGGGATTTTTTTTTCTTCTATACACAAAGTTTGGTCAGAGAGCAGTAAGTCTTTAAGAGGAAGTTGTTGGGCCCAATTGAGGTAAGAAGAGGAGGCACTTAGCAGAGATCTATTTAAAAGGAGGCAAAGGAAACCTTATATTCAACATGAAGTTCTAGGGAGTCTGGGCCCAGCAGTGAACTCAATATTGTTCATCATTATAGAACTCATTATTACTCAAGGAGCTGGGGTCCAAATTCACATACTTAGTGTCATTAAAACCAAAACACCACCAGGCTTACTGAGGGAAGGTTGCTAATAATAGATATGAATGGTACAATTGGGCATTTCTAGAAGAAAGAGAGACTTTCATCTTTCTAGACACTGCTATGCCTGATGAGTCAATGGCTTCAACTATTCTGTACCCTTAGATCAAGCCGGACAAAGATGGGCTCTCCAAATTGGAGATCATGTAGTCTTTATAACCATAGACTTGCTAAGCTCTGAGGAGCACCCATATTTTACTGCATGTAACCTTGTCAACCATCAAGGTAGCTGACTGGGGGAGTTTTAACCTAATCCATGACACTTGAGGGTTTTATTACATTGTTATGAATTTAGTAACAAAAACAAATGCACTGTCATCCAGTAGGTTCCGACTCACAGCGACTCCTCCTTGGATTTCTGAGGCAGTATCACTATGGAAGTAGATTGCCTAACCTTTCTTCTGAGGAGTGGCTGGTGGGTTTGAACCACCAGCCTTCTGGTTAGCAGTCATATGCCTTTGTTATCAGGCATAGAGATACTGTCTCAGAAACCCAAGGAGGGGTCGCTGTGAGTTGGACTCAACTCCACAGCAGTGAGTGATTAGTACATTTTTGTCTAAAAATTTTATTTTATTTTATCTTAAAAATAACTTTTCAAAACATAAAGTAACACAATCTCATTTTAGAACATTGTAAAATACAGAAGAATGTAAAAATGTAATAAACATCACTCAGAGATAACCAATTTTACTTTTATATGTATAAAAATATATTTCATATATGTGAATATTTTCAACATTTAGAATATACTTTTACACCTTGATTTATATCTCTGATAATCATCTACCAATTAAATCTCTAAACAAAAAAATCAAACTCACTGCCAATGAGTTGATTCCAACTCATATCTAGTTGGAGGTAAATTTCAACCACAATTTGAAAAACAAGTATAAATAATGGTACTGCAATGTGATTAAAGGTTGTAGTGTAGCACAGTTGAAAACACATTGAAATGAAACAGACTAAGCTTGAAATTCTAGATCAGCCACTAATTGTGTGACTTTAAAAAAATTACCTAATCTTCCTGAACTTCATTTTTATGTGTTTTGCTCTATAGTTCATAAATTCCTTGGGGCCAGGATTGAAGCCATACTCATCTCTCTGTGTGGCTGGTATAGTGTCTGCTTTGGAGGATGGAAACAAGGAAAATTTGCTGAGTTGAAGGAACTGACATCAGAGCCACCTGAGTGACATTTAAGTTAGTTGCAGGAAGTGTCCATGTCGTTGTTGTGAGTGCCTGTCAAGTTGTTCTCAACTTATGGGGACCTCATGTACAATGGAATAAAATGCTGCCCAGTCCTGTGCCATAGGGTTTTCATTGGCTAATTTTTGGAAGTAGATTGGCAGATCTTTATCAGTATATTTTAATCTGGCAGCTCTGCTGAAATCTGTTCAGTGTCACATCAACAATCAAGCCTCCACTGACAAAGGGAGGTATTTGACTGGGAATCAAACGCAGGTCTCCTGCATGGGTGGTAAGAATTTTACAACTACGAGACACCAATTCTCTGGAAATCTCATTTGTTGTTGTTGTTAGGTGCTATTGAGCTAGTTCCAGCTTACAGCAACTCTACATACAGTAGAATGAGATACTGCCAGTCCTGTGCCATCCTCACAATTGCTGCTATCCTAGATCCCATTGTTGTAGCTACTATGTAAATCCATCTCATTAAAGGCCTTCCCCTTTTTTTGCTGATCCTTCACTTTCCCAAGCATGATACCCTTCTCCAGGGACTAATCCTTCCTGATAACATGTCCAAAGTACATGAGATGGAGTCTCACTATCCTTGCTGCTAAGGAGCATTGTGGCTCTACTTCTTCCAAGACAGTATTCTTCTGGCAGTCCATGGTATATTCTTTGCCAGCACCATAATTCAAAGGCATCAATTCTTTGCTCTTCCTTATTCATTGCCTAGCTTTTGCATGTATAGGAAGCCATTGAAAATACCTTGGTTTGGATTCAAGGGCACATTAGTTGTCAAAGTGATGTCTTTGCTTTGTAACACTTTAAAGAGGTCTTCTGCAGCAGATTTTCCTAGTGCAATATGTGATGTGATTTCTTGACTGCTACTTCAATGGTTGTGTTGATTCTCCATCCACGTAAAATGAACTCTTTGATAGGAATGCAAAAGTTGGAAACAAAGAATAAGCATTGATAGTTGGAAAAATATGGTCTTGGTGATAGAAATGCTGCTGACAATCACATGACAGAATTTTGTAAGATGAGCCATTTATTCATTGCAAATACCTTTTTCCAACAACATAAATGTTGACTATAGACATGGACCTCACCAGATGGAATACACAGGAAGTCAATTGACTACATCTATGGAAAGATATAATGGAGAAGCTCAATATTGTTATTCAGAACAAGGCCAGAGGCACATTGTGGGACAGACTGTCAATTGCTCCTATGCAAGTTCAAGTTGAAGCTGAAGAAAATTAAAACAAGGCCACAAGAGCCAAAGTATGACTTTGAGTATAACCCAGCTGAATTTAGAGACCAACTCAAGAATAGATTTGATGGACTGAACACTAATGACTGAAGACCAGACAAGTTGTGGGATCACATCATGGATATCATATATGAAGAAAGCAAAAGATCATTCAAAAGAAAGGAAAGACCAAAATGGATGTCAGAAGAGATTCTGAAGCTTGCTATCAGATGGAGAGTATCTAAAGTGGATGGAAAAAATGATGATGTAAAAGAACTGAATAGAAGATTTCAAATGGCAGCTTTGGAAGACAAAGTAAAGTATTTCAAAGAAATGTGCAAAGACTTGCAAGTTAAAAAACCAAAAAGGAAGAACACATTCAGCATTTCTCAAGCTGGAAGAACTGAAGAAAAAATTCAAGCCTCAGGTTGCAATACTGAAGGCTTCTGTTGTTGTTGTTGTTAGGTGCCATCAAGTCATTTCTGACTCATAGCAACACTATGCACAGCAGAACAAAACACCACCCAGTCCCACACCAGCTCCATGATCCTTGCTATACTTGAGCCTATGACTGCAGCCACTGTGTCAGTCCATCTTGTTGAGGGCCTTCCTCTTCTTCATGGACCCTCTACTTTACCAAGCATGACATCCTTCTGGAGGGAATGGTCCATTCTGACAACATGACCAAAGTAGGTGAAATGAAGTCTGGCCATTCTTGCCTCCTAGGAGCATTTGGCCTTGGTGACAGAAATAATGCTGGAACTCGTATGGTAGAATTTTGCAAGACCAACAACTTGTTCATTGCAAACACCTTTTTTCAACAACACAAACGGAGGCTGTACACGTGGACTTCACCAAATGGAACACACAGGAATCAGATTGACTACATGTGTGGCAGGAGGTGGTGGAAAAGCTCAATATCTTCAACCAAAATCAGGCCAGGAGCTGATTGTGGAACAGACCATCAGCTGCTCATATGCAAATTCAACTTGAAGTTAAAGACAAAACAAGTCCAAGACAGCCAAAGTATATCCCTCCTGAATTTAGAGATCATCTAAAGAATAGATTTGATGCATTGAACACCAACAACCAAAAGCCCGATGAATTATGGGAAGATATCGAGAACATTATCCATGAAGAAAGCAAGAGATCACTAAAAAGACAAGAAAAGAAGAGAAGACCAAAGTGGATGACAGGAGAGACTCTGAACCTTGCCCTTGAG
>NW_006921850.1:3661343-3674984 GCF_000298275.1 Orycteropus afer afer | reverse complement strand
CGGTGGCTGAGATGATGGGCTCAACTATAGCAGGGATTGTGGGGCTGGCGTGGGATCGGGCAGTGTTTCGTTCTGCTGTGCATGGGGTTGCTATGAGTTGGAAATGACTCGACGGCACTTAATAACAACAACAACAACAGGAGCATTCCAGCTGCACTTCCTCCAGGACAGATTTGTTAGATCTTTTGGCAGTCTTAGCAGTCCATGGTACTTTCACTATTCTTCGTCAGCACCACAACTCAAAAGCATCAACTTTTCTTCGGTCTTCCTTATTCATTGTCCAGCTCTCACATGCATATGAGGTGAGTGAAAATGCAATGGCTTGTGTGAGGTGTTCCTTAGTCCTCAAGGAGAGGATTCTTCAGCACTTGAAAGAGGTCTTTTGCAGCTGAAGGATTCTATGGGCAAAATATTCAACAATGCAGAAGCATCAGAAGAAGATAGGAAGTCTGCATAGGAAATGGTTGCTGGATGCACCGGCCTTTGCTTCCTGGATCAGTCCTCTCAGTGTTGTTCTTTATCGTCTGTTACAATCTCATTCCAGGACATTATTCCACTTCTCCTTCTGATATGGAACAATCAATGTCTTTTCTTTAGTCAAACAGCAAATTTTGAAGCAAATTATCAACAGGTGCAGCTCAGAATCAAAGAAAAATATGGGGGAAGTGGAGTTGAAAACTTAACTAGAAATCACTTAACATAGCATCTTGTCTGCCATACATTTGGAGCCCAGAGTGGATTTGAAGCATTGTGGGGGTAGAAATTAGGCAATGAAAGTGAGAGACCTGGCACAGACACCAAGCAGAGGAGAATCCACTAAGACCTAGTCTGTTGCAGTTATCATTTTACACACCTTATTAAAAATTGTGGAAACCATGATAACTCCAGATCAGTTTTAATACAGTTTCCAATTATCCAGAACATGTTCAATATATACCTTTAAACTGAAGAAGAAAATTACAAGCAACTTGGATAATTTAAGTGAAATAGGAGCATTCAGGATGTGTCCTTCATAGTTCCAGGTACATTGTGAGGGTGGAATTAGTTATAGCAAAGGATAATTTGTAGAGTGGGCGGGATCTTGGCATGAAGATAGACTTGATGCCACTTTCCTGCTGAGGTAAGTATGATGAAGAAGCACACAAAGACAATTGTTGGTTGTTGTGCTGCTTCACCTTTCCCTAAGTGATGAGTCTTTGAGAAATCACACATTTGGAGGGACTAGAAATTAGCACATTACTCCACTTGGAAGAGTCCCATAGTCTGTGAATGAGGTCATTCCACCACCACAAAATGCTCTGCATGTTTTTCTGTGCTTTTTTTTTTTTTTTTTTACTCCCACTTCTTTGTTTGATGAGTGCCTATGAATTGTTGAAGATCCTCCTCAAACTCCATAAATTTTGTGAAGCTTGATTCTCTTTCCCTAATCATAATTCACGATACCCCTCTCTCCCTTACTCTAGTACTTCTTGCTCATTGGACAGGTATTAACTGCTTTCTCCCCTATAAACATTGCCTTACTTGAGGGCAAAATCAATGACTTATTCTTCCATTCCAAGGCCTAGCACTAAGCTTGATTCATGAGTTCAGAACTCATTTGCTGAATAGATGAGTGAATGAAAACACTCATGGGAGATACTTTGCAAAACCTTTGGGGAGACCCACCTTTTCATGGAGACCCACTGGAAAAAACTTATCAACACCTAGATATAGAGCTAGAGAAGTTTTTCCAATTGCTTTCCTTTCTCTCTCATGGAGCAAAAGCCATGTATAGTTTGCCTGAATATCAGAGTAGGCTGGATATAACAAAACACCATGCATTCAACCAATACTGAGCACCTGTTCTTTACAAGAAACTGTGCTAGGCTTTAATGCACACCCAGATAAACAGAATATAATCCCTTTCCACAGGGAGCTCACAATGTAGTTCTCAAATTCACATAAACTGGATGGTGAAAATTCTAGGTCAGATGTGGCTTTGAAAATAGTCTAAGGCAGAGCAGGCTGGGTGGTATCAACCAATGGTTAATGTACTTGGCTGCTAACTGAAAGGTTGGGAGTTTGAGTCCACCCAGCAGTGCCTCAGAAAAAAAAGTCTGGTTACTATTTTCAAAAAAATCAGCCACTGAGAATCTTCTAGAGCACTGCTCTACTCCGACATACATGGGGTCCCCATGAGTCAGAATCAACTTGACGGCAACTTGTACTAGTTAAAGTAGAGCAAGTGGGAAAAAAGGTATTCCCAGGGGAGAAACAAGACTTGCAAGGACTTGGTGACCTGAAAGAGCATGGAGTGCTTCTCCATTTTTTTTCCCACAATTTAAGTAGCAGTACATTTTCTTTTTCACTGCTACTAAAGTAATAGAGTATCTTAGAATCAGTGGCATACTAAAAGAAAAAAAAAACAAAAAACCTGGTGCCATTGAGTTGACTCTAACTCATGGTGACACCATGCGTTACAGAGTAGAACTGAGTTTCATAGGGTTATCTTGGTTTTAATATTTACAGATGCAGATTGCCTGGTCTTTCTTTCTCAGTGCTGCTGAGTGAGTTTGAACAGCCAACCTTTTGGTTAGTAGCTGAGAACAAAAAATTTGTGCCATCCAGGGACTTAATGGCATAATAGTCTTGATGAAATGCAAAAATTGCAAACCCACAATTGGGCCAGTGTAGCAGGAATATTGCATGAGCATGGAAGATATGGGAACATTTCCTGGAATTTTTCCTTGAAAGATCTCCATTCCCAGTGATTCAGTGGTCAACAATCTTGCATACTCTTTCTTGGTCTCTGAACAGTCAACTCCAGCACATATGTATTTGTTTTAACCCTTGGCTTAGAAGAATGAAGGTAAAGAGAGTTATGCTGCTTGAAACCAACCTGCCTCTTTGTAATTCAGAGAAATCCCATCAAGTTCTTTTACAATTCCATGGCTTCTAACACAGCTGGCTAAAATTGGAAAATCATTAGATAGATAAAATGGAACAAAAAAAGTAGGCTGCCTTTGAAGACTAGATGAATCATACCACTGTCATCACTTTGCCTAGCGAAGAGTTATTATGATCAAAAGGGTCCTGCACAAAGTAGATAATGGGGTTTGAAATATGTTAACACCCAGGTTGGTCTCGGCTTTGATTTAGAGTCCTGCCACCTGGCTCTCTCCACCCATCTCTAGTCGACACAACTCCCCTTCCAGTAGGGTTGTTAATTTAGGGGTTGCAGTGAACTGTGTCCCGTGTCCTTTAGAGGAAAGAGGGGAGAATTGACTTTTCTAGTGTCTAATAAAAGGTTTATTGCTTTAACAGGCTAAAGTATGATTTCCCTGGGAGAGATGCATGCACAGAGTAATTCTTTCCATTCAGGGCTTCGAACCAGTTCTTCTCAGTTCAGTCATGGCTGATGAAGTGAAACCAGAAAGGAGCTGAATTTGTAAAAATGTGGATAAATCAGAATGATCACCAGAATGGGAAAAATTACAGGTCAGTGCCCTGCCAGACACTTAATCTCCTTCTAAGAAAACAAGGGCAGTGTGTGCATTACATAGCAAGGAAATCTCTTGACGGGCAGAGTTGGAAACAATGGTGCCCTGTTCAAAGATGGCAGCCGCCATGCAGCTTTGAATGTATGTTACTATCCTCAATCCTGCCAATAATCCAATCTCCTGCATCAGGCAGGAGAAAGGGCTCACTTTGCCCCTTCTGAGTTTTCTATTCCAGCACTTTAACCCATAACTTTTTTCTGTTCCAGTTATTGTTCCAGTACACTTACATTTTACAAACTCAGATCTGTTCTGATTTCATAGCATCAGATGTGACTGAACCAGTGTGAACCATTTCAAAGCCCTGCTTCCATTACAATCTATTCTCTGGCTGGTAATAAAAGGCCTGGTTCGATAATGGGAGTTTGTCCAAGCTACTGTGCACTGAGGCAGTGATGAGAATGAAAGTGAGCTATGCATTTTGCTCATTGGTCACCATCTGAAGTCTCACATATGGACAGATGTTTCTCACTTGGTCTCTGAAAATAATGAGTGTAATAGAAACAGACACTTCTGATATCACAGAGAATGAAACAAACGGGCCGAATAGAAACACCTGCCACGGGGACCTGCTTCTGGCCACAGACCTCAGTCAGACTGCAGACAGTGCCATGGAATCCTTTTGAAGTGAAACAGAACTCTTGAAACTCTAATTATAATCATATCTGTGCTGGCCGGAAATGCAGCCAACTGCAGCGAGCAGTCTATTAGATTTCCCATTCGTCTGAAGCCTACATTGCACTGAAAAGCCATGGAAACACCTGGTAATTGTCAGAGCTGGAGTCTCTGAAACTACATTTCTTTGTTGACCCTGAGGAGGGGCATTAATAATTCATCACGTTGCAAGAATGTGTGCTGCCTTTCCAAAGTGATTTTGCATATGTTATTATCTCCTTCAAACTTCAAAACAGCTCATAGCTGTGGGAATTATTACTCTCATTTTGCAGATGAGCAAATGGAGACTCAAGAGAGGTGAAGTACCTTGCCAAATATGAAGCTAGTAAACAAGAGAGCTGGGACTTGAACATAATATTTCTTAAGTTCCTTCTACCTGCTAGGAACTGGGCCTGGCAGAGTTGAAAACAAACTGACATAGTTCCTGTCTGCTTAGAGATTATATTCTATTAGGAAAAACAGATCATAAATAAGTGAGTAGAAAAATAATTATAAATAATATTAGGTGCTATGAAGAAAAGGAACAGGGTAGAGTAATAGAGGGCAATGAGGATCTCCTCATCACAGTCCTCTACCAACACCTACAATTCTGTTCTCTTTAAATCCTCCAGTTGAGTGGGAGCTGAGATAGGGATACATGTAATTGTAACAAACAGCAGATATCCCAGGCCTTTCTTATGTACATGAAAAGAAAAGCAATCAAAGCAATCAAGAAAGGTGTGAAAACTATCACCTAAAATTATCCCAATGCCTGCTTTGTTTTCCTAAGATATTAGTTAGTAAGTCGAGCTGGTAACACATCCCAGGGATGAATGATACTGCACTTGCACTCTTTCTTCTGGCTCTTCCTCCGAAAGTCCGGGCATGGGACGGGAGAAGCAGGATAGGAGAAGAAAAAGGAATGGGGGGGGGGGGAAGAAAGGGAATAGAGATTACATTGTACAGTACCAAATGAAAACTCACTGCCATCGAGTCAATTCTGACTCATAGTGACCCCCACTGGGTTTCCAAGGCAATAAATCTTTATAGAAACAGACTGCATCATCTTTCTTCCACAGAGCAGCTGGTGGGTTCAACCAACCAAACTGTTGGCTAGCAGCCAAATGTTTTAATCACTACACCATGAGAGCTCTTATAGTACCGCACAGAGAAGAGGAATTTGGGGTCATACAAAGTTGGGCTCAAATATTGCTTCTATTACTTATGAGCTGAGTATCTTTGAAAGGCTAGTTAACCTCTCTGAGTTTAGATACTGACATTCAGAGAATGGAATAATAATATCCACGTATGCAGTACATTAAAAATGGCCATAGATTATTTGCACTTCCTCCTATTAGGAGGTGGTATCTATTTCCCAACCTTTTGAATCTTGACTGGTGACTTGCTTTAAACAGCAGAATGTAGAGAATGTGACAGCAGCTTAGACTCGAGCCTAAGCTTAAAGAGGATTTGTAGCTTCAGATTTTGCTACCATGAGCCTGAGCTAGCCTGACAGAGAGGCCACACAAAGGGAAACCAAGCCCTACCCAACAGCCTGTCAACCATCAAATTTATAAGACCATCCTAAAGCACATAGTCCATCATTCTGCCATCCACTAGCTGAGTGCAGCTGCATGAGTGAGACCAGGGGATATCAGCTGAAGAACCACCTAGTTGGATCCTTCCAAAAACTGCTACCCCACAGAATCATGAGTTAATAAATGGTTTTTATTTTAGGTTTTTATTTTAAGTGTGGGGTAACCTATAATACAGCAAAGGCTGACATGCCTGGAAAAAGCATTGTGAGGATTAAGTGACAAAAACATAAAAAGCACAAAGTATGTGGCACATAGTAGGTGTTTAATAAATATTAGTTCCTCTTTCACCTGCTGAAACCACCACAGAAAAGAGACATTCAACATGAATACTTTTTAAAACAAAAATTAAGAAATTTATCTTCTAAAAAATAGAATGTCAATAATATTTTTACTTTTCTATAGCTGAAATGTCTTTTATTGCAAATATCTAGTATCTTCATTACATTTTGGGCTGATTAGGCTATGTGACCTAAGTTAACCACCACTTGGAACATTGTTTTTATGAGAAAATGCTCACTGAGTTCCAAACTGCCAGCTCTCCCAAGAACACTGGCAACAAGAGAGGTACTATGTTGGACAATTATTGGTGAGAACAAAACCAGAGGGCATTTCAGGGTGAGCAAGGCCCAAATAATGTCAGTGAGAGGAAATTAGCAGGTGGTAGTGAGAGACACAGGATGATTGGTTTGGCTAATTTAGGAATATATTAAAAATTAATAATAAAGAAATGAGAATGAAGACTCCAGGAGTCATTCATCCTATTATTTATTCAGCACATACTTATTACCACCTACTATGTGCTCTGAAGGAAACTTGGAGGCACAACGGTTAAGTATGCAGCTGCTCATCAAAAGACTGGCAGTACAAACTCATCCAGCAGCTCAATGGGGGAAAGATCTAGAAAGCCTTATGGGGGCAGTTCTACTGTCACATGGGGTTTCTTTAAGTTGAAATTGACTTGAAAGTACCTAACAACAGCATGTACTTGGAGGATTCCCTGGGTGGTGCAAATAGTTAACATGCTTGGCTGCTAATGGAAAGATTAGAGGTTTGAGTCTACCCAGAAGCACCTTGGAAGAAAAGCCTGGTGATCTGCTTCTAAAAAATCAGCCACTGAAAAACTTATGGAGCACCATTTTATTCTGACACATGTGTAGGGCTGACTCTACAGCAAAGTCTGAAGCTTAAGGTAACACAGATAAGAGAAGTCTCACTGGATAAGAAAACATACCCATCAATATGCTGTCTATAAAAGATACACCTTAGAGACAATGACAAAAATAGACTAAAAATCAAAGCTTGGAAAAAGATATATCACATAAATAATAATCAAGAAAGAGCAGGAGTGACAATATTAATTTCTGATAAAATTGACTTTAAGACAAAAGCTATCATAAGAGACAAAAAAGAACATTATATAGTGATTAAAGGATTGATTGAACAACAAGGACATTACAAAAATAAATATCTATACACCCAACAAAAGAGCCCCAAAATACATAAACCAGACTTTAACAGAATTGAAAAGAAAAGTGGATGACTCCACAGTCATAGTAGGAGAATTTAATACATCACTTTCAATCAAAGATACAATAATTGGAAAGAAACTCAACAAAGACACAGAAGAACTAAACAATATAATCCACCAATTTGACCTTACAGACATTTACAGAGTACGTCAGGCAACAATACCACAATATTCTTTTCCATTGCACATGGAACATTCTCCAGGCTAGACCATATGCTAGGCCACAAAGCAAGCCTTAATAAATTTGAAAACATTGAAATATTGCAAAGTGTCTTCTCAGATCACAATTCTATAAAATTAGAAATCAACAATAGGAAAATCAATGGAAAAAGAGCAAACACATGGAAACTGAATAACTACCCTCCTTGGAAATGACTGGGTAATAGAAGAAATAAAAAATTAAATTAAAAATTCCTTGAATCAGAGGCAAATGAAAACATAACATATCAAAATCTTTGGAACACAGCAAAAGCAGTGATCAGAGGCCAAATTATAGCAATAAATGTACACATCAAAAAAGAAGAACCCAAATAAATACCCTAACCCAACATCTCCAACAATTAGAAAAAGAGCAGCAAAAAAAGCCTACAGTCAGTCACCAGAAGAAAAGAAATAATAAAGATTTGAGCAGAAATAAATGAAACAGGAAATAGAAAGACAATAGAAAAAAATCAACAAGACTAGAAGTTGGTTTTTTGAAAAGATTAATAGAATCAATAAACCAATGGCAAGTTTAACAAAGCAAAGGAGAGACAGAATACAGATAACATAAATAAGGAACTAACTGAGTGGTGTCACAACAGAACCAACAGAAACTGAAAGGATAATATCAGGATACTATGAATAACTGTACTCCAACAAATTTGAAATCTAAAAGAAATGGACATATTTCTAGAAACATATTACTTACCTAAACTAACACAGACTGAGGTTGAAAATTTGAAGAGACCCATAACAAAAGAAGAAATTGAACAGGTCATAAAAAACTTACCAACCAAAAAACCCTAGCCCAGATGATTTCACCGGAGAATTCTACTGAATGTTCAGAGAAGAACTGACACCAATCCTCCTCAAACTATTCCAGAACATAGAAAAGGATGAAATCTTCCCAAATTAATTTTATGAAGCAAGCATAACCTTAATATCAAAACTAGGCAAAGACATTACTCCAAAGGAAAACTACAGACCAATATCCTTCATGAATACAGATGCAAAAATCTTGAAGAAAATTACAAAAATAATACATTATGACAAAGTGGAGTTCCTATCAGGTATGTAAGGATGGTTCAATGTCAGAAAAATAATCAACATCATCCATCACATAAATAAAACGAAAGAAAAGAACTACATGATCAATCAATTGATGCAGAAAAGGCATTTGATAAAATCCAATGCCCATTCCTGATCAAAACTCTCAGCAAAATAGGAATAGAAGGGACATTCCTCAACATAATAAAGGACATATATGCAAAACCAACAGCTTACATTATTCTCAGTGGAGAGAGACTGAAACCTTTTCCCTTAGGAATAGGAACCAGACAGGGACGGCCTCTATCACCACTTCTATTCAACATTGTATTGGAAGTCCTAGCCAGGGCAATAAGGGAAGAAAGGGAAATCAAAGGCATCCAAATTAGTAAGGAAGAAGTCAAACTATCCCTATTTGGTGATGATATGATCCTATACACAGAAAACCCAAGAACCTCAGGCAAAAAACTACTGGAACTAATTGAGAGATTTAACATAGTGGTAGGATACAAGAACAACACACAAAAATCGTTGGATTCCTCTACACCAGCAAAGAGATTGCTGAAAAGGAAATCAATCCCATTTACAATGTTGTTGTTATGTGCCATCGAGTCAGACCCTTACAATAGCTACCAAAAAAATAAAATACTTAGGAATAAATCTCACTAAAGACAAAAAAGACCTGTACAAAGAAAACTGCAAAACACTACTTCAAGAAACCATGAAGCACATGCACTGACTGCCATCGAGTCAGATCCGACTCATAGAAACCACTCCTTGGGTTTCTGAGGTGGTATCATTATGGAAGTAGATTGCCAAAACTTCCTTTCAAGGAGTGGCTGGTGGGTTTGAACTGTCAGCCTTCTGGTTAGCAGTCTAACTTGCCTTAGGCAAGAACAAACCATGCTCGTGGATAGAAAGATTGAACACTGTGAAAATGTCAATACTACCCAGAGCAATCTATACATTCAATGCAATCCTAATCCAGATCCCATTAACATTCTTTAAGGGTATGGAAAAATCAATCACTAATTTTATATGGAAAGAAAAGAGACCTTATATGGAAAGGATAAGAAAAGCACTATTGGAGAAGAAGAACAAAGCAGGAGGTCTCATACTCTCATATCTCAAAACATACTATACAGCCACAGTAGTCAAAACTGCCTGGTATTGGTACAACAACAGACACATAAACCAGTGAAACAGAATTGAGAACCCAGAAATATATCCATCGACCTATGGCCAGCTAGTTTTTGACAAAGGGCTGAAATCCATTAAATGGGGAAGAAATGGTCTCTTAACAAATGGTGCTGGCAAAACTGGATATCCATTTGCAGAAAAATGAAACAAGATCCATACCTCACACCATACACAAAAACTAACTCCAGAGGGCTCAAAGACTTAAATGTGAAACCTAAAACTATAAAGTTCCTCAAGGAATAAATAGGATCAAATTTAAGGCCTAATTTATGGTGTAAATAGACTATCAAGTATAACCCAAAATGCAGAAGATAAACTAGATAAATGGGACCTTCTAAAAATTAAATTTTTATTTGCTTCAAAAACTTCTCCAAAAGAGTCAAAAGAGAACCTACAGATTGTGATAAAATATTTGACAACAACATATCTGACAAGGGACTTACCTCTAAAATTTATAGAAAATTTACAAAAAAAGACAATCTAATTCAAAAATGGGCAGAAGATATGAAGAGACAGTTCACCAAAGAAGACATTCAGGCAGCTGACAAACACACAAAGAAATATTCATGATTATTAGCCATTAAATCAAAAATCAAACTCATTGCCATCGAGTCAATTCCAACTCATAGTGACCCCTTTTGGGTTTCCAAGGTGGTAAATCTTTATGGAAGTAGATTGCTCAGTTTTCCTTCCATGGAGTGGCTGATGGGATTGAACCACCAACCTTTTGGTTAGCAGTAAAATGCTTTGTCACTACACCAGCAGAGCTCCTTCATTAGCCATTACTCACTGCTGTCAAGTTGGATCTGACTCATAGTGACCCCTCCTTGGGTTTCTGAGGCAGTATCACTACGGAAGTAGATTGCCCAATCTTCCTTCCGAGGAGTGGCTGGTGGGTTTGAACCGCCAGCCTTCTGGTTAGCAGTCAAGTGCCTTAGCCACTATGCTACCAGAGCTCCTACATTAGCCATTAGAGTTGTTGTTGTTGTTTGCCGTCGAGTCAGCCCTGACTCATAGCCACCCCTCCTTGGGTTTCCGAGGCAGTATCACTACGGAAGTAGGATTGCCCAACCTTCCTTCCGAGGAGTGGCTGGTGGGTTTGAACCGCCAGCCTTCTGGTTAGCAGTCAAGTGCCTTAGCCACTATGCTACCAGAGCTCCTACATTAGCCATTAGAGAGATGCAAATCAAAACAACAATGAGTTACCATCTTGCCCAGCACTAATAGCAGATTTCAACAAGACAGAAAATAACAAATGCTGGTGAGGATGTAGAAAGATTGGGATTCTCATACACTGCTGGTGGGACTGTTAAATGATACAACCACTGTGGAAAGCAGTATGGTGATTCCTTAAAAAGTTGGAATTATAAATACCATTCAACCCAGCAATCCCATTACTAGGTATATATCCTAAAGAAGTAAGAGCCAGGGCAAGAACAGATATATGCACACCCATGTTCATTACAGCACTATTTACAATAGCAAAAAGATGGAAACAACCTAGGTGCCCACAACAGAAGAATAGATAACCAAACTATGGTACATACACAATGAAATACTATGCTACACTAAAGAATAATGTAAAAAGAATCTGCAAAACATTGTGTAACATGGATGAACTTGGAGGACACTATGCTGAGTGAAATAAGTAAACTGTTCTTGTTAGTTGTTGTTAGGTGCCATCAAGTTGTCTCCAACTCATGGTAACCCTACGTACAACAGAATAAAACACTGTCCAGTCCTGCACCATCCCCACGATCCCTGCGATGCCTGAGCCCATTGTTGCAGCCACTGTGTCCGTCCATCTTGTTGAGGGCCTTCCCCTTTTCCATCTTGTTGAGGGCCTTCTCCACTTTACCAAGCATGATATCCTTCTCCAGGGAATGGTCCCTTCTGACAAAATGACCAAAGTAGATGAAATGAAGTCTGACGATTCTCGCCACTTGAAAGAGGTCCTCTGCAGCAGATTCGCCCAATGCAATACATCATCTGATGTCTTAACTGCTGCTTCCATTGGTGTGATTGTAGAACCAAGTAATATGAAGTCTTTGAAGACTTCAATCTTTTCTTCATTAATCATGATGCTCCTTATTGGTCCAGTTGTGAGGATTTTTGTTTTCTTTATATTGAAGTGTAATCCATACTGCAGACTGTAGTCTTCAATCTTCATCAGTAAGTGCTTCAAGTCATCCTCACTTTCAGCAAGCAAGGTTGTGTTGTCTGCATATCGCAGGTTGTTAATGAGTCTTCCTCCAATCCTGATGTCACATTCTTCATGTAGTCCAGCTTCTCAGATTATTTGCACAGCACACAGATTGAATAAGCATGGTGAGAGGATACAACCATGACACACTCCCTTCCTGATTTTAAACCATGCACTGTTCCCTTGTTCTATTCAAATGACAACCTCTAAGTCTATGTATAGGTTCCTCATGAGTACAATTAATTGTTCTGGAATTCCAATTCTTCTCAATGTTATCCATAATTTGTTATGATCCACACAGTCAAATGCTTTTGCATAGTCAATAAAACAAAAGTAAACATCTTTCTGGTATTCTTTGGTAACAGCCAAGATCCATCTGACATCAGCAATGATATCTCATTCCACATCCTCTTCTGAATCCAGTTTACATTTCTGAAGTTCTCTGTAAATAGACTGCTGCAACCACCTTTGAATTATCTTCAGTAAGATTTTACTTGCATGTGATATTATTGAAATTGTTTGATAATTTTCACATTATGTGGGACCACCTTTCTTTAGAGTGGGTACAAATATGGATCTCTTCCAGTCAGTTAGCCAGGTATCTGTCTTCCAAATTTGTTGGCATAGCCAAGTGAGTGCCTCCAGTGCAGCATCCATTTGTTGAAACATCTCAATGGATATTCCGTCAATCCTTGGAGCCTTGTTCTTAACCAATTCCTTCAGTGCAGGTTCGACTTCTTCCTTCAATACCATTGGTTCTTGATCATATGCCACCTCCCGAAATGGATGAACATTGACCCATGCTTTTTGGTACAGTGACTCTGTGTATTTCTTACATCTTCTTTTGATGTTTCCTGCATCATTTGATACATTGCCCATAGAACCTTTCAGTATTGCAACTTGAGGCTTAAATTTTTCTTTCAGTTCTTTCAGCTTGAGAAACACTGAGCATGTTCTTCCCTTTTGGTTTCCTAACTCCAGGTCTTTGCACATTTCATCATAATAATTGACTTTGTCTTCTTGAGCTGCTCTTTGAAATCTTCTGCTCAGCTCTTTCATCTATTCATTTCTTCCATTTGCTTTAGTTACTCTCTGCTCAAGGGCAAGTGTTGGTCTTTTCTTCCTTTCCTGTCTTTTTAATGACCTCTTACTTTCTTCATGGATAATGTTCTTGATGTCATCACACAATTCCTCTGGTTTTTGGTCACTGGTGTTCAATGCATCAAATCTATTCTTTAGATGGTCTCTACATTCAGGAGGAATATAATCAAGTTCATATCTTGGATCTCGTGGCTTGTTTTAATTGTCAAGTTCAACTTGAATTTGTATATGAGCAATTGATAGTCTGTTCCACAATTAGCTCCTGGGCTTGTTTTGGCTGAAGATATTGAGCTTCTCTATCACCTTTTGCCATAGATGTAGTTAATCTGATTCCTCTGTACTGCATGTGGTGAAGTCCATGTGTATAGCTGCCATTTGGGTTGTTGAAAAAGGTATTTTCTATGAATAAGTAGTTGGTTCTGCAAAGTTCTATCATGCAGTCTCCAGTGTTATGGAGACCCAAGGCCATATTTTCCAACTACTGGTGATTCTTCTTTGTTTCCAACTTTTGCATTCCAATCACCAGTCATAATCAACACATCTTTTTTTTATTTATTATTATTATTAGGATTT
>NW_006921850.1:3653205-3660068 GCF_000298275.1 Orycteropus afer afer | reverse complement strand
ACTTATTTCATTCAGCATAATGTCCTCCAAGTTCATCCATGTTATGCGGTGTTTTGCGTAATCAACACATCTTGATTGCATGTTCTGTCAGTTTCAGACTGCAGAAGTTGGTAAAAATTTTCAAGTTCCTCATCTTTGGCATTGGTGGTTGGTGCATAAATTTGAATACTAGTAGTATTAACTTGCCTTCCTTGAGGGCATATGAGTATTATCCTATCACTGACAGCATTGTACTTCAGGATATATCTTGAAACATTCTTTGTGATGATGAATGCCACATCATTCCTCTTTAATTTGTCATTTTCGGCATAGCAGATCATATGCTTGTCTGATTAAAAATGGCCAAAAACAGTCCACTTCAGCTCACTAATGCCTAGGATATCAATCTTTATGTGTCCATTTCATTTTTAACAACTTCCAATTTTCCTAGATTCATACTTCATACATTCCATGTTCCAATTATTAATGGATGTTTGCAGCTATTGCTTCTCATTTTGAGTCATGCCACATCAGCAAATGTTGTTGTTGTTGTTGTTATGTGCCATCGAGTCGGACCCGACTCATAGCGACCCCTCCTTGGGTTTCCGAGGCAGTATCACTACGGAAGTAGATTGCCCCATCTTCCTTCCAAGGAGTGGCTGATGGGTTTGAACTGCCAGACTTCTGGTTAGCAGTCAAGTGCCTTAGGCACTACTCTACCAGACTCCATCCACGTCATTAAGGTTGGCTTTACTCTGAGGAGGTAGCTCTTCCACAGTGTATTTTGAGTGACTTCTGACTTGATGGGCTCATCTTCCAGCACTATATCAGACAATGTTTCAGGGCTATTCATAAAGTTTTCCAGTAATATTACAGACAGTGTTTCACTGCTATTCATAAACTTTTCACTGGCCAATTCTTTGAGAAGTGTATGGCCTCTTCCTTTTTCTAAGTCTGCCTTAATCTGGAAGAGTTTTGAAACCTGTCTATCATGGGTAACCCTGTTGGCAGTTGAAACACTGGTGACATAGCCTACAGACTCACAGCAACATGCAAGCCATCACAATATGACAAACTGACAGACAAGTTAATCTCCCTTAGTTGTTCCAAACTGCTCCGCTCCTGCTTCCTGGCCTGCCCTACCTATTCTGGCCTTCCAAAACCAATTACAGAAGGACAAATATTGTATTAGTTCATTATTGTAAAAAGTCAAGGAAAGGTTTATATATGGAATGAAACTTTCTTGGTTGGTTACCAGCGGTAGCAGGGAGAGGAGAGGGAACACTGCAAAAATAAATAAAAATAAAAAATAGAGATAAGGGAAGTCTCAGAGTAGTGTGGCTGATTAATGACTAAATAAACAATCCCAGCAACCCAGAAGTGTTGTGAGAGAGAGAACTTCTAGTATTTTGGGAGTACTGAGAAGGAAGATATTAAGTCTATTTGGGGCAACCAGTGATAGCTTCCTAGAAAAGTAAGTTAAGGGATAATTTCATTTGACAAAGACAAGAAGGGCCTTCCCAGGAGATGTTGTTGTTGTTGTTGTTATGTGCTGTCGAGTCGGACCTGACTCAGAGCGACCCCTAGTGGTAGCATTTTTAAGATGTGGGGCTGAGAAAGAGAAGAGTTAAGATTAAAGCCCAGTGTTCATGGGAAAAGAATAGCAAGAGAGGTCAGAACAGTCAACATCATAAAAAAATCTTGAAGGTCATACTAAGTAGTAGGACCTAAAGTGAAAGTTGAAAAACTGTGTACCTTTTCACATTTTAAAGGATAATTTCTAGCACGAATAATTATAATAAAATAACAATATTAATTATTGGCTATTGATGAATGTAAATTCAAATAGTTACAAAGGATATGATTTTGGGCAGTTTTAAATAATAAAAGTTTTAAATAGAACTGTTACATTAATTTTCTAAATTCATCCAAAAGGATCTAAGTACTATAATGATTTATACACACCCTCATCCAGTTAAGAAATATACCATCAAATTCTCTTTTCATAATGTGAAATCTTACATTGATAATTTCTCTCCTTGAATTTATATTTCATTTGAAATTCTACTTCCTTAAATTCATCTTCCATCATAGAATTTTATCCCAGTGTAACACATTTTTATGGCTTGAAGTATTTTATTGATCACACTATTACACTTCTCAACAATAAATATATGCATAAATTTAAACAAAAAGTTTAATTTTCTGTGACTCTAACACTTCAAATATTAAAAATTCTTCTAAATTGAATTTTCATTATTAGTAAAATTAATTTATGTAAACAAAATTTATTTCCAAGTTTGAAAAACAATTGTTTGATGATTGTGGTAAGATTTTGTTGGAATTGGATCTCTTAATGAGATGTCTGGGCTTTTCAATTAGTACCTAGATCTGTGGAAGAACATTACTTATTCATATAAAGAGACAAAGTGCAGCATCATTTTGTTCCATTCTTCATTTTTAAAGATGTAAATCCTGAGAAAACATGTTCACTCAAGTAGTATATAGTAATGGGAGAACTTATGCTATAGCTGTGTAGATCACTCAATTCTTTGAACTCCTTCAGATTTAAATGCCAAAAATCTTAAAATGATCTATCATTGAAAATTATTTTAAATTACCTGACAACTCTATTAAGTCCCCTTTCAATTTTATTGAAAGCAAAGAACTGAAAAACACTTGACTTGCAAAAATATTTGTTACCTAGTCATTGAATCTGTGAGCTCTGGTGACAGTATCTAAGGCATTTGACTGCTGACCAGAAGGCTGGAGGTTCAATCCCACCAGCCACTCCTTGGAAAGAAGGGTTGGCAATCTACTTCTGTAGTGATATTGCCTCGGTAACCCAAGGAGGGATTGCTAGGAGTCAGATCCAACTCCACAGCAGTGAGTTTGGTTGTTGTTTTTTTTTAATTTTTATTTTGGAGTCATTGAGTCTCTCACTTTCTCAATTTCTGGGAAATATAAAAAAAAAGAAAGATATTGTAAGACTTACCTTATAATTTTATCTGTTATTATTTCACTTAAAGAGACTATTAAAAACCCAGTGTACTCAAAGAGAATTGGGAAATTTGAAATAATGTTCTTTTTAATCCAATTTTCCCAATACAATGTTTTTAATAAAATGATTTTTATCTTATTACATACTTCATATATATTTTTGTTAAATTGCAGATTTAGTTAATTCAAGTTATGTCCTCTGTATAACCTAAGTGTTAAAGCCAGATTTCATCATTAATAAAATTAACAAGTCACACTTTCTTTCAGAAAATATGTGTTTCATTTTTTAATTTACTTCTGCATTTGAATTCTAAGAAGGACAGAGATAGCTAGAGAGGTAGTAGATAGATATATGAGCAGATGGTGGCTAGATGGATGAATGAATGGATAGATGGAAAAATAGATGGATAGATAATAAATAGATGGGTAGATGGATAAAACTTACTAACTCGCTGCCCTCGAGTTGATTACCACTCATAGTGACGCTTCCTTGGGTTTCCAAGGCGGTATCTCTATGGAAGTAGATTGCCCAATCTTTCTTCCAAGGAATGGGTGGTGGGTTTGAATTGCCAGCTTTCTGGTTAACAGTCAAATGCCTTAGGCACTGCACCACCAGAGCTCTCAAGATAGATGAATAGATTGTTTTAGATATTGGTCAGTCAATAAATAGATATCGTAAGCTATACCCAGTGAATTACTGTAAACATTACTCACCGTCTTTATCCACAAACTTATTTGCTAACATGACAAGCTTTCATCTGCCAGCAAATGCTGAAAACAAGATCCAAGCACCATAAATATATACCTAGACTATTTGGAAAGGAAATATACCAAAATACAAATAGTGATTATCTGCATTTTGGAATTATAGTTGATTTTACTTTTAAAAAATTATTCTTTGTGTTTTCTAAAATCTCTGTGAAGACTATGCATTCTTTTATAATCAGAAAAAAAATTCAATTTTACTTCAAATTAATTAAGATTGTTTTGGTGAGCCTCACCTAATTAGGTAAACTCTTTAAATGCAGAGAATTTTCTCTAGCTGATCTTGAAGGAAGAAAAAAATAGCTGTGTTGTGAGCTGCCTATGAAGAGGGGCAGCTTCTAGGAGCTAAGAAAAATCCCAGGCTGACAGCTAGCAATGAAATGAGGTCTCAGTGCTGCAACTGCTAAAAAAATGAATTCTGCCAACAATCAGTGCATTTGGAAAGGACCCTAGGTCTCAAGTCAGTGTGCAGCCCTGGCCAATCAAACCCAAAGCAAAAAACGCAGATAGTGCCCAGGTTTCTGATCTACAGTTCATCTGCAGTAGCTCGAGAGTGGAGGGCAGAGGCCTATCCCCAAAGACGAAGAACTGCGAATGTCAGGGTGAATTACAAGCCCTCTTTGTGAATTGAAATCAAGACTCAGAGGGGAGGGAAAGAATGATGTCTGAATTGCTCAAAGAAGACTAAGCTTCACCATATAACTGGCAAGATTAAATATTTTCTGCTATGAGTAGAAGTGGTGGCTGATGAATGAATATTCACTTATAGAGAAACAAGGAAAATGAAAGTCTGTACATATAAATTGTGATGATAAATTTTCAACCTTTTTTTCTGTATTATTTAAACCTTTCCTATCTTTATCAGCAACACTGTCATTTTACATTTGCACTGCCTTGAAACCATAGGGCCATCTCTGTCTCTTTATCGTTCCAATGATACAGTCATCTCTGTGTGTGACCATCTTGTGTGGTGTGTGTAGGTGGGGAGGAGCAGTTATAACCTAACTCTGAAGGCATTTTATACATTTGACCATACATGAATGCATGAATGAAGGGAATAGTTCTCTTTTCTTTTTTGAAAGCTTCCTGAGCACCAAATAGTGCTTCAAAAAAAAAAAAAAAAAAAAAAAATCCCCAACATTCAATGAATAAATATCAATGATTTGGAAACAATGATTACTTTCCCCCTAAATCACCCATGTAAAGAAAATGATGTTTTGCTAAAATGAATATGGTTTATTATTGATTCCATAACATTTGAAAAGTGGCAAAAAGAGGCACTACCTGCTCAAACATAGTGATATCAGCATTTGCTTAGTGATCAAATGGCATGTGTACCTCAGACAAATGATGGTAAACTAGAAAATGGGAGCTCTGGTGGCGTAGTGCCGAAGGCACTTGACTGCTAACCAGAAGGCTGGCAGTTCAAACCCACCAGACACTCCTCGGAAGGAAGGTTGGGCAATCTACTTCTGTAGTGATACTGCCTCGGAAACCCAAGGAGGGGTCACTATGAGTCGGATTCGACTCAACGACACATAACAACAAGAAGAAAATGGGACAGAGCAACACCTCTCTGATTTTGGAATATATTCAAGACCCTGCCCTCCTGGTCTACAGGTTTCTGACTTCAAAATGTCCTCTTTGTCATGGGAGTTGTTGTTGTTTTTTTATGATAAGGATATTAGCTCCATAGCTCAGTCAGTAACTTCTGTGGTAGCACCTTTTAGAGGATATAGCCAGCTCACAACAGCGCCCCCTTCTGTGAGAATTGCACAGCTTTACATTCAAAAGGGAACTTTGGAACTAGTTAGATTTGTTCCCTAACATTAGAGGAGCTCTGGTGGTGTAGTGCCTAAAGCATTTGACTGCTCACCAGAAGGCTAGTGGTTCAAACCCACTAGGCACTCCTTGGAAGGAAGGTTGGGCAATCTACTTCTGTAGTAATATCGCCTTGGAAGCCCAAGGAGGGGTTGCTATGAGTGTGATCCCACTCGATGGTAGTGAGTTTGGTTTTGGTTTTATGAACATAGCTATTGACCTGAGGTCATGATTTTTTCAGGAAAGTACCGATTTCAGATATTTTTCTTCATTGTCTCCAGAAATAATTCATAACTGTCAGAATTTGTGACCAGATTATTCATTTGTGGCCATCATTCTTCCCCTACGGATTTTATTCTGGATTCTTAAACTAGGATTCTATTTGGAATTCCCATTGAGCAATTGCTACTCAGAGTTCGTCTTACTCTTGTTTATATGACTTCATGCACTGACCTATCTAAATGTTCACCACTGTCTAGAATCTCTGAGTATAATGAGTATCAAAGTATAAAGAAAAAAAAGAAGAAGAAGAAGTGGAAGAAGACCATAAAATCAAGGATTTGTATCTCAGTCAGTGTTTGAAGTTTCCAAGTGGCTGCCCTAGAATTGATGTGTCTGAACAACATGAGAGAAAAAAGAAAGCTAAGATGATTGAGTTCACACTGTGTGCAAACACCATGTTATGAATTGAATTGTGTCTCCCTAAAATAAGTGTTGTAAATGTTGACTTCTATGTCTGTGGTTATAATCCCATTTAGGAATGAGTTTTCTGTTGTTAATGTGGCAGGATTACTGTAGAGTGTGTTTTGAGTCAATCTCTTACAAGAAATAAAAGGAGCAGATTAGGCAAGCAGAGATGGAGGAAAAATTGATGCTAAGCCACATGAAAATCTTCAAGGAAGCAGGAAACAGAAGTTAAAGAGACAAGGAGCTTACCCACACCTGGCAGAAAGAAAAAGCCTTTGCTTACACAAATTCCAGCACACTGAATTTGAACTTCTAGCCTCCTAAACTTTGAAAAAATAAAGTTCTGTTTGTAAAAGGCATTCCTTTGTGAGAGTTCTGTTATAGAAGCCCTAGATAACCAAGGCAGAATTTGGTGCTGGAAGAGTGGGGTGCTGCTCTAACAGATATCCAAAAGGTGGAAGCAGTTTGGGAATTGAGTAGTAGGTAGAGGCCGGAAGGTGCTATTAAGGTGCTTAATAGTGGTGCCTAAGGCACTTGACTGCTAACCAGAAGGCTGGCAGTTCAAACCCACCAGCCACTCCTCGGAAGGAAGGTTGGGCAATCTACTTCCG
>NW_006921850.1:3606330-3652670 GCF_000298275.1 Orycteropus afer afer | reverse complement strand
CTCTAGAACTTGTAAATGATGAAGTTGGATATGTAGCTGATGAGATTTCTAAGCAAGATCTTAAAGGGGCTTCATGTCTTTTCCTAACCATTTATAGCAAAATGTAAGAGGAAAGAGATGGGCTTAAAAATAAACTGTGTAAAATGAAAATAGAACTTAAAGATTTGGAAAATTTTATTGTACGAACTAAGGACATGTGTCCTAGAATATTCACCAAGGACAAAGCCACACAATCTTTTTTGCTGTTGTTAAAGATGATTCTAACTAACTACCATGGCAGAAAACACATCAGCTTTGACAGAGGGGACAGATAAAGAACAAAAGAACACTGTCTGACTCTTGGAATTCTTCAGGCAAGAAACAGACTAAAGGAGTTACATTTATTGTCCTTCAAGGAAAGAAAAAGACCATCCTCAGAGTAGTTTGGAGATCTGAAAAACTACTGAAAGAAGCAGGGCTTTCTTGGTTTCAAAGGGCAGTGCTATGGTATCCTGAATCTCAAAGGGTATGGTCACAAAGAGTGGTTTCAAAGAGTTGGATCTTTGCTAACTCATTTCCTGAGTGTGGGGCTGTTGTTAAAGTATGCTGGGGAATGGGGACACTGACCAAAGCTAAGGTAGCAAGCTGTAATGCCCAATGGGCATAAGAACAGGACTTGCCCGGGATGAGGGTATGGTCATCATTCAGATGGAGTAGGAGAACAGAGCTGCATAAAGCCAAGGGAGCAGAGTTGTCATCCCAGAGGCCTTGGAAGGCAGGACTAAGCCCAGAGCCAAGGGCCCAGAATCCAAATGGTGTGACCAACTCCCAGAATCTGGAGGGCATGGCCATTGTTCAGATGGTTTCAAAGAACAGAGACTTCTTTTCAAATCTTGAGAGCTAATATAATTTGCTCTGCTGGGTTTTGGACTTGTTTAGTGCTTGTTATCTCTTCTTTCCCTCCAATTTTTCCAATTTGTAATGGAAATGTCTACCTTGTGCCTGTTCTACTATTATACTTTGGAAGCAGAGAACTTGTATTCTAGATTTCACAGGTTCAGATGAAGAGGAATTTTGCCTCAGGATAGACTATGCCTAAACTCTCACCCATATTTGATTTAGAAAATGAGATTTAGGACTTGGAGTAATCTAAGACTTTTGGCATAATATAATGAGGGGGATATCTTTTGCATGTGTCAAGGACATGAATTTTGGGGGGCCAAAGAATGGATTGTTATGGATTGAATTGTGTCCCAAAAAGTATGTGCTATAAATCCTCCCCTCTTTGGTGGCGTAGTCCCTAAGGCATTTTACTGCTAACCAGAAGGTTGGTGGTTCAAACCCACCAGTCACTACTCAGAAGGAAGGTTGGGCAATCTACTTCCTTATTGATACTGCCTCAGAAGCCCAAGAAGGGGTTGCTATGAGTCAGGTTCTACTTGACAGCAATGAGTATCCAAGACAAAAATATTACAACCATCAATAAAGTGAAAGACTTATAACTAATTCCAACTAGCAACTGTGTAGCATACTTCTACATACACATACATGTATATTGTTTGGATACTTGCCCTAGGACAAAATGTTCCTGCATTGGCAATGTTATTGGTGGCACTTGGAATCTCAGAGCTATTGACATCAGATTAGTTAAATAGGTGATTTATTACTCAAACGCAGTATTGGATTCCAATGTTAAGTCCACAATAAAAAAATACAAAATAATATTTACATACCTATACAAGTGTGGCCACTGGAGTGCTTGATAGTAGGTTGGTCATTGTGAGCTGGAAAGGCTGAGGTGGGATGGGCCAGGAAGAACAGAGGAGCCACTATAAGAATTTTCCAGCAGACCTTCATCTCAGAGCTATATGCCAGGGGAAGCCACTCTGTCTACTAAAGAATTACGGAAGCTGGAGCCACAGAATCAATTGGTCCCTTCTCTTCCTTTCCTTTAATATGTACACCTCACACTCTCATATACACATGTGCAGTAAGTGTGAAGGGAATGAAGACACACACAAACACTCACAGGCCCACTCTTCACCACTGCAGAACCCTGAGAGGGCCACACGGGCTTGGGACTGAGAAGATCTGAAGGGAGTCCCTGGTGTACAGTTCTTCTGAGCTAAAACCTCCAGAAAAGGGAAAGATCCAGGTTGCAGCCGAGGTAGTCCTTGTAGAATGGTTTCTGTTCTCTCCAGCTGAAGCCAATGTCCTAACCCTCATGAACCTCTCGCTTATCAGAATAGCTTTGTTGGTTAAGGAGGTTCTTCCTCTTTCATTCTTGCAAAACAAAACAAAACTGAAACTAAAACTGAGGGGGGAAACAAACCCAAAACCACAAACACACAATTTTTTTGTAATTTGATCAGCAGCTTCCCCATAGTTAAGAAATTAAAATATGTTATATTCAGAAGTTCTTTAGTTTTGTTATGAACAGCTTCATATGGTGATGTTTGGTTACTCATTTCATTGTTGTTAAAAAATATTCTGGTCAGGTTGTTGTTTTTCCTCTAGAGAAGTTGGAGTATTCCTTGAAGGGTCATGCTGTATCAAGAGTTTTCATTTCATGCTCAGAAAAGGAGCAGTGGGGATATCGTGGACCATCATAGCTGGGTTTTAAATCTAATGAGAAAAACAAAAAGATTCATTAGAAAATTATCAATTTATGTTTACTTTGCTGTACACGATGTGTCTTTTTTTCTTCAGAATTTCAAAATGTGTTTACAATTCCCACCTTTGGGTGATTTGGCCATTTATAAAAGGCTGGTTTCTGCTTTGAAGCTAAGAACTGAACATGGGTTTTCTGGAACAAAAATATCTGATCCAGATCATAGATAGAGAAAAGACATAATCTAAATGTTTTGTTCTAAAATAGGATACAGCAAAGTCATATGCCATTCTTAGACAAGATAAGAGTACAGGACCAAAGTACCTTGTCTGGATGAATATAGATGATAATGTGATTTTTTTTCCCTCAGTTTAGGCTATCAGGGAAGCTTATTATAAACTTTTTAAAATGTTATTGGAGTAATCAAAATTAGCAGCAATGTCTTAGGTTATTTATTTATTTTTAAGGGACAACATTTTAAGTATCAGGTGAAATTTAGAGATTTGTCTTCCAGGATGTATCACATACCAGTTTTTCAGATTTGAAGATTTCTTGTGTAAGCATTTGTTTTACAATGTCAATGGACTTGAGGTGCCCAAACCAGCAGAAGCAGAGATACCACACCAGAGCATTTCCTAATTGGGTCCATGCCCCCAGCACAGATGGGCCAATGAATGCCATGGATATCTGATGTCCTTGGACACCCATGGACCGGTGACTTCTTGTAAGGTCAAGGTGTTGGTGCTCAAGGCACCTGACCCTATGACCAAGGGAAGCTCTGGAAGTCACAAGGACTATTAGAAGGGTCTGGCACTGGAGAAGGTCTGGAGACTTCCTGGGGAGATTAGATACTGGAGATATTTAGAGCACAGACTATGAAGATACAGAGGCCTGTGTGCAAGTCTTTTACTTCTGAGTAATATGAGACCAGTGATGAAATCTCTGTGTCCTTCAGTTCCCCCATTTATACTGGGATAATAATGATAATAATATCTGTCTTTATAGGTTGTTGGAAGGATTAATAGATGATGTATTCAAACTATAAAATGGTGTGCCTGGCAAGAAGTGCTTAATAAAGCAAGAGGCTCTAGTTGTTATCCCAGCAGGAGTGTGAGGAACATCTGCACCCCAGGCCAGCTTTTGAGAGAATTACAAGACATTCATTGTAGTTGTAGGCCACTATACAATACAGTAGATTTTTGTTATTCATGGCAACTATGTTCTATAAAGATATCATGAACATTTAATTAGTAAATACTGAACCATTGCTCCAAAGGGAAATACAAGGTTAGGCTCCTATTAGTTTCTGGTCACATTTTTGCCAACTGATCAATACATAATCTAGTTTTATGTTTGTTTCTGTTTAAAGACACTTTATACAATATATATTATTGATTCATTAATATTGAAGTCATTGCCAACAAACTATAACTCATATAGGAAGTAAGCTTATCGAACATACATATTTTCTCTATAAGACACATCATAGCTTTCTTCTGTTTTAGAATACTAGACAGCACTTCAGTGTGATGCTTGGGGGGCCATTTGAAACAGTAAAATCACCAACAAAAGCACAAAACTGTGAAAAGCATGGTTCTGAATGGGCTGTAGAAAGGACACTTGTTTAGAGTATGAGCACTAAAACAAGAAGGCCTTGTTTGACCTCAACTGAGAAGGTGCATGTTGGGTGACTCAAATTTTTCACCACTCTGTACATGTCCATAAATGACTTTAAAAGTGCTATGAATATTGATTTTGGGATTACAAATAAATTTTAGCAAGCAGGTTAATTCACATATATGGAATCCATGAATGATGAGGATGGTATGGACAGGAAAAAGCAGTGTTCACTGAGCACTTTCCATGAGCCAGGCAGGGGTCTGGGCATACACAAGCTCATTTGTCTAACCCAGTAGTTGGTGAGGAATCTTCAGAAGGTTTTCAGATGAGCATCTGGCACAGTCTCCGGTCTCCCTGAGACTCTCCCAGTCTAAATTTTAATCTGTGAGCTGGTTGTTTAGAATATCTTGCTGGTGATGGTTGCCAATAAGTTGACTCTGACTCATGGAGACGCCATGTGTGTGGAGGAGAACTGTGTTCCATAGGGTTTTCAAAGCTGTGACTTTTCAGAAGTTGACCACAGGGCCTGTTCTCTGAGGTGCCACATGGTAAGTTCAAACTATCAATCTTTTGATGATTATCCAAGCACTTAAGCATTTGCACCACCCAGAGACTGTATGCAAATTCCCAGAGACTGTATGCAAATTGTATGCAGTTCCACCCACAACCATCCCAAGGATAGGGCCACTGAGACAATCAGGTATGTTCCAGCCTCAAGGCTGTCCGGATTAGTTTCTCCGGATTTAGCTGTGCAGCATTGAACAATTCTTACAATTTTGGAGGTGAGGGGGATTTCCTCAAGCGAATAGGGGGCTGAGGCTATCTACCTCATAGAGATGTGTGTAGTAGCCACTGACACATAGTAGGTTTCCAATAAATGGAAGCTATTTTCAGGCTTGAAGAGTGAGTTCTTACTAAGCAGGGTACTAATACCAAAATCAGGAAGTGATTTTTGCCAACTGATGCTGAAAACATTGCACGCAATCTAAAGCAACTAGATGAAGCTCTTCTCCCTGTCCGCAAGGCTAAGGCTCCTCACATTTGCACAGCCATCCCTCAGTCTGGAGGATATCATTTCCACCCCCAGGACTGCCTTTGTTCCTTTAAAATGAACATTGAGTGCAAATGTCTGAGGATTTCTGAATAGCTTGCAGAAAAGCCCTGGACCTACCTGTGGTTTCTAACAACCAGTCCAATGTCCCTATAGGACCCTTGCTAGAAGATGTCCTAATTTTTATTTTCTCAGAATCTGGTCTTGGGGATTATATTTCTTTCTTGAAACTCTTTGTTACTTACTCCAAGAGCTCCAATTCAAACCACAGTCTTACTCTTTGCAGCAGGAGGCTGAGGGCTTATAATTTCCAAATGCTGCACCTGTGGTTCTGGCTTTTTCAGTCTTTCCCAGTATGAATATACTTTCTGATTATTTTTTGACCTGCATTGGCCTTGACTATCTTATTCACAACACTGTGTACTTTAATCAGAAAAAAAAAACTAGGGTTTTTTTTTTTTTACTTGGGTGAAAAGAGATATGGTAAAAGCTAGTGCTGTCACACTGGTGCTTCTTGTCTTTGACTTTCTCCTCTTTTTAATAACTGGGTTCCCAGTGCCCCTGGCTTTCCAGGATTCTCTACAATGCCCCTTGAATCAGACCTACCAAACCCTGACTTTTTGCTGACCTCTTCCTCCCCTATCAGAGCTTATCCATTCTAACTCATTCTATCTTGTCTCTGCTCTCTACTTGTTGTTGATAGCCAGCTCATCTCAAGGAAATCTTACATATAATAGAATGAAACTTTCACCTGGTTTTATACCATCCTCATTATGGTCGGTATGTTTAAGTCCATTGTTATGGCCTTGTGTCAATCCACCTCATCAAGGAGTTCCCTCCTTTGCATTGGCCTTCTACTCCCCCAAACATGATGTTCTTTTCTAGTGATCAGTCTCTACTGATGACATGTTCAGAGTAAGCAAGTCTGAGTCTCACCCTCCTGGCTTAGGAACATTCTGGCTGTATTTCTTCTTAAATTTCTTTGTTTGGGAAATGGTAAATTAATCCATGACAAGGATGCATATAGGAGAGGACAGAGCTCTATGTTTAAGATTGGGAAAATTTACATCCTCATCATGACTTCACCGCTTAGTACCTAAGTGGCACTGGACAAACTACCCCACCTCTCTGGATATTGGTTTCTTTAACAGTAAGATGGAGTTGATGATGCCATATGATAGAATGGTTGTGAGGATTAAATAGATAATGTGAGTGAGACACCCTAACAGTAAATGTAGGATACATTTAAAGCTGACAATAAATTAACATTATCTCCTCAAGTAATATTGGAACTTTAATGTTTCACTTTGGCTGTTAACTCAGAACATTTAAAGGACTAAGGCATTTGACATCTAACCAGAATGCTGGTGGTTCAAACCCACCAGCCACTGCTTGGAAGGAAGATTGGGAAATCTACTTCCATAGAGATACCTCTTTGGAAACCCAAGGAGGGGTTGCTATGAGTTAAATCAACTCAACAGCAATGAGGTGTTTGTTTTTGTTTTTGTTTTTAATGTAAAAGTAGACATAAAGCAGGAATTCAAAAAAACCCAGATAAGTGGCTATCCAACAGTATTACCACTGTGATGTGATACAGGAAGTAATCATATGGTGGGAAAGTGAGTGGGAAGTCAGGGAACCCATTTTCTAAGAGGTACAGGAAGTACTAGGGGTATGGATGTCCAGTTTATGTACAACCTGTAGTTATGAACCAAGTACCATAAATATTTGAGGTATATACAATCATTCATAGTAATAAACAGGCACTACTTTGTGCTTAGGAGCTCTGGTGGCACAGTGCCTAAGACATTTGACTGCTAACCAGAAGGCTGGCAGTTCAAACTCACCAGCTACTCCTTGGAAGGAAGATGGGCAATCTACTTCCATAGTGATACCGTCTTGGAAACCCAAGAAGGGGTCGTAGGATCTGACTCCACAGCAGTTAGTTATTTTGTTAGTTTAGTTTATTTTGTGCCTTGTAACAAATTATTATTTCTGTTATTACTGTATTATTATGTTAAAGATGGTTTTAGTATATCTGGAAATGTTTATTTAATTTTTTTAAGCATAGAAGGGTACACTGTATACTATATTATATATACATTGTATACTATATACACATATACTAACTGTTCTGATTTACATACAAATTTGACAGATTTAGGAACGGAACACATTTGTAATCTGGGGACAACATGTATATCAGTAGCTTCCTGCAGAAAGAGCCACTCACCAGGAAATAAGCCAAATGTCTTTGACGCTTTTATACTCTAACAAAGGATGGCCCAGAAACACAAACTGATCTAAACACCACAACAGGATCTAGGCTCCAACAGTCCTTTACCATTCCCACAAAACCCACCCACCCACTCATTCATGCTTTTGAGGTTTTCAAGATTTTCAGATATATTCACCCTCACTAAGAAGGAGAGTTTGGAGACATTTTTATATAATTTTCAGAATACATTATATAAATCAGAAAAGGCATGCCATTTATAACTACAACTGCCTTCTAAGGAGGGCAATTCTATTTAATAGAAGTTCTTTTGTCTGCTGGGTACCTGAAAGAAATTGGGGAGAAAAAAAGGAGCTGTGGCAAGTGAATTGCTTTTTATAAACGAGGCAGAAGAATTTGAATACCACTCAAGAGGAAGGGGGTAGGAACAGAGAGCAGAGAGAGGGGGAAGAAGTAGAAGCAGATGATCCACTGGGCTCTTCTTGGCTAAAGACCCAGAGAGCAGTGTTGGAAGGTAAGGTGGCAAAAAGATCTGAGATGTGATGCAGATTTGTTAGTTGTTGGCTGTCTGGTGTGAGATACAATGCTTCGCCCAGATCCTGAAAGAATTTTACGCAAATACACAGTTCGTCAATGAGGAGACCAAGTTTCATGTTTGGATCATATCAGTGTAGAGCTAAGAAGGCAGAGGCAGAAACAAGTAGTGAGCAGAGAGGCCATGCGATTACATGCCCCATGGATTCACAGGTATTCATAGGTATTTTGCGGAGGGTTTTAGACTCCTATGTGCTATAGATTGGGGGAGGCAGTGGGGTTTAAACCACTTTAACTAGATCTCCAAGGTGTAGAGTTAAGTTCAGATACACATAACAGAATAAAACAAAATAAACATGGCTTAAATAAGATTGAAGCCTATTTCTTTCTTTCTCCTTCTTTCTTTCCTTTTACATAAAAGAATTTCAAGGATATGCAGTTCACAGTTTTTGTTTGGCAATCCATGCTATTACCAAGGACCTCTTAATTGTCTGCCCCAACATCCTAGAGCTGATTTATATCCTCAAAATTAGCAAAAGGTCTAATATGGCTGCTAGAGCTTCAGCCATTGTGTCTATCCAGGTCCGCAGGAGAAAGAAGCAGAGGAAGGATAATGGAGCTCATACTTTCCCTCACAAGGAGCTTCCCTCAACGACTCCTCCAACATTTCTACTTATATCTCATTGGCCACACCTAGGTCCGGAGATTGGGCAATCTACTTCCAAAGAGGTACCATATCGGAAACCCAAGGAGGGGTCGTTATGAGCCGAATTAACTCAACAACAGTGAGTTTGGTTTTTTGGTTTTGGACACCTAGCTTCAAGAGATGCTGGGAAATAGACTCGTGACCACTGCTGACTATAAGGGATGCTGGAGTGAGTTAGTCTTTATTCTGGTGGCAATATATTATCTAAAAAGGCTCTAAAAAGAAGAGAAAATGAAGTATTGGGAAGCAACTCTCCACTATGGATATACACATATACAATAAATGCAACTATTTTTCTTTTTTTAAATTAGACTTACTGATTACCTTGTATTAAGAGTTTCTAGAAGGTAGATGAGCCATACAACCTGGTCTATTCTGCCTAATGGGGTGTGTGTATGTGTGTGTGTGTGAATGGTAGGCAGGCAGATAATCCCCAAAGGCACATTTCTTTCAAAACTCATGGAAACATGAATTCCACAAGGTCCTCAGGAAAATCTCCTGAGGTGAGGCTGAGATGAGATGGGCTAACCTGTGGTCAGAGGCCTACTGTGAGTAAGACAGCTTCCTTGCCTTACTGAGGGAGTGTGCTACTGCATTTCATGGAGGAAGCTCAAATAAAATGCAGTAAACCATAAATTAAACATGAATAAAATGTTAAAATCAGCTTCATGGCCCATGTGGATGATACAGAACACTATAGTTGCAAAAGATCCTTAAATTACACAGCCCAACTAAACTGGGCATAGTCAAATGATCTGCAAGGTTGAGTGACTAAACAAATGGCAACCCAAGAACTTGCCTCGACTTCAGTGGAACAGTGGCTATTTTGCTACACTGGAGGATGAATCAGCTCCCTAATCTACCTGCCCCCAATACACAATATAAGCTCAGACCAGTCTATTGCAGGGCCTCCTTGGAATTCCCCCATTAGGATAGAAGGTCTCTCCTTGATATTGCAAGTCATTCTGTTGGGACTAAGGAGAGAGAAGAGATGAGCAAGTGATCAAAATATTTGATCCAACTCCACACTCAAACACCAGCCAAGGATTTCCAATGGGAAGTGATAGAAGGCAAGATAAGAGGTGGGGTAGGATGTAAGATGGGAATAAACATACTTTTATAGATTTGGGAAAATAAATCACCAACATAAATACTTTTCTAAGTGGTCTTTTTAAAATAACATGAGTTTATAGAGAAAAGAAATTTTGCAGGGAACACAATAAAATAGAAAATTATAGAGATGAAGAAAAATAGTAATATTAGTTTAAAACGCCGTATATGTATCACCCTCTAGTTTATGATTCATGAAACTCCTCGTTGCTTTTCAAAGAAAGGGTGAAATCCTCAGAAAGGCTCACCAGCAAGTTTGTCATCTGGCACCTGCCCAGCTTTCAGCCTTAATTCTAATCTCTTTTCCCATGAGTATGATGCTCTGGCCACACCAACTCACTAGTGATGTAACCAGAGAAACCCACCTGTAGGTGCCTCAGTGCCTTTGTACAAGCTTTCACTTGGCCTGGAATATCCATCTCCTTATCTTTGAGAACAATATCCCTTTTTCCTTCAAGACCACTTCTTCTAGAATTTGTCCCTGACCCTTGCCAAGCACAAGTGGTCTTAGTACTCCCAGGACACTTTGGACAGACCTCATGTGGCATGATCATTAATGTACATGTCTGACTCCCCCACCATTCCCACAGGGCAGATTATTTAGCACCATAACTGTACCTGACTCACAGCAGATACTCAGTAAATGTTTATGAGAAATAATGGGAAAAATAAATAGAGCAATATGAGAAAATATACTAGATATTATACCAATACAGTGATGAGGAGATTAAAAAAATTCTTGATTATTATGTAAAAGGAAGAACATTAGAGGTGGGAGTTGTGGGGTTCAAAACTAAACCCTAATGTAAACACTGAAGGAACAAGTGAGCAAAGGATGCAATCAGGGCAGAGCAGGAAAGTTAGGATTTGAGATAGCTTCAGGGCTGGGCTTCCTGGATGGTGCAGTTAGCATGCTCAGCTGCTAACCAAAAGGTTGGAAGTTTGAGTTCACTCAGAGGCATCTTAAAAGAAAACTGGCAATCTATTTCTGAAAAATCAGCCATTGAAACCCTGTAAAGTACAGCTCCACTCTGACACACATGGGATCACCATGAGTTGCAATCAACTTGATGGCAACCAGAACTGGAACTGGAACCCATGACAGGGGTAAAAAGAAAACGAGAAGAATGTTGTGCTGTCAGAGTATAAAGTCCAAATTGTGCAATTTCCTACCACTTTATCACAACTTTTGCAACCAATTTACATTTTATTTCCCTAAAGACTCGAAACTGACCTAGCCCAGGACAGTGGAGAAGGAACAGCAATGGAGTCACTTTGCTAAGCTCAGACCTCCAGAGTGAGTGTTGCTCTGAGGAGCAATGAGAAAGAAGGGTTCAGCTTGAGCCAAATACATCTACTAGAGATATAAGGTAGAAGGGATCTTTGTTTCTTCAACAAAGATCTTCTTTAAACAACATAAAGATGCCTGGAATGCCTTGTTGTTTTAGGGTGCCATCTAGTTGGTTCTGACTCATAGCTATCCCATGTACAACAGAAAACTCTGTCTGGTCCTGCACCCTTCTTGCAATCATTGGTTATATTTGAGCCCATTGTTGCAGGTACTGTGTCAATCCATCTCGTTGAGGGTCTTCCTCTTTTTTGCTGAGGGTCAACAAAAAAAGGGAAGGTCCTCAATGAGATGGATTGACACAGTGGCTACAACGATGGGCTCAGGTATATCAAGGATTGTGAGGCTGGCGCAGGACTGGGCAGTGTTTCATATTGTTGTACATAGAGTCACTATGAGCCAGAGATGACTTGACAACAGCTAACAACAACTACTACTACTACTTTACCAAATACAAGGTCCTTCTCCAGGGATTGGATCCTCCTGACAATATGATCAATGTAAGTGAGAAGTCTTACCAACCTCATTGCTAAGGAACATTCTGGCTGTACTTCTTCCAAGATAAATTTGTTCATTCTTCCGGCAGTCCATGTTGTTGTTGTTGTTATGTGCCGTCGAGTCGGCCCCAACTCATAGCAACCCCTCCTTGGGTTTCCCAGGTGGTATCACTATGGAAATAGATTGCCCAACCATCCTTCCTAGGAGGAGTGGCTGGTGGGTTTGAACCACCAGCCTTCTGGTTAGCAGTCAAGTGCCTTAGGGCTACACTAGCAGAGCTCTCCCGGCAGTCCATAGTATATTCAAAATCCTTCACCAACAATATAATTTAAAGGCATCAAGTTTTCTTTGGTCTTCCTTATTCACTATCCTGTTTCACATGCATATGAGGCAATTGAAAATATCATGGCTTTGGTCAGGTGCACCTTAGTTCTCAAAGTCACATCTTTGTTTTTGAACACTTAAAGAGGTCTTTGGCAGTGGATTTGCACAATGCAATGCATGGTTTGATTTCTTGACTGCTGCTTCCATGGTTGATTGTAGATCCAAGTAAAATGAAATCCTTGACAACTTTAATTTCTCCATTTATCATGATTTTCCTTATTTGCCTAGTTGTGAGGATTTGCCTTACGTGGTACAAATTACTTCATGCCATGATTTGAGATCAATTTCAAGTAGGAGAGTGAGGAGTGATTGAAATGGAGATCACAGACTGAGCAAAGTGAATTGAGGGCAGGGCAACTGGAAAGCCAACTTACCCAGCCCAAACTGGGAGTGTCTGCTGGGATTGGTCTGTATTATTTCCTCTCTTCAGACCCTAAATAGTGCTTTAAAAATCAATCTATCATCTTGCTTTCCCTTTATTTTACAGAGCTTTAAAGTATGTGTCCCCATATGTATATATTATGTATACTGCATTAAACCAAAAAAAAAAAACAAACAAACAAACTCTGCCATCAAGTAGTTTCTGACTCATAGTGATCCGCATTAGGTTTCCAAGCCAGTAAATCTTTACGGAAGTAGATTGCCCCATGTTCTTTCCACAGAGTGGCTGGTGGGTTTGAACTGCCAACCTTCTGGTTAGCAGTCAAATGCCTTAGGCACTACTGTCCTGCCACTGCTTTGACCAATAGAATCTGGCAGACATGTCCTTGGGCAGGTGCTGGTCTTCACCTTTAAGAAGACTTTGACCTTTCAGACAAGTCTCAGGCATGTGAGTGAAGCCATCTTGTACTCTCCAGACAAGACTTACTGCCAGCTGAACACTAACAAGGCTCCCTAGCTGACGTCACATGGAGGAGAAGAATCAGCCAGTTGAGCCCCACCAGTAAAAGATACAATAAAATGGTTGTTGTTTGAAGCCTGTAAGTTTAGGGGTCATTGTTACATAACAGTAAATAATTAGAGCTAAGTGTGAGATCGAAGATTGGGGTATGGTTGGCCTGGATGCATCATCTTGATTGTAAAGGATATAGGCAGATCTGATTTGTTTCTTTGGTCCACGGCTTTGACAGCACTAGAATCTCTCATTTTGGGTGAGGTCTGTCACAAAGCACTGTCCTTCCCCAGTGCTCAGAGGTGGTTACTGTATGTCCCAAGGGGACCATTACCCAGACTCAGAAGATGAAAGACTTCATAAGACTTTCAAGGGCAAACATCTTCAAATTGAAGGTAAGGGTCATAATTTTAATGTCTCCAGATAATGCCCATGTTGCTTATTTTGGGATTATGATAGGGGCAAGGAGAGAAGAGTGAAGGAGGGCTAGTTATTTGTAAGTAGCTTGTTAAACAGGTTGCAACATGGAACTGGGATTTAATTTATAGAACTCTTTGTCAACAATTATTCTTTTGAGCCAAGTTTGGCATAACCCCTACCTACCCTCACACACTTTGAGGTTGATAGAGGCTCCCCAGAGAAAGCTAGGCTAGGATCTGCCTTAACTCCTTTCTCCCCAGAACTCAAGACGCTATTACTCCCAAATCAGGTTAGAAGCAGGTAACGAGGGTGGAACATTAAAGGAACTGAGTCCCAGAGAGATTGTGATACCTTGTGTGGAGTTAAAACCCAGAATGGAAGATGTATTATTGATGCTGAATCTAGGATTCTTTTTTTTTTTTTTATTTTATTTTGATTTGGGTGAAGATTTACAGAGTAAATTCACTTTTCATACAGCAGTTCACATGTACTTTGTCTCATGTCATTGACCAAAATTTACAATGCAACAGCTCCCCTCCCACTTCCTCCCCATAGTTACCTCTTCCCAGTGTCCATCCCTCCATACTCTTCTGCGCCCTGAGCTGTCTCCCTGTACATAAGCAGCCCTTCCTTCTCCCATGATTGTAGGATTCTTCTTGCTGTATTCTTCCTTGCAAATGCCCTTTCTTCCTGGATCCTGCTTCCAGGGGCCCTTCTGATAGTAATCATTCCCATTTTCATTCAATAATTGTTTCTCAGAAGAATGCGAAGGCAAAAAAAAGTTTGTTGTTGAATAAGAATTAAATGTCAAAATACAATCAGGATAAAATAACTTTGCTCTAGGACATCTAAACAGATTTTAAATTTCATGCAATATGCTTTGCTAAAACAATGTTCTCTCTTTTACTTTCATATATTTAGGGAGAAATCATAGGGCAAAAATACTGCCACTGGGCAAAGGCCCAGGTGCAGGTGTAGTTGATTCCGGCCCTTAAGCAGGTCTGGATGTGGCTGAGGCCTTAACACTCCTGAGTGAGTTGCTCCAGGTTGGTGCGATATGAGTTTCCTTCAAGTTTGACAGTCTTTGCTTTCTCCAGCTTCTTTCCAGATTCTCACCTAATCTGTCCCAGAACAAGAAGGTTGTCAGTTATCCACTGCTGGACATGTCTGAAATGAGTCATTTGTGTATCTCACTGCTTGTTTTGGGCTTTAAGGTAAGCCTTGGTGCCATGGGTCCTCTGTGTTGCCTGGTGACTCAGTGTCTGAGCCTCCTTGGGTGTCAAGCTCTCCAGGCCCTCACCTGATCCTATTTCCCATCCAATACACTTATACACCAATCCTCTGACACAGACAAGCTTTCCAGGGAACTATGGAGCTAAAATAGTCTCCTGGCCCCACCCACAGAAGAATGAAGGAGTCTCACTGGAAGTACCTGATCTCTCAAACTGTATCAAGTACTCACATGACTTTAAGTATTATCTTCATCTCAATTTATACTGCCCACAATGGGCCTTCTAGGCTATTGCTGTACCCTTGATTCCCTATAACCTTTGGCCCTTGAACTTTGAACTTGAAAAGGCTCTGATAAGGGCCAGCCTCAGTAGCAGGGTTGAAATCACCTAGACTTTGTCCATCTTGGTCTTGAAATCTTTTCCATTCTTACTGTTCTGCAAGGCAAATGTACAGGTGGTTTTATAGCTGAGACCATCTGAGTTATGATGTCCCAGGGCTGGAGTCCAGATTTTAAATCATTCCAATACCTCTCTCTTTTCACCCCTGTAAATGCCCAAGACTTTTGTAGTAGGTCCTGAAAAATAAAGTGGCACCTTGGGTCTGACCTAAAATCATAATCCTCCTTGCACAGACATCTCTAGCCTTCCAGTTTGCTCTGACCAAGAGTGACTCCCTCTCTTTAGACCCTCATCCCTCAATCTTTTCCTGCAAGCCATTCACTAGATCATCCACTCACCATAGCATTCATTGCTTTGTTAAGATACGATTCAGGCAGTGAGTTAGGTCCTCCCAAGCTACTCACTCCTTCACTGCTCTGTGGTACCAGCACACCTGTCTTAGAATTCAAGACAAAGGGAATGGGATCATATAGCCTGGTGTTTTCTATAACATGGATCATTTTAGTTGTGTCTCTGCAATCTAACCCAGCTAGCAACTCACTTCAAAATCTCTGGCAAGCATTCTCTTCTGAAGGGGTCAAGAAACTTCATGATTACAGGACACAACACAAGAAATCTACTGAATTTCTTCCCTTCCACTGTTGGGCATGGAAGATTGCTCAGACTTCAAAATAGACTTGCTATTTGGTGGTTCTGCTTCAAGACACCCATGTGGGTGTCAAGACATGCCAGGTTACAACAAGTACATCAAGATAATACAGTTGGCACCTGACACCTGTGAATGACACCCTTGAATTCCACCAGGCAGGGAAATAGTTTATCCTCAAACAGGAACAACAATAACAACAGAAACCTCTATCCTTTCATTGTTAGCTCTGAAGCTTAGATTTGTTATTTCTATGGAGTCAAAAGTCCTAAGTTATATGATTATGAAAGGAAAGAATAAGGTAGTGATCTTTCTCACCCATTTTCTTTCATAGAATACATTAATATAAGGATATGATGCATTATTGAAAGTCAAAATGTTTTAGTTAATAGCTTTCAAAATTTCTGCTTTAAAAAATTATAAATATTGTTAAAATTTTCTGTTCACAGTCAATATTTGCCTTTTTATAAATTCATATACATTTCTTATTTATCATAAAAGAAGTTAAGACATTAACTCAACTTAATGGGTTCTGCTCTCATAAGGCTCTGGAAAACTCTTTGTTTATTCATCATGTAATGCCTATTTATTGATCATGGATTGTAAATCAGGCACTGTTGTAGGCATGGAAGTTAAGAAAAGTTACAAAGATCTCTGCCATCTCAGTTTATATTCTTATAGACTCAGTGTTGACTCACTGGACATCTGGCAAAGCAACCTATTTAAATACTGTTAGATCACTTTTGCTTTTTGTCATCATTTATCCACATGATCAGAGGAGCCAGCTGCCTGTAAATTCCTTCCTTGAGCAACTCACAACTCCACGGTTCCCAGCAGCAGAAAACTAAACTGCATTATATTACATTGACCTTTGAGTAGTTGCTAAGGCTGGGTCCCAGGGCTAACACATAGGACAAAGGGTTTCCTATGTTGACCTCAAGCACTTTATAAAGACAGAATGGCACAAAATTTTGTATTAGGAAATTAATGACATAGGTGGGGCCTTTTATCTGTTCCTAATTGATTACCTTACATAAAATATATTCACAGACCCTTTTGAGAAGTTGATGAATGTTATGTACCATCTTCCCAGGAAAACAAGGCACATACCACAAACATTTAAATTTTACATGTGTTAAAAAATTAGGAACCTTGAAACCCATTTATTTATCTGCTAGGGATTCATGGGTCCCAGATCAAGAATGTGATCTAGAAAGCTTTACTTTTCTCAATTTCTTTTTCTGTATTCTACATATGTGAAATATTCATGAAATTTAGCCACTTGGTTTGAGAAATCATGCAAACAGCTTTAGGCACACCTTTGAAAATCAACCAACCAAAAACTCTATGGATCACAATACTCTGATCCTGTCGTGGGTAGGGTCATCATACATGGGGGCTGGTTTGAAGGCAGCTAACACAGCATTTCCATATTACCACCTTAGTATGGAAAAAGAGGAAGACCCTCAATGAGATGGCTTGACACAGCAGCTGCAACAATAGGCCCAGGTATAGCAAGGATTGAGGAGTCCTGCACAGGAGCTGGCAGTGTTTTGTTCTGTTGTATCTAGGGTTGCTATGAGTCAGTGACGACTTGACAGCACCTAACAACAACAAAACCTTAATATAAGCTCCTCTTGCTGAGGAAAGGACTAGGTAAATATCAGTCCCTGTTATTTGTTGTCATGGCAAGGTGTTCAGAAAACCCCAGTCCAAAAGCTGGTCTCCTTTCTCCAAGCAAGAGACTATATATACTGACTTTCATTTCTTCTTTTCAATTCATAACAATAAAATTAGAGCTCTTTTATATATTTGCTTTATAACATTTTTGAGACAGTTTTACTGTGTAAGTTTATATTACTCAGTTTGCCTTTTTCTAAATCTGTGGAACACCTACCTTGCCCATTTAGAGAAAGAACCATTCAGAGCTGGTGTTTTAACTTCCAATTTGATTATCTCCCTTTTCCCTGCCATGGAGAGAATCCTTTCAGAAGGTGAAGTGATGAAATTACTTTGGAATTTGTTTTGAAATTCATTTTGCTGTTATGGTAGGCTGAATAATATCCCCTGAAAGGTATCCATATCCTAATCTCCAGAACCTGTGAATGTATTATCTGGTATGGAAAAAGGGATTTTGCAGATGTGATTAAATTAAGGATTTTGAGATGGGAAGAATACCTTGAATTATTTGGGTAGACTTAATGTAATCACAAGGGTCCATATAAGAGGGGAACAAGAGGACCTGCATCAGAGAAGAAATGTAATGATGAAAGCAGGGTTCAGAGTCATGCAAGGAAGAAGCCATGACCCAAGGAATGCAAAAGCAAAACCAAACCAAACTCAGTGCTGTGGAGTTGATTGCAACTCATAGCCACCCCTCCTTGGGTTTCCGAGGCAGTATCCCCACGGAAGTAGATTGTGCAATCTTCCTTCCAAGGAGCGGCTGGTGGGTTTGAACAACCAGCCTTCTGGTTAGCAGTCAAATGCCTTAGGCCCTTTGCCACCAGAGCTCCCAAGGAATGCAAGTGGCCTCTAAAAGTTCGAAAAAGCAAGGAAATAGATTCTTCCCTGGAACCTCCAGAAGGAATGCAGCTCTGCTGATACCTTGATTTATCTTCTAGGCCAATTTTGGACTTCTGATATCCAGAAGTGTAAAATAATAAAGTTTGTGATGTTTTAAGCCACTAAATTTGCAGTAATTTGTTACAGCAGCAATAGGAAACTAATATAGTCATTAACAATTTCATTCAAAAAAAAAAAGAACAAGAGCTAAAAGTAGAAGTAACACCAAACTTCCTAAGGAACCTATTTTTGCTCTGTTCTCTAACTTATCTGTAATGTAGGGTGTCTTGGAGTTCATTAAAGTATTTGTGGTTGCTTTTCTTCCTTGATTGACTTCAGATTTTTTGGCAGCTATGATTCTTGTATGTGATTTTTATAGTTTTACTCTCTCTCCCTCACTGTCTTGCAGACAATATGTATCCCTCTCTGCTCTCTTTTGATGTTTTCAGTCTACTGTGGGCTCAAAACCAAACAAGTTAGGATTGACTTTAAAGAAAAAGAAAATAGGCTCTGAGTGACAGCATGAGCAAACCTCCTGTAAAAGTCCATAAAAGTTTTAAGAAATAGATTGTGGCATCTATTTTGACTCCAAATGCTCTTCAGTTATTCATTTTGTCTATAATCTGTTTCTCACCTATGTTCAGGATACTTGAATATTCTGGACAAGCATTCCCCAAATAAATGGCATTATCACTGTTATTATTAAATATATATCTCACAAGTTATGTTATATCAATCAATAATTACTACAGTGCAACGTCATAAGTGGGGGAGGAAAGGTCAATTAGAAGACTGCTTGCCAGTTGTGTTGCCTTGTACATCCCTGATGTTCTCTGGATCTCTGTTCCTTTCGTTAAAAATGGGCTTCATCCTATCTGCTCTCTCTTCTCCACTTGATCTTCATAATGGCCAAATGAAGACAAATGAGATAATATATGAAAGTACTTTTATTTTTTAGGTGCAAAGTGGTACTTTTTATATCAGAAGTCACAACAAAAGTTTTATTTATCTCTATCAGGGTTTAGATAATCAAGGTTTTCTTTAGCTTGTTCGGTAGAAATTCAATCACCATTCCTGCATCATTTGTTTATTCAGCTAATATTAGTCGAACATATGCCATATGCCAATGAGGGCCTGAGGATACCAGATGCCCTGGAGGTGAAGTGCTCTGATAAATAGAACTTGGGAATCACTCCTTTGTGGATCTGAATCCTGCCTCTGTGCATTTACAGTTTATTTTTCTGATTCTAGTTTCCTCATTTACAACCTACTTAGTGGGCCTTCTGTAAGCATTAGCTACAAAATATGTAAAGTTTCAAGGACAAGCCAGTGATTCAATAAATATTTAATACATGTGATATGTTGAGGCTGTTTACCTAGTATGAAGGCTCCTTGTTCAAACAGTGGTTAAGCATCAGTTGCTAATGGAAATATCAGCAGTTGGAGCCCATCAGAAGTTCTGTGGAAGAAGGATGTGTCAGTCTGCTATCATAAAGATTACAGCTTTGGAAATGCTATGGGGCAGTTCTACCCTGTCCTACAGGGTCATTATGGGTTGGAATTAACTCAACAGCAATGGGTAACCCAGTATGTTTTCATCTGTGGTAATCTTAACTCTTATTGTTAGGTTTCATATTTATTGAAATCTGTTGAGTTCAGCACATAGTTCCTTCTATTGGCCAAAAGCCTTACTGATCTGAATAAGGAGAAGGAAACGACGTGAGAGGGTTTCAAGTAAGACAGGAAGGGGAGAGAGAAGCCTGTTGTTTTGACTAAGCAAAGTGGAGAGAGAAGTGGATGCAAGATAAGGAGAGTAAGCAGTTATCTATCTATCTACCTATCTATCTATCTATCTATCTATCTATCTATCTATCTATCTATCATCTATCTATCTATCTATCTATCTATATAATAACTTCTCCCATCCAGGGCCAAATTGGGGGTCCTAGATGTTAGAGAGATTGAGGGGATAGTCAGCAGCAAAGGAATTTTCACCTTTCTCTGTTTGTGGCTCTGAGGGGACTATCAGAGGAATCTCTCAGCTGCCTGGGATGCCTATACCAGAGTTAAAATTGTGGTGCAGCATTGTCTGCAAGGAGAGAACCTGAGTTAGTACCCCTGAGGTCCTTTTGCCTTAGGTGTGGTATGCCATGGACTCAGAAATGTACATGTGGCTTGTGAAAGAAGCAAAAGTTAGCTGATGGTGTGGCTGATGAGGCTAACCATTGCAGGGGCAAAGAGACCTCCCTCCTAGCCAATGGGGGCAGGGCAGACCACTCAGGTTGAGGATTGACCAGGATCACAACCAGACCTCAAGTCCAACACCAGTAAGGCAATGATAGGGACAAAGCTGTGAGGAGAGTCACAGGGCTGAGATGGAGGCCAGAGATCAAGTTTATCAATTACAGACTTCAGACTTCACCAGTGCAAGGGATATCCTTGTCAGAACTGCCAGAGGACACTGCAGGAACTGAGCATAAGGAGTGTGGGCCTGCTCTCCTCAACACCCCCAAAATTTCCAAGTTTCCCTATATCCCCACATCCAGATGTCATCTTGTAAAGAAGGGTGTGGGGAGACTGAAACATTGAGCCAAAGAGATTCAGCCACCCCCAAAAGACTATACAAACTCAAAGAGACTGACATTGCAAAATGTTCAGTTTAAAGTGTAGCTGCCATGAACATTATCCAAAGGATGAAGGGAAGAGTCTATAATTAGTAGAAAATAAAGAAGCTACACTTTATCAACATAAGCAAGCCATGTTTTCAATTTTTTATCCCAGCACATGTGGCTGCAATGACAAGGTCAGAGGTATTTGAAATGGGGATGGCCCAGCCCTTCCCTTGAGTAGGATCTCTTAGTCTGGGCTTGTGAGAGACTGTAGGATGAAGGGCTCAGGGCAGTGGCAGAATTATGTCAGGAGAGCTGCCAGGGCACAGAGCCAAGAGTGGCTGTATCATCAGGATTCTACCCAAGAAACAGAACCAGTAGATCTTGTGCATGTATGTGTGTGTCATTATATATATTTTTATATATATTTAAAGATATAGTGATTTGTTCCCATAAATATTAAAGCCTAGAAAACTCTATGGGGTAATTCTGCTCTGTCATGTGAGGTCACTATGAGTCAGAATCAACTCAATGGCACCTAACAACAATAATAACAACAGACACACATGCACACATACACACATATACATACATTACACATGTGTGCATACATGCAAAACATATGTAGGTGTATAGAGATAGTTATTGCAAGGATTTGGCTCACATGATGTGGGATCTGGCTAGGCAAGAAATGTCTGAAATCTGCAGGGCCGGCCATAGAAAGGGCAGACTGGAAGCTTTTAGGCAGGATCTGATGCTGCAGTCCACAGACAGACTATCTTCTTTTTCAGGGAAACCACAGTTTTTACTCTTAATATCTTTCACTGACTAGATGAAGCCCACTGAGAACACAAGGATAATCTCCTTTACTTAAAGTCAACTGATTGTAGATATTAACTACATCTATAAAATACCTCTACAGCCACACTTAGACTAGTATTTGATTGTATAATTGGGTACTATAACCTATCTGTAGGAACCTGACAGTGCAATGGTTAAACACTTGACTCCTAATAGAAACATCAGTGCTTTGAACCCACCCAGTAGCTCTGTGGGAGAAAGACCTGGCAATCTGTTCTTAAAAATTACAGCCTAGGATGGACTACATGACAGTTCTGTTTTGTCCTATGAGTTTGCTATGAGTAGGAATCAACTCCATGACACACAACAATAGCTTAGCCTTGTTGACAAAGAAAACTGACCATCACAGTGACTAAATTGGCTCATGAAGCAGGGAGGTCTTCTTTGGGGAGCAGTGCAGGAAATATGCTCACAAGGAGAGAGGGTCTTCCAGATTCTTAATAGCTGATTTTCCAGGAGCAGATCACCAGGTCTTTGTGCCACAGTGTCTCCAGGGAAGTCTAACCATCAACCTTTCAATTACCAACTGAGCTTGCACCACACAAGGGCTCCATGGGCTGTCATGAGTCAGAGTCAACCAGAAGGCAACTGGTTTTGGTTTAGAGGGTCTTCCAGGCCAGAAAAATCCGAGCTTCTTAAGCCTGGCACCACAGTCAGGGCTCTTCTGGTTGTATGTTACAGGAACCCACAGGAGCCAGTTTGAGCAAAATCATAAATCTCAATGGAAGGATGCTATGTAAACTCATGGATTCCAAGAGCAGAGAAGCTACGTGGCTTCCAGAAGGGACAGGACCTGGACAAATTAAGGAGGCAGAACAGGTATCTTCTGTTTCCCTCTGAGCCTCTGCTTTATTCTTTCCCTTTATTTGGACTATATTCTTGTGTCTCTGGTCTGGAAGGGCACTTGAGTTGACATGTTCCAGGCTAAGTTTCTCTTGATCTCAATTGAAATGCCCTGTAAGGGACACATTTGCCTCCACTACTCCCTTGAACAAAAGTGTGGGTGCAAGAGGAGGGCAAAGTATGAATAAGGGGTCAGGCTCCTCTCTCTGGGTACAAGGAAGGGTCTGGCATTCCACTGAATTAAGCAAATTCTAGAGACAAGAGGGAGTCCCTGGGTGGTGCCAATAGTTAACACGCTCAGCTGCTAACCAAAAAGGTTAGAGATTGGAGTCCACCCCCAGAGTGCCTTGAAACAAAGCCTAGCAATCTACTTCTGAAAAATCAGCCATTGAAAACCCTATGGAGCACAGTTCTGCTCTGATGCACATGGGGTCATCACGAACTGGAATTGACTCAATGGCAACTGGCACTGGTAGAAAAAAAGGAGAGTGATTTGAGGATGGAGAGTGGGAGTGAGTGGAGGAGAGTCTGGGTAACCCCCTCTCATTGGATTTAGAAAAGCACCGTCAGCTCTGTCCCAGCCATAAGTCAAGGAACAGCTGGAAGGGATGTCTACAGGACTGCCCAGAACATTTTATTTCATCCTCTCATTATGTCACCTCAAAGAAATTAAGTGGGATTGTCAGTAAAGAAAAATAAAATTAATGGTGGAGATACTATCCAAAGACAGAAAATTACACATTTAAACATTATACTGGGATTTCGCAACAGGTTGGTGTACTGATTTTCTCACAGATCCTTAATGAGTTTTAGAGAAAAAAGAATGATACAATTTTAATGTGATTTTGATTGCTTTATTTTCAGGTCAGCCTGAGAACTTTCTCATGATGCTAAATTTTTCATTTTCATAAAAAGGTAACATAAATAAAATGTAAGTACTGGAAATTCCAGGAAGACCTTTTAGCAATTTTGGGGAAAAGAATGGAGAAGGTAAGAGTGAGGAAAGTGAGAGGCAACCAGAAAGAGGGGCTTTGCTCCTTTCCAGAATCATGGAAATACAGAGAACTAGCTTTGGTAGTTATATACAATTTTAAGTTTATCCATGCCCTGCAGCCTAAGACCACCTGGAACACAGCTGTAGTCAACAAATTAGGCTTCTTAATTGGTGTTGCAAGGGAGACCACCCACCATGGGGAACTTAGAGGCATCTGAAAAGGGAGATTTAGAGGACAGTGCTTAAGATTTTTGTTATGTTGCTGAACAGTTTTCAAAGAAGTTTCCAGACTAATATGGACTAGGAAGAAAGGCATGGCCATCTATTTCCAAAAACCAGTCAGTGCAAACCCTGTGGATCACAGTACTTTGATCTGCAACAGATCATGGGTATGGTGTAGGGTTGGGCAGTGTTTTGTATTGTTGTGCATGAAGTCACCATGAATCGAGTCAACTTGACAGTATCTAATAACAATAACAATAACAACTTAAAGGCTTTAGGGCTACAGTTAGTCATAAGACTTGGCAGGATTTGGTCAAATTTTATAAACTAAAGGGTTCCAGGAAGAGCCAGTGGTCTTATCTCTGGAACACAAAAGCCTGTATGGAGTTACTGTTAGATCAGTTTTTCTGTGGGCTTATCTCAAAACACACGGGTCTAAAGGAACTGGCGCTTCAAGCATTTCAGCTTAGATAGTCTATGATGTGAACCATTTTGCAAGTAAAGCTTATGTTTTGCAAGTTGTGGTTTTTAATTCTCTGTACCCACCCTGACCACACTCCGGTCTAACTGTCAGCCGGGTCCTTTTTCATTTTTATTGCAGTAAATATAACATAAATATAACACTTTTCACAGGTACAATTTAGTGACAATTACATTAATCATATTGTGTAAACATCACCAACATCTGTTGCCAAATTTTCCATCCCCATAAACAGAAACTCAATGCTTCCTGAACAATGATTTCTTCATTATGTTTTGTGCCACAGTTGGTTGTACTACTGCCATGCAGTTTATGTGTAACATAAAGCTCCCTAAGCAGAATTATCTCCTGGGAGATGACTTCTTTAGTTTGCAGTGGAGAATTTGAAATGGTGTTCACTCATCAAGATCTAACACCTAGCAAACAATCTTGCTTGATCCTTCCTTCCTCATGAATTTGCACCTTCACCATGCACAACAGCTGAATGCCTTGATTTTGACAAACAAATCAGCTCAACAAATGACCTTATCAGGAAACTATTATGAGTTCTAAGAGTGATTCTCTCTTCCTTTGTGTTCAGACTCTTCCTCAGGAGCCAGGAGGGCCTGGCCAGCATCCCTGCATGTTGGGATGCTTACTGGAGCTGGAAACTGTTGTGGGTGAGCTGGTGAAGATGTCCAGCAGTGGAAGGGCCAACAAGGCAGCACAAACCCAAGTTCTTAGAGGATGCCACTTTCACATGCCGAGTCAAGGGGCAGAGAATGGGCTGAAACAGAGGTCAGGAGCTGGGTGATGTTAGAACGGGCTTTGAGGGATACTTTGAAGGTTTCTCTTTGTTGGCTGGCCTTGGTGTAGTGTAGGGTGGGTCAGACTCAAGGATGTAGGATCAATGCAGATAAAGTTCTCCTTTCTCTTCTTCCTGCGTCCCTCTAGAATATCCAGTAAAGATTTTAGATATCCTAAAACTCTTCAGGATTATACACTCTGCTTTCTAAGTCCACTGAACTTTTCTCCATCATGACCAGAGCCAGACGGAAGTGAGCAGATACATCAGTGAGAATCTGTTGGCATAGCTACAACAATCTCTTTTTATGAGATATGACAAATCTAGAATATCTTTGGTTCTGCAATGCCCATACTGGGGGCTTTCAAAGTATACCCCATGCCTAGTCATCACTGGGGTGCGGGGTGTAGCTAGAAAGACCCACTGTGGTATCTGCACATCAGATGGGGTGGGGACTCAGCAGGTAACTCAGCAGCAGGAAAAAGCTACAATTCCAGGCAGGATGTGAGAGTCAGGGAGGTTCCCAGGAGAGTTATTAAATCTCCAGCAAGGATAGCTCCAAGAAGGGCTAGAGGGGATTGGAGTTGAAAAGACATCAGTGTCTCTGTCTGGGCTCTGTGTCTCTTTGTCCCTGTACTTCATATTGGTTCTTTGTGGTCTCATCTCCATGAACACCAACTCTCTGTAGGAAGAGTTGAAGTCCTACATTGCACATGTACATACATAATCAAACAAACATGCCAATTGTTCCTACTTATAGCTCGCTTTCACCTCTCTTGTCCATGAGATTGCAGAGGTGTTTCTTAATTATTTTTGCAAGGTTCTGAATTGAAAAGTTAGTTTACGGAGCACTTTTAATTCTCACTGGGGAAAATATTATGTCCTGGTAAAGCAACCAGAGATCACTTGGTGGCTTTGAGAAGCAAACTGGTGATCTTCAGATGGCTCCTTCATCTCTGAAATGACCTGTAAGCATAGCTGACACACAAGAGTGGTCAAAAATCCATTTCCTTACAAAGTGACTGGGAACAGGATCTTTTGTTAGAATGGCACCATAAAGACTTGAGTTAATTCTTATTCTTGTATCTTAATTCTGGGTGCAAGATGTGTAAAGTTGCTACCATATGTGGCTTTCTTTGTTGAAAGGGTGAGGGACAAAATGTTTGGAATAATATTTAGGCAGTGATCCTAGGCAAGAAAATGACCTTGGGAGACCATCCTTCCCTGCCGGCTGCCAGAAATGGTCGATAGCAACTGAATAAGCATTGTTTGGAGGTTGAAGAGGTTGGGAGAGGTGGGCTGGACTCAGTTAAAAACCTACCTGCATGTGGCTACTGACATGAAGTGTTTTACCAACAAGATTTTACAAAACAAAATATAAGAATCTCTATTTTAAATAAGCTTCTCAGGTTACATACTCATTTATTCAAGCTTCAGTTCTTTGGGAATCATTGTAATAGATCACTGTGCTCAAACTGCCATGAAGATGAGAATCACTTTACGGCTCTTGTTCAATGTAACAAGTGTTCCAGGTGTCTACCCTGGACTTTGTGAGGAGGATTTGTGCAGGATCCAGGAATTGGTGTGTTTGACTGATCCTGAGTGTGTGTGTGTTGGGAATCACTGGACTAAATGACTACCAACATCCTCCATACATTAAGATTCTATGTTCAGAAGAAAGTGTTCAATTTCATTCACTTCAGTTTATATACATGAGCATAAAGACACAAGCATAGCTAACTTTTAAGCAACATGAGACATTTTATAAAAGGATACAGACAGAATTCTCTGGGAGTACCAGAGGAGGAACATTACTCCAGTTGAGGGTACTCCCGCAGGCTTCCTGGGGCAAGTGATGGCTATGTTGAGTCACCAAAAATGACCAAGTATTGGCTGCACAGATGATGAATGTTCCAGATAGGAGGACCAACATGAACAAAGTAACCAAGGTTGAAGCAGCATGTTATAGGAAGGGAAGGGAAGACCAAGGCTGTGGGTGGGTAAAATATAGGGCATGGGAGGCAGGAGGCTGTGGAAGATGAGGATGTGGTAAGTCACATGACTAAGCTAAGCAATAGGCTTGGCAGGCAAGTGAAACAGTGAAGATTATGTTTTAGCTAGGTTATTCTGGTGATTTTTAGAAGCTGGAAGTGGGAGACTAGAGTTTTGGGGATCTGGAGATATGGAGAAAGGGTTCTCTAATGATAGCTCTAGCCAGAAATAACAGTGGTTTTTGGGGTAGAAAAGGAGACATGAACTGATGTTTTTGAGGTACCATAGCCACATTGTCTCATGATTAAGTGCAGAATATAATTTTCTCACTTTTATACTTTTTCACATGGAAGTCAAAGCAATGCTGCTGGTACAACAATATCCTAAAGATTTTGAGATGAAAAGAATCTCATTTATTTTTATTTGCCACCTCCAGAAGAATGAACAAATTAGTCTTACAAGAAATAGAACAAGAACACTCCTTAAAAGAGAGGATGATGAGACTTAGACTCATTTACTTTTGACATGTCATTGGGAGGACCAGTCACTAGAAAAGGACACCATATTTGGTAAACCAGAGAGTCAGCAAAAATGGAAGGAAACCCTCAATGAGATGGATTGACACAATCCCTGCAACTATGGACTCAAGCACACTGACAATCATGAGGATGGCATAAGGCTGGGCAATGCTTGGTTCTGTTACATATAAGGTTGCCATGAGTCAGAGCCAACTAAACAGCAATGAAATAACAACTACCTCTATCTAGGACTCAGACCTAAATCCATAGAGGCCTAGATTGGAGACAGCTCTCAAGGACAAATCCCTTGTTGTCGATTGAGCAATAGGCCAAGCTGGCTGATTGCTTGACTCTCTTTTCACTAGTTAAGGACATAGGCGATGATTTGGGTTCAAGTCCTGAGTGTGCAACTTGTGCATTCTCCAACCTGAGATCAATGACTTAACCTCTCTATTCTCAATTTTCTTATATATAGAATGGAGCAACATTAGAACTCACTTTAAAGGATTTCATGAAAATTAATCATCATTTAAAAAAAAAAAAAGCACAGTACATGGCACATAGTACCAAACCAAAAACAAAACCCACAGTCGTTGAGCCAGATCAGATTCATAGCAACCACTCCTTGGGTTTCTAAGGTAGTATCTCTATGGAAGTAGATTGCTCAACCTTCCTTCAGAGGAGTGGCTGGTGAGGTGGCACATAGTAAGTATTCACCAAATAATCAAGTTGTCTCCAGGCTGGCAAACAGTTAATGTTTATAAAAACAAGAAATGAAAGTATACAGCCTTTTGTGGTTACCCAACCAACCTGACTCTGGCCTACTTCTTTATTGTCACCTGGTGACCTCAAACCTGTCAGAATTTGTTCCCAGATTGTACATCTGATGTTCACTCGATAGTCATCTAGAAAAACCATATTTTCTAGGATGGCCACATGGTACCACGGGGTTGCTTTTCAGGTGAGAACCAGTGAATTTTGTATCAGTTTGTGTTGGGCTTCAGGGGAAGGAAGGCAGAGAGGAAGGGAGGGAAAAAGGAGAGAGAGAGACAGAATTTCCTCAGGATTTAATTTTTGCCAACTTCCCTGGATTTTTTCAAACAATCATTCACTTTTTACTATTTTTGAAACAAAATGAAAAAAAAAATGAACTATCATGTTATTTCTTATTTATATAGAGGATTCCTGCAAGCCTTTTCAAATATATCACATGAAATACTTTCTAACCACTAACAGCCACAGCTCGGGATGGAAGATCCTGAGGTTTCCTGAAGCTTCTGATTCAGATAGATAACCTACCAAAAGTCACCAGGTTATTCATGTGCTGTAAATTCCTAAGACATAAAATGTGAAAGTGACCTGCATCAGTGAAGTGATGGAAAACATTTTGGAAAAACCTCTGCATGGTGCACTGAGTACAGTGAGAGAAGCATGAGGCCATGCACATTGCATAACTGGCTCAGACCACCCAAGGGCTCAGAGCCCAGACCAATGTCACCTCTGCAAACCCCAGAAGACACAGATGACACATGAGCACCATGGGAGCACAAACCTGTAGTAAGAAAATGCTAAGCTCTTCCAGGAGTTGATCTTTTCAAAAGCCTGATTTACTCTGAGATCACACTGGGAATACTAGTCAGTCACTGATAGGAGTAACTCTGCTTTGTAACTGTATTTCCCAGGACTTCCATAACAAAGTACCACAAAGTGGGTGGGTTTAAATGACAGAACTTTATTCTTTTATAATTGTGTTGGCAGGGTCATGGTCTCTCCAAAGTCTCTAGGGGAAGAGTCTTTCTTTCTCTCTCAGTTTCTGATAGTCCCAGGTGTTTCTTGGCATGTTTCTTGGTCATCTTTCCTCTGTCTGCCTCCGTGTGCTCTCTTCTTTGATACAGATTGCACTCAGATTGGATTAGGACTCCCCTACTCCAGTATGACCTCATGTTAATTTATGTGATAATATCTTTGAAGACTATTTCTAAACAAGCTTCTAACACTCACAGGTACTGGGGGTTAGGACTTCAACATCTTTTGGGGCACACAGTTCAGTGCATATCAGCAACTAATATCTGAACAAATGGATCCATTCCTTATTTGAATATTTACATTACACATTAAGAAAAATGAAACGCCAATACTTTACTACCCAAACAGAAATTAGTTGAATTTGAATAACACTTTTTTTGCTTAACTTCATATTGTCTCCATAGCTAGTAAATGTGTGTCCTGTTGAGATACATTTATTATTTTTTAAAAATCAAGTCCTTGGGTAGTATAAATGATTAACATGCACTGCTGCTAAGTGAAAGTTTGGAGGTTTAAGTCCACCTAGAAGCACTCAGAAGAAAGGCCTGCTGATCTACTTTCAAAAAATCAGCCATAGAAAACTCTATGGAGCACAGTTCCACTCTGACACATATGAAGTTGACATCTGTTGCAGTTGAATCCATGACAATTGTTTCACTGTTGTTATTGTTTTTTTTTCGAATATTTTATTGTGTTTTAGGTGAAAGTTAACACAGTGAATTAGATTTCCATTCCACATTAACACACGTATTGTTCTCTGATATTGGTTACAACCCCCACAATGTGTCAGCACTCTCACTATTTTTACCCCACCTGCCCCATCTCCATTCATCAAATTTCCCTACTTCTCTTTGCTTTCTCCATCTTTGCTTTTGAGTAAATGTTGACTGTTTGGTGTCCTATAGTTGATTATTTAAAGGAGCACATTACTCACTGATGTTATTGTTTATTTTGTAAGCCAATATATAATTTGGCTGAAAGGTGACCTTCAGGTGTGGTTTTAGTTCCAGGTTAAAAGGATATCTTAGGGAGATAGTCTTGGGAGTTCCTCTAGTCTCTATCAGTCTAGTAAATCTGTATTTTTTTTTTTTTTTTTTTTAATGAATTTGAGTTTTGTCCTACATTTTTCTCCCATTCTAACTGAGACCTTCTATTGTATGCCTGGTCAGAATGGTCAGTGGTGGTAGCCAAACATCGTCTAGTTCTTCTGGTCTCAGACTAGAAGAAGCTGTGGTCTATATGGGCCAGTAGTCCTGTGGACTAATTTCTTCCTTGAGTCTTTGGTTTCCTTCACTCTCCTTTGCTCCAGATGAGTTGAGACCAATAGCCGTAACTTAGATAGGTGCAGCAACTGTCTTTTTTTTCAGGATCAGAAACATCTAGATTCTATATCTCTAGAAAGTTCTGCTTCCTAATACTGTACCTTGTATGTGCGTGTATATGTGATCACGTATATACATGTGCACATGCTTCAAAGCATAAGCCTAGGTCAAAACAATACCCACTGCCATGCCTAATAGAGAATTTTATTAATTTCATTATCACTCTGGGTAAGTACTACGAGCACTACCGTGAGGGTGCAGTTCTTTGGACCAAACTATTCAAGCGACATGTCTACCCCATTCTTCCCTGCTGCTAGACTAATATTAATAGCATTAGTATTAGAAAAATAAGGAATTTTCTATATGTTAAACTCACTGCTGTCAAGTCAGATCCAACTCATAGTCAACCCCTCCTTGGGTTTCTGAGGCGGGATCACTACAGAAATAGATTGCCTAACCTTCCTTCTGAGGAGTGGCTGGTGAGTTTGAACTGCCAGCCTTCTGGTTAGCAGTCAAATGCCTTAGGCACTACGCCCAATTTTAAAAAGAGAAACAAAAACCCATAGCCAAAGGCCAAGGGGTTCAACTCTGAGACAAAGAACATGGTTTGGCCTTTTATTTCTGGTTTCTGAAAAGAGCCCTTGGAATCCAATTGCTCTTTGTTTTTCTAAAATGAAGAAATCAAACTTTCTACTTAGATTTTTGGCATCTCAGCAGCTGCTGTCTTCCCTATGTCTTATTATTTAGCTCCATGCAAGCACAACCTCAGAGACAGATAATGCCTCGAGAGGATTTTGTGTACGGAATGTTCAGCTCACCTCAATGCATTTCCCTTTCCACAGGATCTTCAGCCCTCAGAGCCAGGCTCCCTTGTTCTCTCTCTGATGCCTTCAAATAGTTGTTATCATTGTTATTGTTTCTATTTTATCCAGCATTTGTAGTTGTTTTCAGTGAGAGATTTGTCTAATACCAATTACTCCATCATTGTCAGAAGTGAAAGTTCTCCTGCATCTGCTGTTTAATAGATTCTGTGTAATAGCTTCAGAGATCCATTAAAAATTCTAGATAAGAAAATATAAAATATTCGGTGCCATTTTAATGTACGTTTTTGTTGGTGTGCCTTCACATTTTGAAGTCTAATTGTATGCAGTAAAATGTGCAGATCATAAATGTACAGTTTGATGAGTTCTGACAAATGTGAACACTCGTGTAACCGTCATTTTACTTTTAAATGTATTTTATTTATATTGCTTATCTCAATCAACAATGAAGTAGCTCTGGCATGATAGTCAAAATTCATAAATCAAAACAAATTTTCATAAAATGTAATTTCACAAGGTTTATTTAAGCAAGTTTATGAATTACCATGTTAATATAGCTCTCTTTATACCAAGCACATAACAATGCCTGGACTTAGGTGAATAAATGTCTTCTAGGTTGAAATAAACTGTTGATTTTATTTTTAAAATTAAGTTGCTCAAGTCTTTGCCTTCAGTAATAAATAGCTCTAAGTTTGGCAATTCTGTTTGAGTTATTTTTTAAATCACTTTTTATTTTAAAGATAAATCATTTTTATTATTAAAAGATTGAAAAATATAGAAAGTCTCCTCCAAAACACCCTCACACAGTAAGTTTATTCTAGATATAACTAATATTTACAGTTTGGTATATAAACTTCTTGACATTTTATACATATAAATTTTAATAAAAATATGCTGTACGATTTTATAGTTTTAATAAATTTTTATAAACTATTTTTTTGTTAAAATTTATATTCTTCTCATGTCAATAATTATACTTCTACATTCTCTTTTAAATAGTTGCATAGAATTCTACTGTATGGATTTTACTTTAAAATTGTTCTGTTGTTGGAACTTTGGATTATTTCCATGTATTTGCCATTGTAAACACATTGCATTATATACTCCTAAAATTAAGTAAAAAAAAAAATTCTCAATCCACTGATTACTTCTTTAGGATACATTTGTATCAGTGGAATTGCTTAGTCAATGTTATGTACATTTTTAAACACTTTTAATTCACATAGCAAGGTTTCCTATAAGAAGTTCTTTACCAATTTGTACGTTATCAGATGCATAAGAGAGGTCTTAATCCACCTCCCTCACTTCTCCACCATAGGTGTGGTAAAGTTATGTAATTATTGCTTTACTATGTATTTCTTTCCTTGTGTGTGGATTAACTGATTTATATAATTATATATGTATGCATATGCATATTTTATTTTTGTTGTTGTGAATATACAATACACAGCATAACAGACATCAATTCTACAATTTCTATATGTACAATTCAGTGATATTGATTACAATCTTTGAGTTTTGCAACCATTCTTACTATCTTTATCTGAGTTGTTTCTCCCCCATTGACAACTTCTGACTTGGTTTTGTCAATTTGATCCCTTATAGATAGATCTTAAAAGTGCACAACGTTCAAGGCAGACAGTCTTTATTAGTTAAGCTAACCTATTGTTTGGTATTAAGAAGACATTAGGGGATATTATTGGTTTAAGGTTTAAAAGTAATCATACAGCAATAGTTTCAAGGGTTCATCTCACCTCCACAGCTCCAGAAAGTCCAGACTCCATGAGAATCTGTCTTTCTGTTTTGCATTTTCCCCCTTTTGATCAGGATTCTTCTATAGAATTTTTGATCAAAATGTTCAATAATGGTAGCCATGTACCATCCAGTTCTGTTCTCATGGCAAAAGTAGCAGTTGTTCATGGAGGCAATTAGCCACACATTCCATTTCCTCCTTCTTTTCCTGATTCTCCTTCTTTATCTATTGCTCCTACCAAATAGAGACCAATTTTTGGTCTTTGATGGCCACTTGAAAGCTTTCAAGATACCAGGCACTTTGCAAATAACTGGGAAGCAGAACATGGTATTAAACCAGTTATCTGAAACTATGACCCTAAACTTCCCGAGGAAACAAACCCTATATGGCATTTGTTTGTACAGTAGCCTCAGCAGCTACTCTTTCGTTATTGTTGTTAATAAAACTACCACATTACTTTTAACAATTCAACTTTTAACAAGTATACAACTTATTAATAGTAATCATATTAATTAGCTGTGCAACCTTACCCTTAACAATGACATTTTCCTTCACCGTAAACTGTAACTGTGATATTTAAGGCTGTGTGTCAACTTGGCTGAACCGTGATTTGAAGTGGTTTAAGCAGTTGTGGTGTAGTCATCCCCATGATGAGGTCTGATGTAATATAATCCCCTCCATGATAAGATATGCTATGAGTAGCCAATCAGTTGAAAGGGAGTTTCCTCAGGGGTATGGCCTGCTTCCAATATATATATGGATGAAATGGGAAAATTCTCTGGCTATCTGATGGATTTTGGTGCTGCATGTAGCTAGCTCATCATATCTGGTTCTTGGAGTTGAACCAGTGGCTTGACTTACTTCCTACTGATCTTGGGATTGTTGCCTTCCAGCCTGTGAGCCTATGATGTACAATTTTACTTGCTGATCTTGGATTCATCACCTGCCAAAGCCAGCAGCCTGCTACACTGCCTGCCAATCTTGGGATCATTTTATTTATCCATTCATCTGTTGATGGGCATTTAGGTTGTTTCTATCTTTTGGCTATTGCAAATAATACTGCAACATACAAGCATGTGTTTGAGTCTCTGCTTTCAATTCTTTTGGGTATAAAACTAGGTAATTTGTATTTCTTTTGAAACAAGTGAGTTGGGCATTTTTTCTTATGCTTATTACCCATATATTTGTGATTTTTTCTTTTTTGAAATTCCTGCTTATATATTTTATCCTTTTTGGACTCCTCATGTTTTTCTTATTGATCTGTACAGTTACATCCATTCCTCACCTATTGGCATGGCTACGTTCCAAAGACCAGGTGGTTATGTGAAATTCAACATTATGCAAAAAAGGAAGACATCCACATTAGATCACAAAATAGAGTGTGACCATATCGTGACATAACTAACAAATTACATCATTACCTAACTACCAAATCACATAATTACATAAATGCCAAATTACATCATAATATAACTCCAAACCACTGAGAATCATGGCCCAACCAAGTGATAAACAACTTTAGCTAAAATAGTCAACTTTACTCTTGCCTCACACTTTAGCATTTGTTACTGCCAGACATACGATATTAATGACCAAAATAACCAGACAATAGATTTTTCAGTGATGTCTTTTGCAAAATGTCAGGTAACTAGATAGTCAATAAGTGAGGAGTAGGTGTATTTGTATATTAACCACTGGGCTTTCGTGTTGTTGCTGTTGTCAGCTGCTGTTGAGTCAGTCCTCAATTCATGGAGACCCCATGAACAGAGGATCACATCATTGTGATCTACAGGGTATCATTGCTGATGTTTGGAAGTAGACTGTCAGGTTTTTATTCTCAGTCTGTTTGCAACTGGGAACTCCACTGAAACCTGTTTAGCATCACCAGCAGCAGGAAAACCACCACAGACAGACTGGTAGTGGCTATACATAGATGCATTGGCCAGGAACTTAACCCAGATTTTCTGCATATGGGTGTTCATACACATTACAAATGTTCATATACATTACACTCATTTGTCATTTTTCTTCTATTTGTGTTCACTGTTACAGTTCTAGTGGAGCATTGATGAACAACATGTGTGGAACCCCAAGTATGAGATTCCAAGCAGCAGGGCCTGGTCAGAGCTGAGTCTGAGAGTTAGGCAAAGGCCAGATTCACAAAAGGAATGGTTGTTCACAAAAAAGACATAGGATAAATTTACCACATAAATAAAACAAAAGAAAAGAATCATATGATCATCTCAATCAATGTGGAAAAAGTATTTAATAAAATCTAACACCTGATAAAAACTCTCAGCAAAATTAGAATAGAAGGAAAATTCCTCAATATAAATAATGGCACATATTCAAAACTAACAGCCAACATTATTCTCAACAGAGAAAGATTGAGAGCATTCTCTTTGAGAACAGGAATACTCTTTGTCACCAGTCTTATTCAGTATTATACTGGAAATTCTAGTGAGAGCAATATGGCAAGAAAGGGAAATAAAGTGTATCCAAATTGGAAAGGAAGAAATAAAATTATCCTTGTTTGCAGATGGCATGATCCTATACATAGAAAACCCCAGAGACTCCACAGGAAAGTTATTGGAACCTAATAGAAGGGTTCAACAAAGTAGCAGAGTATAACATCAACACACAAAAATCAATTGGTTCCTTTACACTAACAAGGAGAACTCCAAAAGGAAATCAAGACAACAATACCATTTACAATAGCCCTCAATAGGATAAAATACCTAGGAATAAACCTAACCAAGGACAGAAGAGACTTAGACAAGGAAAATTATAAACTACTGCAAGAAACCAAAAGTGATCTACATAAATGAAAAAAAAAAAAAAAACATTTCATGTTCTTAGATTAGAAGACTTAGCATTGTGAAATTGTCAATACTACCCAAAGTGATCTACACATATAATGTAATCCTGATCCAAATCCCAACAGCATTCTTTAATGAAGTGAAAAAACTAATCTCCAACTTTGTATGGAAAAGAAGCCCAGAAAAGGTTAAGCAAAATTGAAGAAGAACAAAGTAGGCAACAGCACAATTCCTGATTTCAAAACTTACTCTTCAGCCACAATAATCAAAACAACCATGTACTGCTTCAATAACAGACACATAGATCAATGGAGTAGAATTTAGAACTGAGAATCCATCCATCTACAGGCAGCTGATCTTCAACAAAGGGTAAATCCATTAGATGGGCAAAAAAACAGTCTCTTTAACAAATGGTGTTGGGAAAACAGGTTACCCATTTGCAGAAAAATGAAGCAGAATCCATACATCACACAATGCATAAAAACTAAGCCAAAATGGAACAAAGACCTAAATTTTGAAGCTAAAACTATACAGTTTCTGAAAGATAATATAGGGAAAAAACTAGGTACCTAATTTTGACATAAATGGTTAATCAAATACAACTAAAAATGAATAAACAACAGAAGATAAATTAGATAATTAGGATTTAATAAATTAAATACTTATGCTCATCAAAAGACTTACCAAAAGTATAAAAAAAAGCTACAGACAGGGAAAAAATCTTTTGCAATGACATATCTGGCAAGGGTCTAATCTCTAAAATGTATAGAAAACATCAACAAATTCAACAACAAAAAGACAAACAATCCAATCCAAAAATAGCCAAAGTACATGAGCAGACACTTCACCAAAAAGGACATTGAGGCAACTAACAAATAGATGAAAAGATGCTCACAATCATTAGCCATTAGATGGATGTAAATCAAAACTACAATGAGATGCCATCTCACTCCTGTAAAAATGGCATTGTTGTTGTTGTTGTTTGCTGTCGAGTCGGCCCCGACTCATAGCGACCCCTCCTTGGGTTTCCGAGGCAGTATCACTACGGAAGTAGGATTGCCCAACCTTCCTTCCGAGGAGTGGCTGGTGGGTTTGAACTGCTAGCCTTCTGGTGAGCAGTCAAGTGCCTTAGGCACTATGCTACCAGAGCTCCTAAAAATGGCATTAGTCAAAATAATAATAATAATAAAACAGAAAACAACAAATGCTGACAAAGTTCTGTGGGGAGATTAGAATTTGTATACACTGTATATACTGCTGATAGGATTGGAAAATGGTACAACCACTATGGAAAACAGGATGGTGTTTCCTCAAAAAGCTAGAAATAAAATGCCTTATGATCCAGCAATCCCATTCCTAGATATATATCTAAGAGATAAAAGAGCAGTGGCACAAATGGACATATGCACACTTATGTTCACTGCAGCATTATTCACAATAGCAAAAAGATGGAGATAATCTAAGTGCCCACCAACAGATGAATTGATAAACAAATTGTAGTACATACACACAGTGGAATACTATGCAACTATAAAGAATAATGAAGAGTCCGTGAAACATCTGATAACATGGATGAATCTGGAGGGCATTATGCCGAGTGAAATAAGTCAATCACAAAAGGGCAAATATTGCATGGTCCTACAATTATAAAACACAACACAATTATAAAAAGTCAAGAAGGGATATACACACAGAAAACAGCATTCTTGGATAGTTACCAAGGATGAGAAGGGGAGGGAGGAGAGGGAGATCACTTTCTAGAGAATGTTGTTGTTGTTGTTATGTGCCGTCAAGTCAGACCCAACTCATAGCGACCCCTCCTTGGGTTTCTGAGGCAGTATCACTATGGAAGTAGATTGCCCCATCTTCCTTCTGAGGAGTGGCTGGTGGGTTTGAACCGCCAGCCTTCTGGTTAGCAGTCAAGTGCCTTAGGCACTGCGCTACCAGAGCTCCCTTCTAGAGAATAGACACTTGTTATTTTTGGTGATGGAAAAAGGCAATACCAAATATTGCACAACTTGATCAAATAAATGAAGGCATTAAGAAATGCACAAGAAAAAGGGACAATTTCAAATAAATGCTATAACATATGCAATTTTAGAACAACAATAATAACAACCAAAAAATATGTGTGTGGATACATGGGTAGATGTGTATGCATATATGTGTATAGGATGGCATATGTGAGTACATGCACCTGCACGTATAGGTGTATCTGTTGTTGTTGTTGTTATGTGCCATCGAGTTGGATCTGACTCATAGCAACCCCTCTTTGGGTTTCCGAGGCAGTATCACTATGGAAATAGATTGTCCAACCTTCCTTCCAAAGAGTGGCTGGTGGGTTTGAACCACCAACTTTCTGGTTAGCAGTCAAGTGCCTTAGGCACTACGCTACCAAAGCTCCTAGGCATATCTGTAGGCATATGTATATACATGCTTGTGGTGCTGCATATATATCCATATATATAATAAAACACATAGAAGGAATAGTTACACAGACTTCCTAGACATATATTTAAAAAAAAAAAAAAACTGATTGGATGGGTTTATTGGGTTAAAACACTTAGGGCCATAGTCTCATGGGACAACTTAATCAACTCACTTAACATAGTTTAGAAAGCTAACATTCTATGTGCTACTTTCATGAGTTACATCTGGTGTATCAAAAGCTTGGAAGAAGCCATCCAAGATACAGCTATTGGTCTCTACTCATCTGGAGCAAAAGAGAATGGAGGAAACCATACACTCAAAGAAGAAACTAGTCTATAGGACTAACAACCCACACAAATCACAGCCTCTTCTTACCTGAGACCAGAAGAACTAGATGATGCCTAGCAACCACTCCTTACCATTGGATCAAGAATGCAATAGAAAGTCTCAGATAGAAGGGGAGAAAATGTCAAACAAAATTTAAATTCCTAAACAACGCCAGACTTACTGAACAAATAGAGGCTAGAGGAAGTTCCGAGACGGTCTCCCTAAGATGCCCTTTGAATTTGGAACTGAAGCTGCTCCTGGAAGTCATCTTTCAGCCAAATAATTGACTGGCTTATAAAATACACAGTATCACCTGTGAGTAATGTACTTCCTTAAACAACCAACTATATGAGACCAAACATTAAACATTTGTCCTAAAACAAAGAAGAGAAGGCAAGGAGAGGAACATAAGCTAGATCAATGGAAACAGAACAAACAGAAGGAAAATAATGAGAATGCTGACACATTGTGAAAATTGTAACCAATGTCATGGGATAATTTGTATAAAAGTTGTTAAGGAATCTAATTTGCTGTGTAAACTTTCACCTAAAAGACAATAAAATATTTTTAAAAAGAAAATGCTTAGGATGTTAATGTTGGGTAGTGTGAAGAGATTAAAATGGGAACAACTGGATCAGATTTGCATGTCAGAAAGATTCCATTGCTAGAAGATAAACCTGGTAGGAAGAGGATGGAGCTACATCAGCCAAGTGGATAGCTGACACAGCAAACCAGGTGAGAGATAGAAGTGACAGTACCTGAAGGAGGAGAGGAGTCATTAGGTAGGTGGCTTCTTGGTGGAGTATGTTGCCTTTGGGCATTATTTCCTAGAAGATACCAGCATGAGATGGAGTAGCAGGTTGGCCAGCCCATGGAGCAAGAAAGCTAAGTATCCTTTGGGCAGGAAGATTCCTCATTGAGTGGGTTGCCCTTGGGCATTAATTGACAGAAGTTGAGAGACCACAGAAACTGAAAGCAGAGCTTCCTCGCCTCAAGGGTACAACCAGGGCATTTGGGGGTGGAACCATCACAGTCTCCTAGATTTCAGAGTCAAACCTTCACTAACTTGGGAAGTGTGGGGCTGTTTGTTCACATGGGCCAGTGGGATAGAGCCATAGCCTCTGCCCAAGAGTGAGGGGGCAGGGCTACCATGCCAAGAGGTAGAGGAATGGGGCTGCCAGGCCAAGGGGGTGAGTTTGCCACTTAGGGGAACTAGGGGACTGGAGCTACCCAATGAAGATCTGTACAGGTGCCAAGTTGACAAGGGGTGGAATTGTGGTAGTTAAAGTTGTGTGTCAACTTGGCTGGGCCTGGTTGATTGGCTGGGCAGCTGGATGTAGTTATTCCCCATGGTGAGAATGGCAATCAATTCCATGGTGCAATCCACTGGAGCAACTGAGTAGTTGCTTTAGGGATGTGTTCTGCTTTCAGTATATAAGATGCAGCTTTGAGGAAGGTCTCTAACTTGATGGCATGCTTGAACACTGCATGTAGCTGAGTCCTTGTTCTGCAGCCTGCTATGTCACCCTGCTGATTCTGGGACTTTTAATAGACTTTAATTAATGGCCTGCCATGTGGTTTGGTAATGTTGGGACCGTGCCTTTTTGCTTGTAGACCTTGGGTGTATTAGCCTCAGCAGCTAGCGGCTGCCTGAGTGAAGAGATGCCTCTAGCTTCAGTGGGCTGGGAGCAAGAGGCAGAGCTGTTGCCCAAGGTCGAGGAGCTTTCACCCAGCTCCTAGAGCCTGGCACCTGGGAACATGGACTTCTAACCTCCAAAATTGAAAGAGAATAAACTCTTGTTTGTTAAAGCCACCCCATTTGTGCTATTTCTGTCAGAGTGGTACCAGGTAACCAAAACATCCCCCAAGATCTCTGTTCTAGAAGAAAATGGGTTTTGTACTTTGAACTGGCTAACTGAGCTTCTATTACCATATTCTTGCTAAAATAAATTGTTTTTGTTGTTATCTGCCATCAAGTCAGCACTCAACTCATGGCACTCCATATGGTACAGAGTAGAACTGTTCCATAGGGTTTTCTTGGCTATAATCTTTATAGAAGCATATTTCTAGGCCTTTTCTTCCACAGAGCTATTGGGTGGGTATGAACTGCCAATCCTTTGCTTAACAGCTGATCACAACACAAGAAGCTTGTGCCACTAAAACTCTTCATGTTTTTGTTAGCTGGCCAAGTCAACTACAACTCACAGTGGCCCTAGGTATAAACCAAAAAAAAGCCAAACTCACTGCCATCGATCATATTCATAGATCTGATTCATAGCAACCTCTCCTTAGGTTTCTGAGGTGATATCACTACAGAAGTAGATTGCCCAACATTCCTTCCAAGGAGTGGCTGGTGGGTTTGAATCACCAGCTTTCTGTTTAGCAGTCAAAGGCCTTAGGCAGTATGCCACAAGAGTATAAGAGAACAAAATGTTGCCTGGTCCTATGCCATCTTTACAATTGTTGTTATGTTTGAGTCCAGTCAGACAATGTTTTGTTCTGATCCATAGATTTTCATTAACTAGTTTTCAGAAGCAATCATCAAGTCTTTCTATCTAGTCTGTCTTAGTCTGGAAGCTCTGCTGAAATGAGTCCAACTTTGGTGACTCTTCTAGTATTTGAAATACCAGTGGCATAGCTTCCAGCATTACAGTAACATATATGCCACCACAGTATGACAAACTGACAGATGGTGGATTGTGTTTGTAGTACCTGTAAAACATCCAAGCATAATTTGTCTTCAGAGCCCAGTGGCTGAGTACAGTTCCTGGCATGTAGTGAACTGCCTAGTGGGTCTAGTTTAATTGAAATGGGTTAATTGTCAACCTCAGTCAACTATGTTTTCTGCTCTTTTGAATTCTGTGGTTTGGCACCAAAAGATTCACAACTAATTTTAATAATCTCTGCTTCTTGGGACTGCACAGACCCCTAAGAGAATAAAAGTTACATATGATGTACCTGGGGAAAAACCAAGATAGCAGATTAGGCAGATATACAACTCAGACCTTCTATAACAAACACTCAAGAAACCAAGTAAAATGGTTATGGATGATTGTCCTGGAATGTGGAGCTTCAAAAGACTGCAGTCTTCAGTATGGATTACACCTCAACATAAAACAAAAATCCTCACAAATGGACAAAAACAACATCATAATAAATGGAGAAAAGATTGATGTTGTCAGGGATTTCATTTTACTTTGATCCACAATCAACACCCATGGAAGCAGCAGTCAAGAAAACAGACATTGTGTTGCACTGGGAAAATCTGCTGCAAAAGATTTCCTTAAAGTGTTAAGAAGCAAAGATGTCACTTTGAAGACTAAGAAGCGCCTAACCCAAGCATGGTATTTTCAATCACCTCATATTCATGTGAAAGCTGGACAATGACTAAGGAAGATTGAAGAAGGGTTGATGCCTTTGAATTATGGTGTTTGCAAAGAATACTGAAAATATCATGGACTTGCAGAAGAATGAACAAATCTATCCTGGAGAAAGTACAGCCAGAATGCTCCTTGGAAGTGAAAATGGCCAGAACGTATCTCACCTACTTTGGTCATGTTGTCAGAAGGGACCATCCCCTTGAGAAGCATATCACACTTGATAAAGTAGAGGGTCAGTGACAAAGGGAAAGATCCTCAAAAAGAAGGATTGACACAGTGGCTGCAACGATGGGCTCAAGTATAGCAAGTCTCATGAAGATGATGCAGGACAAGGCAGTATTTCATTTTGTTGCACATAGAGTTGCTATGAGTTGGAGCCTACTTGATTGCACCTAGCAACAACAATATAAGGTGAACAACAGGACCAGGGAGGTATGCCCACCTTAGAACAATCAATCACACAAGATCAAAAGGGCCTCATTTGCACACTGCCTCAGAAACCTAAGGAGGAGTCACTATGAGTTGCATGCAACTTGACAGCAGTGCATAAAGCTCAGTAAGCAGGAAAGAAGGACAAATGGAAGGACATAGGAAAGAAGGACAAATGGAAGGACATAGGAAAGAAGGACAAATGGAAAACAAAAACAGAGGGAGGAAGCAAGAAGAGTACTGTTACAGTGGGGGGACTGTAATCAGCATCATAAAACAAAATGTGTGAATTGTTGAATAGAAAACCAATTTGCAATTCAAAATGGAGTCTCATCAGTAAGCACCATGCTATTTCCCTCTAGCATCTTAGTGCTTGAAAAATTAGATACACAGTTTGAATTAGGGATTTTGGTGCTCTGAACAGCTCACTGAATCAGAATGCACCAAACACAGAAGAGCAGAATTAGAGGAAAGGCACAGGGAGATTATTTAAGAAAGATCTACCTGGCAGAGGACAGACGGGCAGCTGAGAGAGGCCACTGGAAACTTCCCTGGGCAGTCACTGACCGGCAGGTGAGGGCAGCCACCTGACATCTCCATGAGCCAAGAAAGAAGACACCTTATATCAGCATACCAGCAACCACACCAACATCTTAGCAAACAGCCCTAAGGATCTGCCTCCAGCACCTGATTTTATAGATAACTTGGGTGCACCTCCACTGAAACTCAAGCAGAGAGCTCACTGGTGCTCCAGGAGGGTGAGCTCACTCCCCCCTCAGCAGGTCACTGAGTGGGCTTAGGTCAGCCTGGGAGACATTGAGCTTTCTATGCTTATCTGTCAGGACCACAGTTTACTAGGAGGTACTCTCCCGACCCCAGCACAGCTGAAATTGTGTGCATCTTTGGCGCCACAGGTGGGCGGTATCACAGACAAACTCCCAAGCCATTCACTGTCTGGGGGGATTGTGCCAGCACTGCGGGCAGACAGGGCGGGGAGAGAGAGGAAACCGTGACTGAGTGTGGTCCTGGGAATTTGCTTTGGATTGGCTTTTTGGCCCTGGGGGCCTCGGAAGTGGGGTCTTTGAGTGTGCCTAAGCCTGGTGGAAAGTGGTGACTCCCTAACAACAGGAATCTTTCCTGAGATTGAGCTTTGGACTTGTAAATAACTACGTCTCAATAACAGCCCATGCAAGCCCTAGAAACCGACCCTAGCAACACCAAGCTTCACTTCTTCTGCTCCCACCTTCTGTGCCAATAACTTCACTCATTCAATAGAAGAAACCATATTCATCCAATTACCATAAAACCTCCTGCTTCGAACTCTAAACCCTCTTTACAACAAACAGAAACATATATTCACATTCCACACAGTGATTCCACCATCACAAAGAAAACAGCAGAGTGACCCAACATACCTGAATCAATAATAAAATAAAATACATTAGCTTCATCTTTTCAAAATATTAAACCATAAAACCAAGACAAAACAAATCAACACGTAACCAGCAGCTAAAGACAACCTCAAAGTGTCTAGAAAGCAACAGTCAACCTCAAATCAAACAAAAAAACAGAACAAGGCATTAGAAGCAAAACCACCAAGGTCTCATTATACATGGAGGAAGAGGAGGCAATAGAATTATCTGAGAAGAAATTTAGAAGATATGTTTATAGAGCTATACAAAAGCCTAAGGGAACCCCAAACAGAAACAAGGAGAACACAGACAGTTCCCTGGAGGAACTCAGGAAAATCATTGAGGAACAGAATATTAAGATTAATGCACAATCAGAACTCATACAAAAACAGCAGTTAGAAATGCAGAAAATGTCTATTGAAATGCAAACCATGAACACCAAAATGACAAAACTACACAACACAGTAGAAGCTCAAAAGAGTAGATTAGAACTAGCTGAAGAATGCATAACCCAACTAGAAGACAAATTCCTGGACACTAGCCTGTATGAAGAAAAATCAGAACAAAGATTTAAGAGAAATGAAGAGAGCCAAAGAATTATATGCGATGACATGAGACGAAACAATATAAGACTCATTGGAATTCCAGAACAAGAAGAGGAGAAAAAGACCACCTAGAAAATTGTGGAAGACCTGCTAGCAGAAAACTTCCCCCATATCATGAAGGAAGAAAAGATATTTGTCCAAGAAGCTGATAGAACCCCATGCAAGACTGACCCCAAAAGAAAGACACTGAAGCATATTATAATCAAACTTTCCAAAACTAAAGACAAAGAAAAAATTTTGAGAGCTGTCTGGGAAAAAATAAATATTACTTATACTAATCAAACAGTTAGGCTGAGCTCTGATTACTCAGCAGAAACCATGCAGGCAAGAAGGCAATGAGATGGCATATATAAAACTCTGAAGGAAAAAAACTTCCAACCAAGAATCCTATATCCAGTCAAATTATCCATAAAACATGAGGGCGAAATCAAGGCATTCTCAGATAAACAGAAATTAAGAGTCTTTGTGAAAAACAGACCAACCCTCAAGAAATGCTTAAGGAAGTACTACCAATAGAGAAGCCACAACAGAGAACAAGAAAACCAGGATATGTGACATCAACTCTAAAACCAAATCAGAAATAGATACTCATAATAAGACCATAAAACATTCTACCTTAAAAACCAAGGAACTCAAGCAGCACACAACAACAGCAACTAACCTATGAGAGGGAATATTACTTCTAGGTACAGACCCTCAAATGGAGAGGAAAACATGACAATGTCTTTGTAGCATGCACTGTTCTAAAAATATAGAGACAAGAATATACTCCATGGTAAACACAGAGAAGAGTAACAATTCTTCTAAGCAAATCCAGAAGGAAGGAAAGCATATGGGCTTAATAAATACAAAACTGACTATAAAGAAGAAAAGGGAGAAAGCAATAGCCAACAAACCAAACTCAGCACAGAAATATACACAGACTAAGGAATCACCAACAACACAACAAAAAACCACAATAGAATGACACCAATCAACTCATACCTATCACTAATTACACTCAATGTGAATGAACTAAATGCACCTATAAAGAGAAAGAGAGTGGCACACTAGATAAGAAGAGAAGACCCATCGATATGCTGCCTACAAGAGACACACCTTAGACACAAAGATAAAAGTAAATTAAGAGTTAAAGGATGAAAAAGAATATACCAAGTCAATGAAAACCAAAAAAGGGCAAGGATAGCAAATATGATTTCTGATAAAATAGACATTAAGGTGAAAACATCTTAAGAGACAAGGATGGGCATTATATAATGCTGAAAGGGTCAATTGACAAAGAAGATGTTACAATAATAAACATTTATGCACCCAATGATAATGCTCCAAAATACCTGAAGCAAATATTAACTGAATTAAAAGGAATGACACACAACTCTATATTAATAGTGGGGGATTTTAACACACCACCTTACAAGGAGAGATAGGTCAACAGGAAAGAAGCTCAGCAAAGATACAGAAGAACTTAACAGCACAATCAACCAACTAGAACTCATAGACATATATAGAGTACTTCACCCAACAAAAGCACAATTCACATTCTTTTCCAGTGTACATGGATCCTTCTCCAGAATAGACCATATGCTAGGACATAAAAAAAGCCTCAATAAATTCAAAAGCATTGAAATACTGCAAAGCATCTTCTCTGACCACAATGCTATAAAACTAGAAATTAATAATAGGAAGAGCAAGGAAAAAGCATCA
>NW_006921850.1:3570568-3598550 GCF_000298275.1 Orycteropus afer afer | reverse complement strand
AAAAAAAAAGGAAAACCAATTTGCTCTGTAAACTTTCACCCAAACCACAATAAAACATTATTATTATTTTAAAAAATGGCACCCCCTTTTTCATCCATTTGAGACTCAGGACTTTCTAGAATCCTCATTTTCTTTTCCTTCTCTATTCTGTTTGTGTAATGGGTACCTGGTTTGCGATCTTTCTGACCAAGTTAGATGTTTCTGTAGCTCTGCATGTCTTTCCAGGTAGAATTCAACAAGTTGCCTTTATCTGTTTTCAGTTTTCACCAGCTTCTCAGTGGCTCAGATGAAGCCACTGTAGCTTGTAGCTTCTCTTTCAGTCTCAGGTGAGGAAGAGAGTCTCTATGGAAGGTACTGCTCCAGATCAACAGTGGAATACAATGCCACTGCTAAACAGGCAGCTTTGGGGACCAGATGGCCCTCCTCCTTGATATAGGTAGGGGAAAAAAGCAGTGTATTCATTGGGGGGAAAGCAAAAGCAAAGGGGTTGGCGGGTAGGGGTATGTGGCTATAGAGGAGATTGTAAGAGGGCCGGATCTAAAGAGAAAAGCTTGCAGGGAGTTCAGACTACAAATGACCTCTTATTCCTGCAGTTCTCAACACTCACAGCTATTATAAAATTCTCATTTAGATTGGTGATTCCACAAGTCATTAATCATCCACTCCTTGCTATATTAGAGTTGTGATCACATTAGAAGCTCATGAGCAATTAAAAATTCTCCCTTGCATGTAGAATGTCCTGATTTGTAAATCTCAGGAGGGTCAGACTAGCTGGTTAGCAGGAAACTGCTTCAGTTCTCCACCTGAGATTCCAGGAACACATGCTTATCACTGAGCACCATGCACCCATTACACAACCAGTTCTAAAGGATCTGCAGTGTGCTAACTAGTCTTACCCTGGTGCTAGATAGGGGTTAGGGGATGGGTAAGGGAGTAATTTGGTCTATGCTTATACCTTTTCATCCCTCTAATATTTTATCATATCTCCTCTTTTTCATTTATACTTAAAACGTTACTGGATACCTCCTCTGTGTCAGTTTGTCATGCAGTGGCTTGCATATTTTTATGATGCTGGAAGCTATGTCACCAGTGTTTCAAATACCAGCCGGTCACCCATGGTGGACAGATTTCAGTGGAGCTTTAGACTAAGACAGACTAGGAAGAAAGGCCTGGTGATCTACTTCTGAAAATTAGCCAAAGAAAACTCTATGGATTACAACAGAACAGTGCCCAACATGCTTGCTTTGACATGTCATCAGGAGGGATCAATTTCGGGAGGAAGGCATCATGTTTGGTGGAGTAGAGGGACAGTGAGGGTGAGGTGAGATAGACTCAGTGAGATGGACTAGCACAATAACCACGATGATGGAATTGAACGTGCTGACAATTGTGAGGGTGATTCAGAACCAGGCAGTGCTTTGTTCTGTTATACATAATGTTGCCATGAGTTGGAGTCAACTTGACAGCATTACCTACCTATCTATCCATCATCTACTTATCTATCTAATTTGTTCTATGCAATGTCAGGATTGGCTGGTTCAGAGATAAATAAAACACAGCCATAATCTTGGAGAAGCCAATGTGAAATGGGGAATAGGCACAACAAAAATTTACCACTCTGTCTTCATTGTTATACAGACACATGTACAAAGTGCTGCAAGGCCATGAAAAAGGATGTCAGTAACTTGGTATGTTGGGAACAGGAAAAGTTTAACAGATAGAAGGTCTATGCAACAAGATTTTAATGGATAAGATAGATTTACACAGGAGAAAAGTGTGGAGTGAGAAGCTTGTGAAACAGAAAGAGCATTAGTGTTGGTGGAATCATGGAGGTTTCATGAAGACTGTGGGTGGAGCAGGGGTTGCTGGTAGGAGAGAGGCAGAGCTGAGGCTAGAATATAGGAAATCTACAGCTTGGGGCGAGGACGGGGCTGTGTATGTGTGTTTGTGTGTATGTATTCTACTAAAGGAAGGAGGAGCAGAGGGGTCCTGGTTCATCAGTGGAACCTGGAATAGAGGGCCACTGGTGATCCTTTGATGGACAGTGGCAATAGCAACTGGATAGCTTATCCTTTTACTGTTGTTGTTAGTTGCCTTCTAGTTGATTCCAACTCATGGTGCCTGAATGTGTGCAGAGTAGAATGATGCTCTATATGGTTTTGAAGGCTGGGTCCTTTTGGAAGCAGATTACCAGGCCTCTATTCTGTGGAGCACTGCATGAGTTCAAACCTACAGTTTTTGACTAGTAGTTAATCACTTAACCATTTGTACCATCCAAGGACTCCTGTGAACTTTTAATTCTGTTTCATTATTAACATCAAATATTTATGCACTCTCCACCATCAGTAGTTCCAGAGTCAGTGAGGGGGAGAAGATACCAAAGTTAATCAAATAACACAGTCCTTAGGTCCCTATGTTTGCTACTTAAAATGGACATACTACAGTGGAAACACATGAGAAGACTTAATAGTGCAATAGACATGACAATTTTGCTAATCAAGTTATCTACAAGCCTTTGCTATGTTATTTTATTTGCACCTTAGCACAGTAACTTTCAGACACTTTGGACCATGATCCAAAGTAGGAAATACATTTTGTACTGTGACCCAGAAGCCATACCAAAGTCTCATCAAGTATTATTGAGATGTGCCCTGATATTTTATATCCTATTTTATTTTAATTTTTTAAAATGCTGGTCACTGACCCTTTAAATTGATTTCATGACCCACTGCTGGGTTATAACTTGCAGATTGAAAATGTTTGACCTTCCCTGTCTTTGAGGGGGAGATATTTGCTGTGGGGAAAATGAGATCAGAAATAGGAGTAATAGAAGAATGAATGTGTCTGAGGGAAAGGATGGCATGAGTGATAGCTGCTGTGAATTCTTATGCCCAAAGAGGGGAGTAAATGATCAAGGGGCCTTCACTAAAATGCTAGATTTATTTGCCCAAAATTTGAAGAGAATCATCTAGTATCTGGAGAAAGTGTAGAGTTGACAAACTATTGTGTGGAATAGTCTGCCCTATGAGATATTAATGGAAGCTCTGGTGGCATAGTGCCTAAGGCATTTGACTGCTAACTAGAAGGCTGGTGGTTCAAACCCACCAGCCACTCCTCAGAAGGAAGGTTGGACAATCTACTTCCATAGTGATACTGCCTCAGAGACCCAAGGATGGGTCCAACTCGACAGCAATGAGTTTGGTAGTTTTGGTATGAGATATTAAGAGATGTCCATTTATTTTATTTTTTTTAAAGAGTGAGTGGTAAAGTAAATTTGAGAAATGCTAACATTTATATCCCCAGATTGTGTAGTCAAAATGCATTCTTAAAGAATTGAAAATGTTTGCAGGGAAAAAAACATGTCCTTTTTTAAAAAATAAAATAAAATAAAAAAGATTTAACTTACTTGATTACACCAAAAAAAAAAAAAAAAAAATTCCAACTCATAGTGACCCCCATTGCATTTCCAAAGTGATAAATCTTTATGGAAGTAGATTACCCCATCTTCCTTCTGCAGAGTGGCTAATGGGTTTGAACCACTGACCTTCTGGATAGCTGCCAAATGCCTTATCCACTACCCACCAAAGCACCTTTATTTGACTATGTTGTTTGTTGTTGTTTGCCGTCGAGTCGGCCCCGACTCATAGCGACCCCTCCTTGGGTTTCCGAGGCAGTATCACTACGGAAGTAGGATTGCCCAACCTTCCTTCCGAGGAGTGGCTGGTGGGTTTGAACCGCAGCCTTCTGGTTAGCAGTCAAGTGCTTTTAGCCACTGTGCTACCAGAGCTCCCTTATTTGACTATAGACCTTTTCAAATTCTGTGGAATCTTTTAAAATCTTGCAGAGTATAGTCAGAGTCTGTGGATGGTGCAAGTGGTTAATATGTTTGGCTGCTGACCAAAAAGTTGGAGGTTCAAGTCCACGCAGAGATGCCTCAGAAGACCGGCCTACTTCCAAAACATCAGCCATTGAAAACCCTATGGAGCACAGTTCTAGTCTGACACACACGGGGTTACCATGAGCCAAAATCAATTTTATGGCAATTAGTGGTGGTGTAGTAGAAAGGGTTGAACAGTGTTCCTCTAAAATTCATGTCTACCAGGAACCTGTTAATGTGATCTCAAATGAATATAAGATATTTATAGATGTAATCAAGGTAAGATGAGAACGTATTGGATTATAGTGGGCCCTGATCTAATAACTGGTATTCTCACAAGAAAAGGAAAATTTGGACAGAGACACAGAAAGAAGCAATCATGTGATGACAGACATAGAGACTGGAGAGATGCTGCCACATATCAAGGAATGCCAAGGGTTATCAGCAACCACCAGAAGCTAGAGGAAGCAAGAAAGGATTCTTCCCTAGAGGCTTCCGAGGAAACAAGGCAGTGCTGATACCTTGATTTCAGACTTCTAGCCTCTAGAAATATGAGAGAATATATTTCTGCTGTTTTAGGCCACATACGTGTGGCATTTTGTTATGGCAGCTATTTTGGTTCTCTAGTGCTGCTATAACAAATACCACAAATACCTGGTTTTAAAAAACAGGGATTTATTCTCTTACAGTTTAGGAGGCTAGAGGTCCAAGTTCAAAATGCCAGTTCTAGGGACTGAGTGAAGGTCCCTCAGCCTTGGGCTTCAGCTCCATCTCTTATTCCAGGCCCACCAGAGCAAAAGGTATCTCTTAACTCAGGCCACTGCTGGCTGCTAAGGCTGATAAACCCAAGATTGGCAGGTAACATGGCAGGCCACTAGTTCAAGCCCAGAAACAGTCCCAAGATTGGCCCGCAACATAGCAGGCCACCAAGATGAAGACTCAGCCAAATGCAGGATCTAGGCATTCCAAAAGCTCAAGACCTTTCTCAAAGTGTCTTTTTATACACTTGGAGCAGACCACATCCCTAAGGCAGCTACTCAGCTGCTCACAGCAGATTCCAACATGAAGTTGATTACCAGTCTCATCATGGGGTATAACTATATCCAGCTGCCCAGCCGCTCAAAACCAGGCCCAGGCAAGTTGTTGACACATAAACTTAACTACCACAGCAACCTTAGGGAACAATACAGTTACTGAAATTTGAATTTCATATGATATTCCTTTGTAAAGAAACATTATTCTTCTATTGATTTTTTTTTCTTTTCTATTTAAAAATTCTTAGTCATGTATGTACAAAAACATTGTAGACAAGATTTGGCCTGTGGACCATAGTTTGCCAACCCCTGGTCTAAATGTTGTTGTTGTTGTTGTTATGTGCCCTGGTCTAAATATTCAGTGCTTAAAGAGTTGAATCTCAAGAAAGAGACCAAGCTAGGTAGAATGTTCCCTTTGTCTCCCCAGCTGCAAAGACCTATGGAAATAGCCCAATTCCTCAGGAATAGAACCTCTCAAAAGCCCAACTTGTTCTTGCTCTAAGTATTTCTGCTGTCAGTTTTAAACTTCTTTTCTCCTTCTCGTACTGGCAAGAGACTGTTTTTCCTAGCCTAGGACCATTTGGAAGCCTTTGTTGACCCCATATCAAGTCAAGGGCCCCTCATCTGTCTCTTCTTCTGCACCTTCATGACTGAGAGCTTCCTGTGACCAGAGCCTCTCTGAGGGCTGCACCTTCTTGAAAATCTCCACCAGGGCCAGAATGAAAATGATTTGGAGTCTCAAAGTTAATCTTAAGAAAAGTGAATTTTAGGTTTGCATTTTACCCCATATCTGCTTGTTGTTGTGTTGTTGTTATGTGCCGTTGAGTCGGACCCGACTCATAGCAACCCCTCCTTGGGTTTCTGAGGCAGTATCACTATGGAAGTAGATTTTCCCATCTTCCTTCTGAGGAGTGGCTGGTAGGTTTGAACTACCAGCCTTCTGGTTAGCAGTCAAGTGCCTTAGGCACTATGCTACCAGAGCTCCTCCATATCTACTTATTCTAATATAAAAAATAATGTGTTTTTTCCTCAGAAAACTATTCTAATAAAATCAGTGCTCCATGAAGGGCTATACTTACAGGTTTTTGCATATTAACCTGTGGAATAGTGCCATTTACCCTGTTTATGGTAGGATAGGAAGCATTGCAAAATCCTGACACACAACTCCCAATAATATTTGAACACTTGCATTCTGACTTATGGAGACCTCATGGTGTCAGAGTAGAAGAGTACTCTAAAGAGCTTTCAGTGGCTGATTTTTCAAAAGTAGACTGCAGGGCTTTTCAAGGAGCTCTGGGTGGACTCAAACCTCCTATCTTTCAGTTAGCAGCCAAGCATTTTAACTGTTTGCACCAGCCAAGGACTCCAACAGGATCTATTTGCAGCCTATCTTCTTAGAATTATCATTCCATCAATTTTTTCTTGCCTTCACATTATCCCTGCCCAGGTGGCACCCTTCAGAAAGCTCCCATGAACTTTAAGTGAGGTGTGATCCTGCTGTCTGTGGATCATGACCTTTCTAGTTCATGCATTTTTACATGTTTAAATATTTTATTTGCTCAATTCAATTGTAACTTTCTTCAGGTCAGAAACCATGACTTAAATCTTTGCATTATAACCTCTTGTAGCAACAGATTCTAACGTGTTCCTCCATAACCCCTGACTCCTGAGAACATGGTGTCTTATAGGCAGGGTTGCTGCCTGTGAGAGTAGCTGTCTGGTATGAGGGTCTTGGGAAGTTCATCAAATATATGTAAACCCATTGCCAGTGCATTGATTCCAATTTTTAGAGACCCCCATTGGGTTTCCAAGGCTGTAAATCTTTCCAGAAGTAGGTTGCTTCATCTTTCTCCCATGGAACAGCTGGTGGGTTTGAATTGCCAACTTTATGGTTAGTAGGCAAATGCCTTAGGAGCTCTGGTAGCATAGTGGCTAAAGCACTTGACTGCTAACCAGAAGGCTGGCGGTTCAAACCCCCCAGCCTCTCCTCGGAAGGAAGGTTGGGCAATCCTACTTCCGTAGTGATACTGCCTTGGAAACCCAAGGAGGGGTCGCTATGAGTCGGGGCTGACTCGACAGCACATAACAACAACAACAGGCAAATGCCTTAACTACTATGCCACGTGCTATACTATACACCCCACTACTAACTAGAAGGTTGGCAGTTAGAACAAGAGGTACCTCAGAAGACAGGCCTTACAATCCACTTTCAAAAGGTCACAGCATTGAAAACTCTATGTAGCAGTTTGTTTTGGTTACCTAGTGCCACTCTGACAAGAATATACCACAAATGGGATGGCCTTAACAACAGGAGTTTATTCTCTGACAGTTTGGAGATTTTAAGTCCAAGTTCAAAGTAGCAGGCTCTAGGGGCTGGGTGAAAACCCCTCAACCTTGGGGTTCAGCTCTGCCTCCTGTTCCCGGCCCACTGGAGCTAGAGGCTTTTCTTCACTCAAACAGCTGCTGGCTGCTGAGGCTGCCAAGCCCAAAGTTGACAAGTAAAAAGGCACAGTCCCGATATTACAAATCACACAACAGGCCATTAATTCAAGTTCATTGAAAGTCCCAAGGTCATCAGAGCATGGCAGGCTGCTGAACAACGACAGGGCTGCATGCAGGGTTCAAGGTGCCATAAGCTAGAGACCATTCCCAAGGCTTTTCCTTATATCCAGGAAGCAGACCACATCGCAAAGGCAGCTACTCAGCTGCTTGTAGTAGATCCCACCGTGGAGTTGATTGCCAGTCTCATCATGGGGAATACCTCCCACAGCTGCCCAGCCATTCAATCAGGCCCAGCCAAGTTGACACACAAACATAACTACCACACAGTTCTACTCTGCACACATGGGGTTGCCATGAGTTGGAATGGACTGGAAAGCAACTAACAACAAAAACAACATATAAATGCATATACATGATAGGATTTTATAGGCACCCAGAGGAAGGAAGAAAGATCTTCCAATTTGCCCAAAGGGATCAAAGAAAGCTTTCTGGAGGTTCTAAAGCCATGCCATGGAGGACTATTACAGGGAATCTAGGAGAGAAAAAAATATATATAAATTCTTGCAATCAAATTCCTTAAGTGGGGAAAAAAAAAAGACCACCTCTTTGTTCGTTTTGTTAAGCAAATCACTTAATAGGACAATTTGGCCTATCAAGGCAGGACCAATCAGAAGTGATTCAAGGAGGAAATACATTTTTCTGCAAATAAAGGTGCCTTTTGACTTTCCAAAGGTAACACTAGGGGGAAAAACTAAGTTGGAAAGGGAGAATAAGCTGATTCCAAGAAGAGATGAGTGGAGATAGGAGAGAGTGAGGGTCCAGGAGGGTTGGAGGTTGGGATTCTGGAAAAGCCAATGCCAGAGAAAGTTCCCAGTGACAGATTGGGCAATGAATGTTAAAGAACAGCAATCAATTATTTAATTTAAAGTTGTTTGTTGTGTGTGACTTCCCACCCCCAAATCTGCAGTATGTGACCTGTCTGCTGGTGCCCCCATTTTCTGGCTTTATTTTTGTTCCACATCAGGCCTGAGGCATGACTCAGCATTTAATTACATTCCCAAAAAGAAAAGCCACCTCACAAACATCACTATGATATCAGTAGAAGAGTCAGAAGAGGGTTTTACATCATGCACACTCTTCATCAATGTCCCTTTGAGCTGCCCATCTTTCCCAGATGTCACTCACCTGCTTTGCCACTTGGTAGGAGGAGGGCAGGACAGAAATCCTCTTCCAGGAGCAGCTTGTTGGTCATGCAACTTGTGCAGGCACACTGGGCTAAGCTCTAAATAACCCTGCATGGGGTTTGATGCTCTGCTTGTGCCTTCTCAAAATTCTTAATAATTTTATCTTTGAGCTTCTGGCTTGTAAATGAAGTCCAATGGGATAATGGAGAATGCACATGAGCAGAGGAAATAAGTGTAAAATATATATCTACTCTTCCTTACAGCCCTATTCACATAGAACATTTGCAAGCCCCATCAACTCAGAATTCCAATAGGCACACGATGTGCAGGTGTTCAGCAAGACTCAGAGTGAATACAAGTAGAGTATGTTCATGCACAGCTAAATTAGTAAGGCACTCACAGTCCCAAGAGGCCACAGTTTCCGTTCAAACCAGAACTTATTTCCAAGTCAGAAGGCTACGACATTTTAACAATGGCCAAGGAACTCTTTCTGACTGCTGTGAAATCAGAGCAAGATGTGGCTAGGAAAAATGTTAAGTCTTTCAGGTAACCTAGGAGATGTTTGTGGCTAAGGCATTTGACTGCTAACCAGAAGGCTGGCGGTTCAAACCCACCAGCCACTCCTCAGAAGGAAGGTTGGGCATTCCTACTTCCGTAGTGATACTGCCTCGGAAACCCAAGGAGGGGTCGCTATGAGTTGGGGCCGACTCGATGGCAAACAACAACAACAACAGGAGATGTTTGTAGGGGTGGATATGGGAGTAGGAGGACTTTGAATTTTCCCCTCTGTATGAAGGTAAAATAAGGAGCTCTGGTGGAACAGTGCTTAAGGCATTTGAGGGTTAACCAGAAGGTTGGTGGTTCAAACTCATCAGCTGCTCTGCAGAAGGAACACGAGACAATCTACTTCCATAAAGATTTGCCACCTCTGAAACCCAATGGGGGTTGTTATGAGTCAGAATGACTCAATGGCAATGAGTTTGCTTTTGACAGGGGTAAAATTATCAAAGAAAAAGGAGTCTTTGTCTGACTGCAGGACATCTGAGCACTTAACACCTAAGGTACAGCTGTGGCTCAATCTCCAGAAGTAGGGAGAAAATGATTAGAAGTCTGTTGTATTGGTTACAGTAACACTGGCTGTTGAAACAGGTAACTCCTGTGCAGGCACTCTAAAATTAAGGTTCTTGACTTCATTCAGTAAAATGGCTAGCTATGTCTGAGTCCGGACTCCATCTTAACAGCCACTTATTTTTTTAACCACCTTTGACCTTTGTACAGACTTAAGAGCATCTTGCTAAGGAAAAGTTTTGCATTTTGATTAAGTTAGAGATCTGAAATTAGTAGTTCAGAGGGGGTATAAGTGTCAATGTCTTATCTAAAATCCCTTATGCTAGCTACTCTTCAGGAAATGTTTTTTTCAGGATATATTACAACAAAAATGGTCTCAGAAAAGAATACCTTGCAATCATCTTGTGACCCCCCCTTGTAAGCCCTTTTGGGGTTACTCATTTCTACAATTATCCCATGTAACCAGTCTAAGCCTACATACACTCTGTAAGCTAAATAACACAAAAGCGCTGCTTCATGTTAGCCCCCCTCTCACTTCTTTGAATCACTGAGCACTAATCATAAATCTGTTCTTTTAGTTCCTGATTTTACTATATAAGTATGGTTATGCAACTCCCCTTCTTTGGAGCATTTGTTTTTCACTTTGTGGGACCTAATGTGTCACCAGTTCAAAGCCATCTTGAGCCTCCAACAAATTTCTTTTTTTCTACTTTAACAGAGTAAACATTCTTACTCTTTGACAATTGATGGTGTCAGCATAAAGACAATTTGAAGGCACATTTTCTTCAGTTTCCCCCAGGACATTAAGGACCTGGAAGCTTCAGTACTGGCATGGGACCTGAGCCCCTCCCATCTCTATGGATTCCTGGAAGTCATCCCAGGTAAAAGACCTCTCAAATCAAATCCCACCTTGTTGCATAGACATTTTCAGGGTTTATTGTTGGCTTTTATCTGTGTGTTCTATTTTGCACTTTCATTTGCAGTTCACTCTCTGAACATTTTTGATGAGTTTGTCACCAAATCTAGTTTGGCATAAGGCACTTGACTGCTAACCAGAAGGCTGGCAGTTCAAACCCACCAGCCACTCCTCAGAAGGAAGGTTGGGCAATCTACTTCCATAGTGATACCACCTCGGGAACCTAAGGAGGGGTCATTATGAGTCGGGTCCAACTCGACAGCACACAACAACAACAACAACATTACCAGAGTACTCCCAAATCTTACAAGCTACTTCAGCTCAGTAAGTTGAATGAACACAAAGCAAGGGCAGGTGCACCCATTAACCATTTCCTATAGAGACTTCCTTCCATGTTCTTTTGATGCTTCCTGCATTATTCAATATTTTGCCCATAGAATCCTTCAATATGGAAAGTCAAGGCTTGCATTTTCTCTTCAGTCTTTCAGTGTGAGAAATGCCAAGCACTTCCTTCCCTTTTGATTGTCTAACTCTATGTCTTTGCACATTTCATTATACTATTTTACTTTGTCTTATTGGCTGCCCTTTAAAATCTTTTGTTCAGCTCTTTTATTTCATCATTTCTTCCATTTGCTTTAGGTACACAATCATTGAGCCTTGTGGAGAGGACTAATAACATTATAAAGACCCAACAAGCCAAGCTTCCCAGTTCTTCACATCTATCATGAATCCAAGTACTCCCTCTTGTCCTTTTAAATGTAAGATCTACACCATTTAGGCCTCATATATTGACCCCACATGAAATAATCACTGCATGACCTATGATCCTCCCTTACTATTCAGCCTGGACTGATTATAAATTGATTAAAGATAGTTTGTTAAAATATTGTCAAGATTTAATTCAATATTCCACAGAGAACACTTCACTGATAAAGAAAGCTTTCCATATTCAAAAATTGTTGTTGTTGTTGTTGTTATGTGCCGTTGAGTCGTACCCGACTCACAGCGACCCCTCCTTGTGTTTCTGAGGCAGTATCACTACAGAAGTAGATTGCCCCATCTTCCTTCCGAGGAGTGGCTGGTGGGTATGAACCTCCAGTCTTCTGGTTAGCAGTCAAGTGCCTTAGGCTCCACACTACCAGAGCTCCCATTCACAAATTAGATATATCTAAATTGCCTTCTATTTTACCTAGAGATGTTGTTTATTGGAAGAGAAGCATGGAAGCAATCTACTTCCATAAAGGTCTACTACCTCAGAAACCCAATGGAGGTCACAATAAGTCGGAATCAACTTGCGGGCGGTACAAAGGAACAAAATAACTCACTGCCATAGAGTTTGATCCAACTCATAGTGACCCCTCCTTCAGTTTCCGAGATAGTATCTATATGGAAGTAGATTGCCCACCCTTCCTTCTGAGGTGTGGCTAGTAGGTTTGAACCGCCAGCCTTCTGGTTAGCAGTCAAATGCCTTACGCACTATGCCTAAGAGAGCTTAGTTATCAACTAAAAGATTCCCTTGAACTTTGATGGAAAGGTCCAAATCTGATCCTTCTTGCCCTTTGTGTTGCCAAATTACAAGGAATCAAATCTCAGATTCACTTAAGAAAGTCCCTATCAACTCTAGTTGGACTATTGTACCCACAGAAGGACTGAAATGAAAATTAAAATTCTAATGCCTTGTTGCCTAGAAGGAGATGGCATCAGAATTAGACAGATCATCCCAAGATCAAAGAACAAGACTTCTTGTCGGCTCTTGAAATTATTGGATTTTGTGTAACTCTCATTGCTTATAACTAAGGTTGGTTTATTTTATGAAGTTAGGTTTATTTATCAGTAAGAATTCTGCATGCAAGCTGACAAAACTGTTTTGCCTCATGCTTGTGGCCTCATTTTTCGAGCAGTTTGACATAATAGGCATACCTCAGAGACACTGCACATTCAGTCCCAGACCACCATAATAAACTGAATATAATAATAAAACAAGTCACACAAATTTTTTGGTTACCTGGTGAACATAAAAATTATATTTACACTATACTATAGTATATTAAGGAGCTCTGGTAGCATAGTGCCTAAGGCACTTGACTGCTAACCAGAAGGCTGGCGGTTCAAACCCACCAGCCACTCCTCGGAAGGAAGGTTGGGCAATCCTACTTCTGTAGTGATACTGCCTCGGAAACCCAAGGAGGGGTCGCTATGAGTCAGGGCTGACTCGATGGCACATGACAACAAGAACAACATAGTATATTAAGTGTGTAATAGCATTATGAAGAAGTTTGAAATATTGTGGAGATTACCAAAACATGACACAGAGACACAAAGTAAGCACATGCAGTTGGAAAAATGTTGCTGATAGATTTGCCTGATGCCAGGTTGCCCCAAAACTTCAATTTGTAAAAAAACCCAATACCTGCAAAGTGCAATAAAACAAAGCATGCCTGCACTTACTTGGTATTGCCTCTTATATGAATTTTATGCAGACTATGGATGTTTTTCACAGTTTGTTTCATACTCTTAGCTATTCTTTTGTTGATCTGCGATACCCCTTATAGGTATTATTATTCCTTGCTTTAATATTATCTTTTTCCAGTGCAAATAATGCAAGGAGAAATTTGTTTTATCATCACCATTATATTTATGACCTTTGCTCTACTATACTATTTTTGGTTTGTTTGCTTCCACTATGAAGGTCTTCTTAAATATTCTACCATTATGCCTTCTAACTTAACTGATGTCTGGCATGAAAGTGCATTTGTTAAACTGGCTCAAACAATAGTGAGTGCTGGCAAGCTAACTGATTACTAGACCTGTCATCCATCACCATAAGTACAAGAGAACTCAGATCCCTTAACTTCCCTAGTACTAAATTATACTTCTGTAGTCTATTAATTTTAACACTTTTTAATGAGCCATATATGTTAGATTGTTTCATCCTCCTGTGTTATTGTCCTGTCCTCAAGTGCTGTGCTTCAATAACTAAACACCCTTGAGTTAATGATACAGAAGAAGGTTTACATTAACTGTACTAACTCAAATACAGATAAGTTCTATCCATGAACAATTGGTCACATATACACTCAAGACTCCTACATAAGTTCAAGCTTTTATGTAAGAATCCTGCACCGAAACTAGAGGCAGGCTACTCCTTTGTTATAAAGTTGCTCATCCTACATATTGGGGGCAATTATCCATTTGCAATACTTCTTTTCCTGAAGAATGGCTTGAAAAAGTCAGTCAAACCATTCTATCTCTACAAAATGACACTCAAAATAATGTAACTTGTGCTCCTTATGGGTATGTATTTTTATGTGGAGGATCAAAATGTCCCAAAAGAAAAACCCAAACCCAGTCAGTGGACCTCATGCCTGGGCAATGACATGCCTAGTCATTCTGAGAATGCTAGGTCAATGCACTTTAGGCCTTTTAGGGGTTCCTTTAAATACTCATTCTGACAATGATAGTGCACATTTGACCAGTGACTCTAAAGTTTTGCCTAATACAAGATAGAACTCATAGAATCTAATGAAAACTGTTTAGTTGAAAAGTCATGATATAGATGAATATTTTTCCAAGGCCTCCTACCCATAAATTGGTCCTGGTACTTGAAAGATCCATTCATTATTTATTAGCTTAAAAAAAAAAAAAAAAAGTTAATGACATTGCTGATAGAACAGTACCCTAACAAAAATCCTTAGTGTCTTTAATAAAAGTGATGCTGAATAACATAATAGTTCTTGATTCCCTGCTATCCCAGCAAGGAGGAGAAGGAAGAGACTGTGCTATAGCTAATACCCTTTGCTGCACCTGGATAAATACCCCAAGTAAGGTAGAACAAAATATTAGACAGATGCACTAGAAGGCTATTGGGCTTCATGTACTTCTCATGGCTGACTCTCCTTTTCTTGATTTCTTTAGTTGGTTGCCCAAAGGTATGCGATCATGGATTCTGTCAATTTTCTTTATCAAATTATTAATATTTATTATTATAGTAATTGCTATAGGATTAATCAAATGTTTCATGAAATGTATAATTAATGCTGTTGCTCAAAATGTCAATTTAACACCAATGAGAAAGATTATGCATATAGGTGAAATTCACTTCAAAGACAAACTAGAGAAACCTTACACCTTAAACTAGTCATTTGAAAAAGGCCAAGCTCTTCCTCAAATGTGACCTGGCTTTATACATATTCTAAGTTAAATATTACAGAATCAGAGTGCTAAGCCATGGAACGATGAAGCCAGGTGGTGCTCAGCTACTTAAATAGTAGCATATGGTGTCTTCAAAATAAGACTTCAAAATAAGCAGACACCTAAAAGGATAAATATAGTAACCAAGTTAATGCAAAAGAAAGCATTCTTACAGACTAAATGATGATCAGAGGATGTTCATGGAAATCCTTGATTAAGAGGATGAGATCTGTAGGACCTCCAAAATTAAAGTGCTTGACTTTAATAAAATGTCTGGCTTAGGTCTGAATCTAGACTCCATCTTAACATCTCCTTACTTCCTTTACCACCAATGACATTTGTACAGACTATGCACAGTTTTGCAAAGCAATGAAGTAATAGATATGGAAAGTAGGGTTCAGAAGGGATATAGGTGTCAATGTCTTAACTATAATCTCTTATGCTAGCCACTTTTCAAGAAATTTTGTCTTAGGACATATTACTACCAAAATGTTCTCAGAAAAGAATGTCTTGTAATCATCTTGTGACCCCCACCCCCCTTGTAAGCCCCAAGTACAATTATCCCATGTAACCAGTATAAGAAGCTCACATACATTCTGTAAGCCAATCAGCACAAAAGCCCTGTTTTGTGTTGGTGTGCCTCTCACTTCCCTAAATAATTGAGCACCAGTTATAAATTTCTTCTGTTAGTTCCTGATTTTACTTTATAAATATGATTAAACAAGTCTCCTTCTTCAGAGCATTTGGTTTTTCTTTGTGAGATCTAATGTGTCCCTGGTTTTAACTCATTTTGGGCCTTTAGTAAATCTCTTTGTTTCTACTTTAACAGAGTACATGTTCTTACTCTATGGCACCCCTAAGCATAATAAAAGTTTACTTTTCCCTCAAGTAAAGTCCAAAATGAGTGTTTCTGACCATCAACAAAAGACTCTCCACTAAGTGGTGGAGGACCTTGATTGCTTCCTATATGGCCCCACTGCCTTTACCACATGACTCTTATGGTGGCTGTGGTCCTCTTCACTAGTCTGTAAAAGAGGATGAGATTGGAGGATCTCTCATGGAGGGTCTTTGGGGTCAGACCATTTCTATTGGCTAGAACTTAGTCATATGCCCACAGCCAATAGCAAGGGAGGTGTGGAAATGCAGTCTTATCTTTGGGTCCAGGAAGAAGAAGAAATGGGCTTGATGAACCTCAGGCAATGAAGAGGTAGAGAAGGCATTTCAGAGAAGGGGATGGCAAAAATAAAGGCACAGAGAGTATATGCAGGCAACCACAAGCTACCTGAAGTTTTCAAAGTGTTCAAGGAAATAAGAGGTTATAGTTGGAAAGCATGTAATATTATGCACAGCCCACCCTCCTTGAATAGGACTGGAGATGATTGGCTCAATCTATGTGAAAAGCAAAAGAATATTAATAGAACTGACAAAGGATGAAGTGGGATCAGTTCTCTCTCTCTTCAATAATAGCAGAGTGGGTGCAGAGAAGAGGCATAAGTAGGGTGATTGGACTTGAATTTGGTTTGATTTTTAAGTTTCAGGGCTCTGGATGCTCATGAGCTTCCTGACAGCTCACCATTACAGTCTATCTGACAGAGACACGGAGCTGATGTTCCAGGTATAAGGTACAGGCAATTGCTTGTTGTATTCACTTCCCTCAAGAGCTTCACATGCACTAGCAAGTGACTGGACAAAGAAAAGAAAGGCAGGCTTCTGGTTTTATCATGACTACCAGCAGACACTAACCTTACTGTTCTTCCAGGTATACCAATTTTATGCTAATTGTTTTGCCAAACTCATGTTGTGCTGTTTTAGCTCCTATTTGAAATGCCTAGAGAAAGAGACCAGAGTCTCCCAGGGAGACAGTGGCACCCTCCTGGGAACATGATCCATGGCCAATGCAAAGTGTATTAAAGGTAAAGGAACTAGCCATCTGCATTAAGAAAGTCTAGCCAAGGAAATAGTTTCTGTCTTCGTGGGTTTGACAAATCAATTGATCTATTACACTGTTCCTTGGGTTTTCTGAGAGCATGTTCTCAGCTTCTCTGCCCAAATATATCACAGTATTCAGCTTAAGTCATAGACATAAGTTTATCAGCTATCATATGAGAAAAGAGCCTTTCTCTAACATCACTTCTCAGCATTAAATTGTTCTTATCCATGAAGTTTAAAGGGAGGAACCTGCCTCTTTGGATTAAGCATCTCTCATTTCTCCCTGCCAGTTCTCACAGACTACATAAAGTGCACCACTGAAGGACACCAGGAATCCCTGGGTGGTACAAACTGTTAATGCATTCAGCTGCTAACTGAAAGGTTGGTGGTGCAAGTCCACCCAGAAGCACCTATGAAAAAAGGTCTGGCAATCTACTGAAAAATCAGTCAATGATTGTGAACTCCTATGAAAATTCTACGGAGCAAAGTTCTACTCTGGCACAAATGGGGTTGCCATGAGTCTGACTCCACTTCATGGCAATTGATTTTTAAAGGATATTAGCTACAGTCACCCATCTCCGTTCCAGACTCCTTCCTCTCTGCTTGTGTTATCCTCAAGGATGTTTGTACAACTTCTCCACCTCTACCTCTGCGCTTCTCAAGTCACAACCAAACTTCCCAAAGTACATGAATTGACTGACTGTGCTATTGTGGGCAGGACTAGCTATAAAATTTGTAGGGACAGGGAAATTTGATGACCTGGAGCTCCTTACACAAGAAGCCAAAATAAAAGTATATTGTTAAAGGCAGTAAAATAAAGCTTTTTTCTTTCCTCCATGCTTTGTCTCTTACCTTATCATGATGGGTTTTTATTTAATATTTAATGCTATTCTTTGTCAAGAAGAAGTTAAAAATATTAGCATAAATTTGACTGTTTATATTTATATTGTGAAATGGTAAATTTAAATGCAAATATAAGAGCATTTAACTCTTGTGTGGAAACCTCTAAATTACATAATTCATATTTCATAGCTCACACATGGATATATGTTTCATTCCTACCAGAACAGTGAGAACACTGAAATTAAAAAAAAAAAAAAACACCTAACAGGTTTTATTTCACTTTGTCATATGCACCCAGTATGTTAACTTTGGCTTACTGTGATCAAGAAGGACTGAAAGGAAAAGTAACTATAGGTTACTCTATTATTCTTTTGGCTTCTATGTCATCATTTTCAGCATAAGTGGTTGCATAGTGCAAATGGATTTTGCTCAGCTGCTAAACTAAAGGTTGGCGATTTTGAACCTACCCAGTGTTGCCATGGAAGCAAAGACTCTAGTCTGTGAAAACTCTTTGGATTACAACAGAACTTTGCCCAACTTGTTCACTTTGAACATGTCATTAGGAAGGATAAGTTGCTGAAGAATGACATCATGCTTGGTGGCATGAGCTCTTCTGAGCTTGGCATGTGTGATTGCACAAGATGCCCACCTATTAAGCCACATTGGTCATGGCTCATAGGCAGATAGAAAGGAGTTACAGTCTGATGGGAAGTCCAGCCTGATTTTACCCACCCAAATTTTGATACCAGTAGTAAAGTAACGACCACTTGTCTGTCAGTTTGCCGTACTGTGATGACTTGAGTGTTGCTGTGAGGATAGAAGCTATGCCACCAGTATTTCAAATAACAGCAGGGTCACCCATGATGGACAGGTTTCAGTGGAGCTTCCAGACTAAGAAAGACTCAGAAGAAGGAAGGGGCCATCCAATTCTCAAAGAATTGGCCAGTAAAAACCTTATGAATAACAGATAAACACTGACTGATATACTACTGGAAAACTATGAATAGGCCTAAAACACTGTCTGATATAGTGCCAGAAGATGAGCCCCTCAGGTCAGAAGGCACTCAAAATATGACTCGGGAAGAGCTGCCTCCTCAGAGTAGAGTTGACCTTAATGATGTGCATGAAGTAAAGCTTTCAAGACCTCCATTTGCTAATGTAGCATGAGTCAAAATGGGAAGAAACAGCTGCAAACATCCCTTAATAATCAGAACATGGAATGTAAAAAGTGTGAATCTAGGAAGACTGGAAATTGTCAAAAATTAAATGGAACACATAAAGATCAATATCCTAGGCATTAGTGATCTGAAATGGACTGGTTTAGGCCACTTTGAATCAAACAACTATATGATCTACCATGCCAGGAATGACAAATTGAAGAGGAATGGTGTGGCACTCATCATCACAGACTATTTCAAGATCTATCCTGAAGTACAATGCTGTCAGGGATAGGATAATATCCATATGCCTATAAGGGAGACCAGTTAATACTACTATTATTCAAATTTACGTACCAACAGCCAAAGCCAAAGATAGAGGATTTTTACCAACTTCTGCAGTCTGACATGGACCAAACATATAGTCAAGATGTACTGATTATTACTGGTGATTAGAATATGAAAGTTGGAAACTAAGAAGAATCACCAGTAGTTGGAAAATACTTGGTGAGGGAAATGATGCCAGAGATCACAAGATAGAATTTTGCAAGACCAACGATCTACTCATTGTAAATACCATTTTTCAACAACATAAACAGCAGCTATACATGTGGACCTCACCAGATGGAATACACAGGAATCAGATTGACTACATCTGTGGAAAGAGGAGATGGAGAAACTCAATATCTTCAGCCAAAACAAGACCAGGAGTTGACTGTGGAACAGACCATCAACCTCTCATGTGCAAGTACAAGTTGAAGCTGAAGACAATTAAAACAAGCCCACAAAAGCCAAAATATGACTTTGAGTATATCTCACCTGAATTTAGAGACCATCGGAAGAATAGATTTGATGTATTGAAGATCAATGACCAAAAGACAATGACGAAATGACAAGATGAATTGTGGGATGACATGAAAAATATCATTCATGAAGAAAGCAAAAGGTCATTGTGGTAGTTCAGTTTGTGTCTCAACTTGGCTGGGCCTGGTTGAGTGGCTGGGCAGCTGGATATAGTATTACCCATGATGAGACTGGAAATCAACTCATGGTGGAATCTACTGTGAGCAGCTGAGTAGCTGCCTTAGGGACTGTGGTCTGCTTCCTGTATATAAGCAGAAACCTTGGGGAATGGCCTCTAGCTTATGGCACGCTTGGACTCTGAATGTAGCTGTGTCATTGTTCAGCAGCCAGCCATGCTCTGCCGACCTTGGGACTTATAATGGATTTAAATCAATGGCCTGCCATGTGATTTCGTAACATCGGGACTGTGCCTTTTTATTTGTCAACCTTGGGTTTGTCAACCTCAGCAGCCAGCAGCTGTCTGAGTGAAGAAATACCTCTAGCTCCAGTGGGCCAGGAGAAGGAGGCAGAGCTGGACCCCAAGGTTGAGGGGCTTTCACCCAGCCGCTAGAGCCTGGAACTTTGAACTTGGACTTAAAGCCTCCAAACTGTAAGAGAATAAACTCCTATTTGTTAAGGCCATCCCATTTGTGGTATATTCTTTTCAGAGTGGCAGTAGGTAACCAGAACAGTCATTAAAAGGAGAGGAAAGGAAGAAAAGACCAAAATGAATGTCAGAAGAAACTTTGAAACCTGCTCTTGAATGGAACAAATGGAGAGCGTGACAAGATAAAAGAACTGAACAGATTTCAGAGAGCAGCTCAAGAAGACAAAGTCATTTATTATCATGAGATGTTCAAAGACGTGGAGTTAGTATGAATAGCTGATATTTGACAAAGGGGCAAAACCCATTAAATGGGGGAAAGATAGCCTCTTTAACAAATGGTGCTGGCAAAAATGGATATCCACTTACAGAAAAATGTAACAAGACCAATACCTCAGCCCATATGCAAAACGAGCTCAAGTTGGATCAAAGAGTTAAATGTAAAACCAAAAATTATAAAGCTCATCAAAGATAAAATAGGGGCAAATATAGAGGCCCTAATTTATGGCATAAATAGACTATCAAGCATAACCCAAAATGTATAAACAGTGGAAGAGAAACTAGATGACTAGGACATTTTGAAAATTAAATTCTTGTGTGCATTGAAAGACTTCTTCAAAAAGGTAAAAAGAGAACCTACAGATTGGGAAAAAATATTTGGCTATGACATATCTGACAAGCAACTTATCTCCAAAATTTATAGAAAACTTCAACACCTCAGCACCAAAAAGATAAACAATCCAATTAAAAAATGGGCAAAGGACAAAAACAGACCCTTCACTAAAGAAGATATACAGGTGGCCAACAAACACATGAGGAAATGCTCATGATCACTAGGAATTAGGGAGCTGCAAATCAAAACAACAATGAGATATCATCTCACCACAGCAATAATAGCAAAGTTCAACAACACGGAAAATAACATATTCTGGTGAAGGTGTAGAGAGATTGGAACTCTCATACACTGCTGGTGAGACTGAAAAATGCTACAACCATTGTGGAAAATGGTATGATGTTTCCTTAAAAAACTGAAACTAGAAATATCATTTAATCCAGAATTCCATAACTAAGAACAAACCCTAAAGAGGTGAGAGACAGGACATAAATTGACATATATACACCCATGTTCATTGCAGCACAATTCACCATAGCAAAGAGATGGAAATAACCTACATGCCTATCAATAGATGGACAGATAAATGAACTATGGTACATTCATACAATAGAATACTATGCAAAATTAAAGAATAATGAAGAATACATGAATCATCTCACAGCATGGACGAATTTGGAGGACATTATGCTGTGTGAAATAAGTCAATCACAGAAGGACAAATATTGGATAAGTCCGTTATTGTAAAAAGTCAAGGAAAGGTTTACTCAGGGAAGACAATTCACTTTGCTGGTTACCAGGGATGGGAGGGAAGAAGAGGGAAAATTTTGGAATAGTTGGGAGTCACATGTTGATTTGGGTGAGGGGAGAGGTGGTATGAAAAGAATCTGTGATCAGCATGGTGACAAAGGGGGAAAGGAAGGACACAGAAATGTGCACAAAATATATAGATAACAGAGTGAACTACTATTACATGCATAATACTGCATTACCATTGGCACCAAACTCTAGACTACAGATAAATCCATAGACAGGTGAGAAGATCAGGTGGGGGCAGGCGAACAGGAATACACCTAAAACCATGGATAGATTTGGCTGAAGATAATCTTACATGTGTATTTATGCTACAAAATTATCCACATACATTATAGAATCAACAGAAGACAGGATTGGAGTAGTTCTCAGAGACAACTAAATACCTTGAGAAAGAGAATCACTGGGCCTGCAGGCTCAAGACCATAGTCTCAGGGGACAGCATGCTCAATTGACACAACATGGTACATAAAATCTTGTTCTACATCCTACTTTAGTAAGTAGCAACTAGAGTCTTAAAAGGTTTTGAGCAGCCATCTAAAATGCAACTATTGATTTCCTGTCATCTGGAACAAAGAAGAGTGAAGCAAATCAAAGTCATTTGGAAAAAATCAGTCCAAAGATATGATGGACCATGAGGATCTCAGCCTTCAAGACCCTGAGACCAGAACTAGATGGTGCCTGTCTACCAATGCCAACCACTCGGAAAGGGTTCAAAATTGGAGATCTTAGAAAGAGTGGGAGGAAAAATATGGAACAAAATTCAAAAACACAAAAATGACCCGAATTACTGGTCAGAGAGAAATTGGTGGAATCCTCCAGACTATGACCTTGGGTTACCCTTCAGGCCTAGAAATGGACTCAATTCCATGTATTGGCTCTCAGCCCAACAGTAGAAAGACCTACATGCAGACCACGTACCCCAGGGAGATGCACCCACTTACTCTAGGGAGATGCACCCCTAGATCAACCAGCCATGAGACATTAGAGGTGCAGGGTTCACATAGAGGGAACGCTGGACAGACATGAATGCATAGATAAGAAGGGCACAGGGAGGGGGTAGTAACAGGGAGGGGAGAGGAGGAGAATTTTCTTTGGTTGGGGATGGTAATTGGAGTCATGAAATCAAATGTGAGTCAGTTATTTAATTTAAAACAAATCTGCTTTGTAAATTTGCACAAAAGCACAATATATATATATATATATATATATATATATATATATATATTGGAGTTGGAATACATAAAGGGAAGAACACACTCAGCATTTCTTAAGCTGAAAGAACTGAAGAAAATATTCAAGCCTCGAATTACAGTATTGAAAGATTCTATGGGCAAAATACTGAATGATGCAGGAAACATCAAAAGAAGATGGAAGGAATACACAGAATCACAGAACCAAAAAGAATTGGTCAATGTTCATCTATTTCAGGAGGTGGCATATGATCAAGAACCAATGGTATTGAAGGAAGAATGAGTTGAAGCTGCACTGAAGGAACTGGCAAAAAATAAGGCTCCAGGAATCGATAGAATACCCATTGAGATGTTTCAACAAACAGATAGCATGCTGGAGGCACTTATTTGTCTATGCCAAGAAATTTGAAGACAGCTACCTGGCCAACTGATTGGAGGAGATCCAAAGAAAGATGATCCAACAGAATGCAGAAATTATCAAACAATACAATTAATTGCACACACAAGTAAAATCTTGCTTAAGATGATTCAAAAATAGTTGTAGCAGTACATTGACAGGGAACTTCCAGAAATGCAAGCTGGATTCAGAAGAAGATGTGGAATGAGGGATATCATTGCTGATGTCAGATGGATCTTGGCTGAAAGCAAAGAACACTAGAAAGATGTTTACTTGTGTTTCATTGACTATGCAAAAGCATTAGTCTGTGTGGATCATAACAAATTATGGGTAACATTGAGAAGAATGAGAATTCCAGAACAATTAATTGTGCTCATAAGGAACCTGCACATAGACCAGGAGGCTAATGTTCAAATAGAACAAAAGGATACTGCATGGCTTAAAATCAGGAAGGGAGTGCATCAGAGTTGCATCCTTTCATCATACTTATTCAATCCATATTTTTTCAACTCACTGCCAACGAGTCGATTCTGACACATAACGACCTCCTTACAGGTGCAGATTGTTCCATCTTCTTTCTGCAGAGAAGCTGGTGGCTTAGTACCCCTAACCTTCTGGTGATAAGTCAAATGCCTTAGGCCCTGCACCACCAGAGCTCCTTTTCAATATGTATGCTGAGCAAATAATCCAAGAAGCTGTACTATATGAAGAAGAATGTAGCATCAGGATTAGAGGAAGACCTATTAACAACCTGTGATATGCAGATGATGCAACTTTGCTTGCCAAAAGTGAAGATGACTTGAAGCACTAACTGATGAAGATTAAAGACTACAGTCTGCAATATGGATTACACCTCATCATAAAGAAAACAAAAATCCTAATATCTGGACCAATAAGCAGCATCAGGATAAATGGAGAAAAGACTGAAGTTAAAGATTTGTCATTTCTTGGATCCACAATCAACACGAATGGAAGCAGCAGCCAAGACATTAGATGACATATTGCACTGGGCAAATCTGTTGCAAAAGACCTCTTTAAAGTGCTGAAGAACAAAGATGTCTCTTTGAAGACTCAGGTGCACCTAACCCAAGCCATGGTATTTTCAATAGGCTCATATGCATGTGAAAGCTGGACAATGAACAAGGAAGACCAAAGAAGAGTTGATGCTTTTGAGTTGTGATGTTGGCAAAGAATACTGAAAGTACCCTGGACTGCCAGAGGAATTAACAGATCTGTCCTGGAAGAAGTGCAGCCAGAATGCTCCTTGGAAGCAAGAATGACCAGACTTCATCTCACCTACTTTGGTCACGTTGTCAGAAGGGACCATGCCCTGAAGAAGGATATCATGCTTAGTAAAGTGGAGGGTAAGCAAAAAGGAGAAGGCCTTCAAGGAGGTGGATTGACACAGTGGCTGCAGTGATTGGCTCAGGAATAGCAAGGATTGTGAGGCTGGCACAGGATTGGGCAGTGTTTTGTTCTCTTGTACATAGGGTCACTATGATTCAGAGCCAACTCAATGGCACCTAACAAAAACAACAAAAATCCATTTAAGTTCTATCTTAAACCTAACCACTGGAAGGAAGGTTGGGCAATCCTACTTCCGTAGTGATACTGCCTCAGAAACCCAAGGAGGGGTCGCTATGAGTCGGGGCCGACTCGATGGCAAATAACAACAACAACAACAACACTGATCTATAAAAGGAGGAATGACACACAGAAGTAAGCTCATAGGGAGGAAGACAGATTCTATCTGATGACAAAGCAAGTAGATGCATTCACAAACCCAGGAACTTCAAAGATTACCAACTAGTGGGTAAGGCTGTTCACCAGGTACAAACCTACCAGCTGCTCTGTGGGAGAAAGATGAGGCAATCTACTTCAGCAAATATTTGCAGCCTTGCAAACCCAATGGGGTCACTATGAGTTGGAATCAACTCAGTGGCAGTGGGTTTGGTTTTGGTTTTAGAAGGTGAAATAGACAAAGAAAAGAACTTCCCCTGAGACCACATGCTGAATTTGAATTTCTAGTCTCCTGAACTGTGAGAAAATAAATTTCTGTTTGTTAAAGCTTCCCACTTGTGGTATTTCTGTGATAGCAGCACCGGGTAACTAAGACAAGGAAGGCACAGACTCTCCTTCTATCCCTAAGGCCCTGCTCTGTCACTGATTTACAGCAGTCATTCCTGTAATGCCAAGAAGGGGCTTTATCCTCAGCTTCTGGTTATAAACTTGTGTAATGTCCTTATTTAAGTTGTTACTCCAGAGTGAAAATATCTTTTCTTCTTTTTTCAGTTGTAAAAGTAAAACATATTTGTGATTATCATTTAAAATAACATGGACAGGAATGGAGGAGAAGTTAGAAATCTCCCATCCAGTAATCCCCAAGGGGAACAACTACAAATATCTCTGTGAAGATCTTTCCAGACTTTTTCTATTCACACATATATGCACATCTATGTGCCTGGAACATATACACACTTTTGCCAAAATGCTAGGATTTTTTTTACATACTATCAGCAATTCTTTTTTCAGTTCAATATTGTAGCTATTTTCTTAGAGATCCACCACTTTTTCTATTAGTGAATAGTATTTTAATGCATGATTGTAATATTTTTATTATTGAATTATTAATAGGTAGATATTTATGTGTCCAATAGATAGTTTATGTTTTTAGTTGGTTTCCAGTTTATTACTTCTACAAAGTTAAATAAGCACATTTTATGGGTATTCAAAGAACATGTGAGCATAGTTGATGGTATCTTTGTGTCAGTCTGGAGAGTGTGTCTAAATTATCCTAATCAGTCACCACAGCTTGATGAAAAACACCTTTGTCTGGCCTGCCACTCTTGCAATTGATGACTCTCATGAAATGGGCATAGTTGATGACTCTCATGAAATGGGCATAGTTATCTTTGCCACTGACCAAGCTGCTATACTCCTTTCTCTCTAGTGTCCCTCTTGTTCAAGCATGAACATCAATGCTTTCTTTCAACACAACTAAAATCAGGCTGTAGCTCTTCCTAACACTTTACATAAGGGTTCAGGGTTAATGACAGAAAGGGATAACATAAAGAACAATTTATTATTTTTATTTGGGTCCAACCCTACCTATAGACACTTGCCAAGCAAGAAATTGCTACTAGTTGCCATAAAGTTGACCCCAACTCATGGTGACCCTACGTGTACTGGAGTAGAATTGTGCTCCATAGAATTATCAATGGCTGCTTTTTGGGAAGTAATTGCTAGGCTTTTCTTCCAAGCTACCTCTGGGTGGACTCAAACTTCTAACCTTTAAGCTAGCAGCCAAGCGCTTTAACCATTTGCACCATCCAGGGACTACCAAGCACGATCCCTATCTAATTCCCTATCTAATTATGTTGTTCAAGGACAACTTATCCCCTAGCCCATGGATATCATCTAAGAGTCTCTCCCACCCCAGTCTAATGCTTGCCTCTTAGATCCTTACTTTCAGTCCTAGATTAAACTATTACCAGAATGAATGCTGGTGGGAATATCCCTTCCCTTTCTCCCAGGACAGATGTATGTAATTCAGCTCTGTGAGATCTAACAAGATAATTTCAAAATAGCATAATAATGATGTATTTCTCACTGTGTTTTTCAGTTTTCTCATGATTACATTGTTACAAAGAATTAAATTTAATTTCTTAAAACTCCGAACAGTTCCACACTATGTAAGCCAAGTGGGGAAAACTCCCTTGTATTTATAGCATTTGTGCCACTATTGATCACAGAGCTTTCAACAGTTACTCTTTTCATTCAGCACTTCTCTATAGATAATCCTGGGCTCATTTCAAGTGTTTGATCAGTTTTTCTCAGAAAATCCTCAGCTGTCCACAAAGGTTAAATAACATATTGATACTCCTATGATATCTGTGCCACAAGAGCTCCTTATGAGATTAAACTAGAAACAACAATAAAACAAGGTTTCCACTGGTCCCTTTTAATTCTAACATAGATGAAATCTCTCTTGGTGCATCCCTCTTCCTTTTTCTATGCTTCTGCTTTTTCCAAATCTTCTTTAAGACACGTTGAGGATTGGAGATTCATCCCTAATAGATCAGCTCTTAGATTGATGTTGCTCTCTCTTTTCCATTCTCCACAATCCTTATTTTCAACAACTTTAAACAATTATGTTCCAGAGAACTGGGACAGAGTGAGGAGTCAGCACAGGAATCCAGGGGAGGGGAGGGAACCCAGGCCATGCCCTATAAGCAGCAAGGCAGGAAAGCAGAGGAAAGGACAGAAAAAGGCCAGGGGGATTGGGCCAGAGCAAGGAGGCAGCAGTACGGATCCAGGTAAGCTGGGGTTGGAGAGCTTTCCAACAGCTAAGAGACAAACTTGTCCGTCAGTTTGTTCTACTGTGGTGACATGTTGCTGTGAGTCTTGAGGCTGTGCCACCGGTGTTTCAAACCCAGCAGGGTGCACATGGTACACAGGTATCAGTGTGGCTTGCAGACTGAGACAGACTAGGAAGAAGGAAGAGACAATCCATTTCTCAAAGAATTGGCCAGGGAAAACCTTATGAATAGCAGAAAAACACTGTCTGATACATTATTGCACTACTTTATGAATAGTCTGGAAATGTCGTCCAATACAGAAGAGGAGGATGAGTCACTTAGGTTAGAAGGCTCTAAAAGTAGGACTGGGAAAGAGCTGCATCATCAGAGTAAAACCAGCCTTACACATATGGATAAGGCAAAGCTTTCCAGACCTCCATTTGCTGATGTGGCACCACTCAAATTGAGGAGAAACAGCTGCAAACATCCATTAATAATAGGAACATGGAATGTATGAAGT
>NW_006921850.1:3545729-3567513 GCF_000298275.1 Orycteropus afer afer | reverse complement strand
AGCCATGATATTTCCAATTGCCTCATATGCATGTGAGAGCTGGACAATGAATAAGGAAGACCAAAGAAGAGTTGATGCTTTTGAGTTGTGGTGCTAGGAAAGAATACTGAAATGACCATGGACTTCTAAAAGAATTAACAGATCTGTCCTGGAGGAAGTGCAGCTGAAATGCTCCTTGGAAGTGAGAATGGCCAGACTTCGTCTCACCTACTTTGGTTATATTGTTAGAAGGGACCATTCCCTGGAGAAGGATGTCATGCTTGGTAAGGTGGAGGGTCGATGAAAGAGGGGAAGGCCTTCAAAGAGATGGATTGACATGGTGGCTACAATGATGGGCTTAAGTATAGCAAAGATCATGGAGCTGGTGCGGGATCAGGCAGTGTTTCTTTTTGCTGTGCATAGGGTTGTTATGAGTCAGAAATGACTCAACAACACCTAACAACAACAATATACATTGAACAACTATTATGTACCAGGCACTCTTTTTGGTATCAAGGAACAAAACAGAGTAAGATGACTGTCCTAAAGGAATTTACTTTTTAGCAGAGAGAGGATACACTATGGATATAAAAAATAGGTAAATTACATATGGTAGATAATGATGAGTACCACAGACAAAGAAAAAATAAAGTAAGGAAAGGAGGCTGAGGAGGCAGGGTCTGTGGACCTGTTGATATGTTGGAGTGCTCATGGGGCTTCTTGGTGAAAATGCTACATGGATAGTTTCCTTTAGCCCCTCTAGGTATACTCTCCACTTTTCACCTTGTTCCACTCCTTGGGAGGAAGACCTTTATGGGCTTCACCAATAGGCTCTCTTGCCCTCTGGCTTCGAGGTGGTTGGGCCCATGGCTGACCCTGGCAGGACTTTGGGAGGAAGTAGCACAGTGAGGTCAGTGTATTACTTCCTCTGGCTCTCCCTTTTTCTAGCCACAGGCTGGCAGGGGCTGCAGCCCATACTGAAGGTTATAGCTCCTGTTACATTGGCCCTTTCCCTACAGCTAATAGTACAGCTCCAGCTATTTCTGGGTTCCAAAAACTGTTCCTCTTCTTGGGGTCCAATAAATACCACTCACTGTTGCTGACCCTATGGTGCTTCCCTATCCCTTATTATTTGCTCTTAAATCTGTCCACACCTTTTTAAAATGTGTCTTCATTATAATCTCCAAATACTCTACTTGAATGTTATGGGGCAAGTGAGACCCCATAAAACAGTCTTCAGTATGAAATTGTGTGATCAGATTCTCCATATTTGAGGAGTGTAAGGATAACTTTCTTGCTGTGAGGAGGGAGGAATGAATAAGACACTGGGGATCCATGGCAATCAAAAGTGACTCCTCTTACCCAGTTCTCATCATCTGGTTATTTTCCCACTCTTAAGAAGTATAGTGAGAAGTAGTAAACTTATTAATTGGCAGAAGACTTACATTAATCCCTTGCCCTATGCAATGAGGATTATCTTGATAAGAAGAGCCAAATAGAAGGCCCAAAATAATAAAGTCAAAGCAATATGGCATCCCTGGAGGAATGAACTCTGATGGTGCTGTGGTTAAGGCATTTGGCTGCTAACCAAAGGATTGGCAGTTCAAACCCACCAGCTGTTCCATGGGAGAAAGATAGGGCAGTCTGCTTCTGAAAAAAATTTACAGACTTGGAAATTTTATAGGGGTCATTATGAGTTGGAATTGATTCAGTGGCAATGGGTGGGAGGAATTGCAAAGATTGATTAATGCCTCCATCAGAGACTTGTGAGATGCAGGGTTTATTATTCCTACCACATTTTTATTTAACTAGCCTGTTTGGCAAATACAAAAGCCAGATGGGTCTTAGAGAATAATTGTGATTGTCCCAGACTTAATCAGGTGGTATGGCATTACAGCTGAGGCTTTGAATGTGGTATCTTTACTAAAGCAAATAAATAACCATTCCTGGTACCTGATTTTCAGATATTGATTTGCACAAGCTCTAAATTAACATGTGAAAAGTAGCTTTCAGTCTTTCCTCGGCCCCTTGTTTAATCAACTCATGTACATGGACTTCTCATTCCCAAGACTGATGTGACTATAGCCACTACTGACTGACTGAGCTCCCAACAGCAAAGGCCAACTCTGAGTCCCTAATAAAACACCATGGAATCAGCAGTGATCTATCCTAACAAGAATAGATTGATATCCTGAATACCTATTTGCCTTCTTTCTCAGAATTCTTCTGCTACTACTACCATTTACGGACTTACAGAGGCATTATCTATTGACCTAGGACCTGATAAAATGTCACAAATATTTAAGGCATTTATTTGGTGGTGAAACGGTGTAGCTATGGGTCCTTGACTTTGACATTCACTACTCTTCTCCATTACCCAGAAGCAGATGACTTGATAGATAATTGAAATGGTCTGGTGGAGATAATCCACTACAAGAATGTGCCTTAAGCCAGCGGCCAATATGTGGTGCTATTTGCTCTGTGAGCAGAATGCATGGGTCTAGCAACCAAGGGAAATGGTGTAATATTTGATATTATCCCCACAAACTTGAGATCCATATCTTAGCATATTCCACCAGAAAACAGACTCATATTTAATTAAATTGGAAACTGACATCACTCTCAAGCCATTTTTTTTGGCTCCTCATGCCACTGAACTAACAAAAAGGATTGGGGCAATAGTTTAATGGCTGAGGTAGTTGACATAGTAAACTAATCACACCAACTTCTCAAAATAATAGAATAAGTTCACACAAAGTGGATCCATCAATGCACCACAAAGGAGGTGGTTAATTATAAAATGTATCTTTAAGAACTTTTTCTTTGGAGAAGCATAGAACAAAAGTCCCAAGAATTAGTAGATAATTACCCTATTCCCTCTGTTCCAAGGGACATGTCTGCCAAGATGTTCTCCCGTTCTGGCACACGTTCCTTTGGAAGCTGCAAAGTTTCCAAAACCATTTATGTAATTTTCTCTTCATATTCTACATAATCTTTATTCATAGTCATATGAGGATTTGATGCTGGGCCTATATAGTAAACACCATGCCAAAAACATACAGGCTTTAGCCAAGACTAAAACAATTGCCAACATTTTTGTTTGCGGAAGAAGGCAATTTTTTTTTTCCCCCTTCTCACTGGCAACAATTTTCTACTGCTGTCTGTTGCAGGATGTTTTAAGTACTGCAGTTCTCCAATAACATGCACTGACTTGACATTAGTGGAAATGATCACCAAATCCCCAGACATGGCGCTGTTTGAGGTTCAGTACTGTCAAGGTCGCTGGGTCAGGAGTGATGAAGCATAATCAGCAACACAATGGCATGTCTGGTAGCTGAGCTGTTGTTCATCACTGCAGTCAGAGAGTCTAGAAAGGGGAAGATCTGGCTGTCATTTGTCTGAGGCCAAGGAGTAGCATCTGGAACATCTGCAAAGCTGCATTAGGAACAAAGGAAAAAGGAAATCTGTGATTGTAACAGCTAGATTAGGCCTATGTTTGTTGTTGTTGTTGTTATGTGCCATCGAGTCATACCTGACTCATAGCGACCCCTCCTTGGGTTTCCAAGGCAGTATCACTACGGAAGTAGGATTGCCCAACCTTCCTTCCTAGGAGTGGCTGGTGGGTTTGAACCGCCAGCCGTCTGGTTAGCAGGCAAGTGTCTTAGCCACTATGCTACCAGAGCTCCCAGATTAGGCCTATAGCTGAAGTGATTTCAGTAGTTGCTTGAGGGCCACTGTCAATCTGCTCAACTGTGCAGTGTTGACCAGACCCTATAAATTTAAATGGCCCTCACTGATTATTCCCTCACTATTCATATCATCTGACAAAGGCAACATTGTCATTTGGTTGGAGCTTGGGTTAAGAATATAAATACTAACTCTGGAATCTACTAACTGTGTGACTCAAGGTCAGTTATAATAACCTTTCTCAAATTCTGTCTTCTCACAAGAAAAATGAGAATTGTGTTTGTTGTTATTGTTGTTGTTAGGTGCTGTCAAGTCATCTCTGACTCATAGTGACCCTATGTACAGCTGAACAAAACACTGCCTAGTCTGTGCCAGCCTCACAATCCTTGCTATACCTGAGCCCATTGTTGCAGCCACTGTGTCCATTCATCTTGTTGAGGGCCTTCCCCTCTGTCGTTGACCCTCCACTTTACCAAGCATGATATCCCTCTCCAAGAAATGGTCCCTTCTTACAACATGACCAAAGTAGGTGAGACAAAGTCTGGCCATTCTTGTTTCCAAGGAGCATTCTGGCTGCACTTCTTCCAGGACAGATCTGTTAGTTCTTTTAGCAGGCCATGGCACTTTTGGCATTCTTTGCCAACACCACAACTCGAAAGCATCGACTCTTCTTCGGTCTTCCTTATTCATTGTCCAGCTCTCACATGCATATGAGGCAATTGAAAATACCATGGCTTGTGTCAGGCACACCTGTCTTCAAGGAGATATCTTTGCTCTTTAACACTTTAACGAGGTCTTTTGTGGCCAATTTGTGCATTACTATATGTATTCTGATATCTTGACTGCTGCTTCCATTGGTGTTGATTGTAGAACCAAGTAATATGAAGTCTTTGACAACTTCCATTTTTTCTCCATTTATCATGATAATAATAAAGATACTATAAGGATTAAATTAGATCTCGTTTGTGAAGTACTTTAAGTAATGTCTAGAGTATAGTGAGGCTCAATAAATGGGAATAGCCAAGGTCAATTGGTATAACATAGTCCCCAAAGACAATGTTATACATCCTACTTTGGTGAGTAATGACTAGAGTTTTAAAAGTTTATGAGCAGACATGTAAGATGCAACTATTGTTCTCTCCCTATCCACAGCAAAGGAGAGTGAAAAAAATCAAAGAGGCAAGAAAACCATTGGCCCAAGGTACTAATAGACCATGTGAACCCCAGATTGTACAACCCTGAGACCCAAAGAACTAGATGGTTCCCAGCTTCCACTGTTGACTGTTCTGAAATGGATCCCAAAAGGAAGTCCTGGATAAGAGTGGGAGAAAAATATAGACCAAAACTCAAAATCATAAAAAAGACCAGCATTGCTGGTGGGAGCCACCAAGACTATATGGCCCTTAGTCACCCTTCAAGCCTGGAACTGAATTCACCCCTGTGGCTCAACTTTTAGTCAAACAATAGACAGGTCTATGAGTTGAATAATAACATAAGGAAGGCATGCACTTTTTAGAACAATCAAACCATATGAGATCAAAAGGGCAGCATTTGCCCAGCAATAAAGCTCAGAAAACAGGAAAGGATAGGAAAGAAGGAAAAATGGAAATAGTAAACAGAGGAAGGAAGTGGAAAGAGTGCTGTTCTGTTGTGAGGTTTGCACTCAATGTCATAAAACAAAATGTGCATGAATTGTTGAATGGAAAATTAATTATCTCTATAAACTCTCACCCAAATCACAATAAAAACTTAAAACATAAACTAAAATAAGTGGTAGTGATGATGGTGGTGGTTATGATGAAGTTTATCATGTTGATTATGATGATCATGATAACCTCAGAGTTCCAGAGGGGCAGAAGACTCAAAGAGACCTGGGACTTTTTGATGCAGTGAGGAATGAAAACATCCACGTGAAAGAAGAGATACAACAGAATGCCAAGAATACTCTGAGAAAAAATGAGCCAGGTTAGAAGGCTAGAACAAAAAAGAGCCTGAGACAAAGAAAGAGGGACAGAGACTAGAAAGAGAGTTTGAAAGATATTTCCAAACTAAGGGAGGAGTGATTTGAACAGGGGGTGGTTAGATGCTTAATAGAGGGTTCATGCAAAATGAGGAATGAGAAAGTCATTGGATTTGGCAGGAAGGGAATCTCAGGTCCATCAAATGAGAACTTGCCATGATATAGCAGAGTTCAACAGTCAGGATTCAAACAGAGAAGTTAAACCAGTGGGATGTATATGTTCATTTTATATATCAACTACAATATATATATATATATATACACACACACATATTAAGAAATTGATTAGAATAAATTGGCTTATGCAATGGTGGGGGCTGGAAGTTCATAGGGCAGGAAGTTAGGAATAAAAGATCATGAGCTGAAGCTTGTTGTCTATAGGTGGCAATCTGAAAGGAAGATCCAAAGAGAAAGGAGAACAAGTGCAGACCCAGTTGCTGTTAAAGACCCTAGCTCAGGGAAAGCCTAAGAATTCTTTAAAAGGCTTCCAGCTGATTATGTCAGATCCACCCAGGAAAATCTCCCTTTTGATAAACTTAAAGTCAACTGGTCACATAATTCACAACTGAAAAATCCTTTAATGGCAGCATCTACATTAGTACATTAGTGCCTGGGAGAAGGTGAGGAAATGGCTACTTCCACCATTCTGTCCCCTAAGTCTTATGACAGATTATCCCTTATAGCCTGCTCTAACTAGAAACACAGAAGAAAGGTAATTATGGGGACTACCTGGGGACTAGATCAGCCTAGACTTGTTGACATGTCATAAAGCCAACACACAGGATCTTAATAGTGAGGATATGAAGACAGTGCCTCTAAGAACTTTGGGAATAAAGATATGTCTGGAACTAGAAAGAAAAACAGCAAGAAGAAATAAGTGCAAAGGATGATTCCAATGAAAAGAAAAATAATGAAATTGTAGGAGGAGAGGATAAGTGGGCAAAAGAACCTCAGTGTTACCAATAATGCTTAGTGCTATGAGAAGTAATCCACCCCAGGCCCTGAGCCTCCCTAAACAATCTTGGTGAGTACACCAAAAATACAAGGCTCTGATCACTCTTAAGACCTGTGCCATTTGTCAGTTTTGTTGGCAGTAGGCAATGGTAAGGAATGAAGTAACATCTCCCCCAAACAAGAACAAGCTTGCTTTTGTTGGCTACATAAGCATGATGTTTCTCTCCTGTCATGTACCCCACTGCATGTGCAGGCATCTATCGCAGGTTTTCTGTGTCAACCCATGTGACTTGGGGGCATGAGGAACTGACCAACCAGTATGAAGCTCTGGTTACTACTTTTGCCATGAGTTATAAAGTCCTTTGTCTCTGTCCCAAGAGTCTCATCCCTTCTGCCAACATTCATGAAATAATAATAGTTGGTTTTACACCTTGTAAGTAGGGTAAAATTCTAGACTCTGAACAATTCTTGAAAGTCAGGTGAGGTGAAATAAATTTCTAGGAGCTTCTGAGAGCATTAGACCTTAAATCTAGCAGAAAACCACTCACAATTAAATTCTTATTCAAATAAACTCTAAGATTTAAAACAAACTGTTGCCATTGAGTCTATTCTGATTCATAGCAACCCTATGCGACAAAGTAGAACTGCCCCAAAGGGTTTCCAAGGCTGTAATCTTTACAGAAGCAGACTGCCTCATTTTTATTCCACAGAGTGACTGGTGGCTTCAAACAATCAACCTTTCCCTAAGCAGCTGAGCGCTTAACCTCTGTGCCTTTGTTGTTGTTATGTGCCTTCCAGTTGGACCTGACTCATAGTGACCCCTCCTTGGGTTTCTGAGGCAGTATCACTACTGAAGTGGATTGCCCATCCTTTCTTCCAAGGAGTAACTGGTGGGTTTGAACTGCCAGCCTTCTGATTAGCAGTCAAATGCCTTAGGCATTATGCCACCAGAGCTCCTTAAATCAATATGCTGTTGTTGTTGTTGTTATGTGCCGTTGAGTCAGACCCAACTCATAGCGACCCCTCCTTGGATTTTTGAGGCAGTATCACTACGGAAGTAGATTGCCAATCTTCCTTCCAAGGAGTGGCTGGTGGGTTTGAACCTGCAGCCTTCTGGTTAGCAGTCAAGTGCCTTAGGCACTATGCTACCAGAGCTCCTAAACTCTAAGATAGTCCTCTTAAAAAAAATGATTGGTTGATTGATTCTTACAGTCTGGAATGATAAACTAAGCATATGTTAGTCATCTAACTTCTAAACTCTAGTTTCAAAAGTATTATTTGGGGCAGTAGAGTAGTGTAGAGATCTACATCTAGGCTTCAATGTGAGCTCTGCACCTTAGTTTCCACAAATATAAAATGGAGACAGTAATACCTGACTGTTATAGTGGTACTTTGTAGATTAAATGAAATAATGTGTGTGATATCAGTACCAGTTGCTGTCAAGTTGACTCTCACTCTACCCAAAAAGCTACTGCCATCAAGTTGAGTCTGACTTATAGTGACACTTTAGAAGAGAGTAGAATTGCCTCCATAGGGTCTCCAAGGCTGTAAATCTTTATGGAAGCAGATTGCCTCATCCTTCTCCTGCAGAGTGAATGGTGGTTAAAACCACCGACCTTTTGGTACCTGAGTGTTTTAACCACTATGCCACCAGAGCTGGTGACCCCATATGGGTCAGTGTAGAACTGTGGTCCATAGGGTTTTCAATGGCTGATCTTTTTTTCATACCCTTCTCCCAAGGCACCTTTGCGTGGGCATGGACCTATAACCTTTTGGTTAGCAGCTGAGAGTGTTAACTGTTTGCACCACTCAGGGACTCTATGTGATGATAATCAGCGTCTGAAATATGGCAGACACTTCACAAATGTTGATTCTCTCTCTCCCCATCCCTACCTTATACACAGCCTTAAAATTGCTTTCTCATTTTGCATATGTTTTGCATGTTTTTACTCAAACCACTGACATTCAGTAGAAACTCTGCCCTTTAAATACTTAATAGAAGATTCAACCCGTTAACTTATTTCCATATTCCTCTCTCAAGAGTTCAGCTACTCAAGTCCTATCTTTTCCTTTCTTGTCTGTTTTAAGCCATAGTCTTTTGAAATGTGCTGCCTTCTATGTAATAGTAGGTGCCATTTACAAGCACTTAACATTTTGCAAAGAGTGCCCACACTTATTATCTCAGGAGAGCCTCCCCACAACACAGCTTGTGTTATGTATGACAGGCAATATCACAGTCCTCCACTCTGCAGACCATTAAACTGAAATGTTAAGGGTATCGCCCAAGGTTACACGGTTATTAAATGGCAAAGCTGGAACATAAGCCCCCATGTTCTGACTCTGAATCGCATTCTCTTCCTACTTCATCCTACTGCCTACTATACCACTCTTTTTTTCCTATCCTTGTTTTTCCCTCATCTCTGGACACTTTTCTCCCAGGTCTCTTTTTGACAGTGTTTTTGCAATGACCTTGTATATTAGCCAGGACTCTTTCAATTGCAAGTGACAGAAACCCCACTCAGAGAGTTTTATTGGTTCATGTACAGAGAAGGGTGAGGGTAAGTAGTGTTGGGCTCAGCTGGATCTGAGAGCACAGAGATGCCATTAGAGTTTTTCCTTCTCTTTATCTCTCAGCCCTGCTGCTTTCTGATTTTTGGCCTCATTCACTTCTGTTTTGTCTAGCAGGTATAGTACCACAGCTTGCAACTCAAAGGAAAGAGGCAAAGCCATGCTCTCCATCTGTCTGTATGAAATTAACTATGTTTGGACCACTTACTCATTTGTGGGACCAACCACTGTGGCCACTGTGATGGAGTGTTGTGATTGGCAGATCAGCAACATGTATCTAATCCTTCCACCAGAAGGTAGCTTCTATGTCTGACAGCTCACTAAGGTACCTGATTAGAAAGGGAAAGCATACCTCAGGAGAAAAGAGTAGAAGAAAGGGGGTGCCCAATGGCAAAAATAAATAAATAAATAAAAACAAAACAACAGAAAGCTCACATGTGATAGAGGAAGTTGTTACCTAGAGGGGCACTGAGTTTCTATTGAAAGGGATGGGAGAATTAGGAACTGAATAGTGGTGATGGTTGCATAATACGATGAATGTAATTAATGTCACTGAATTGTAAAAAAAAAAAAAAAGTTGCAAAGTCAAAAAAAGAAAAATTACATGCTTACATGCTGCCAAAAATAAATGAATAAATAAAAGGTTGGGTTGTAGTTGAGTGTGAAGGTGAAAGAACAGATAGAATCATAAGCCCCTTCAACTTATTTATCTTTAAAATATCCCTGTAAAATAGTTAAATGAAGGTATAAATAATGTCTTAATATATTGTTTTAAAAAAGAAAGCAAGGGATGTCAACTACATCTTGCATTCTGGATTGTCACCAATAATTCAAATTTTAAATAGTGTAAAAACTGATCTATATTTTCCTTGAATTTTCACATGAGATTTCACTCTTTGCAGTAAAGAATATTCACTGAATTTCATGTGATTTAACTTAATACCTGTGAAAGCCTTTTCATCAAAATAAATGAAAACTCAGGAGAAGAGGGTGTTTGCTAGACCACACATCTTGATTTGGAGCTCAGAAAACGTGGCCACAGTGAATGAGAAGAGCAGAGACGAGGACAGGTGGGTGTCTGTCATCCTTCCACCTGCCCTCCCCCATTTCTTGGCTGGGAAGCCAGCCTGCCTGAACACTCATTGAGTGTATATTTAATGGTGTGACATTTATGTGATGCCAAGGAGACTTCGAAATGACTAAATTTAAAATAGATCTTAATACCTAAAGTGAGAGAGAGAAAGCAGAGGGAAATGAAGTTCATTCTATAAGGTAAGAAGATACATTACTGAAGAGCTAAAACCAAAGATGACTGCAGGCTTCCCAAATAGATATATATTTTTATTTTTTAGTTTCTAGCTCTTTTTCTCTGTATCTTCCTTTCTCTACACTCCAGATATAAAAGGCAAATGAGTGAACAACAATAACAATGATGATACACACGATGCTATTAATAGTAATAATAACTATTGTTTATGGGGCTTTCACTATGTACCCAACACTTCACCAAGCTCTTTAGATATAATATCTCATGTAATCCTCACAATCACAGAATAGTATTATCCCTATTTCATAGGAGGAGACTGAAGTTCAGGGAGATGCAATAACTTGTCCAACTTTATCAGTTGATAAGACTTGTATTAGTTTCCTATTGCTGCTTGGTGGGTGCACAGGTGTGCTGGATTATAATTTCCCCTCACCATCTTCCATTCCCTGGAGAAGGATGTCATGCTTGGTAGGGTGGAGGGTCGACGAAAGAGGGGGAGGCCTTCAACGAGATGGATTGATACGGTGGCTGCGATGATGGGATCAAGTATAGCAGGGATTGAGGGGCTGGCGCGGGATCGGGCAGTGTTTCGTTCTGCTGTGCATGGGGTCGCTATGAGTTGGAAACGACTCGACGGCACTTAACAACAACAACAACAACATCTTCCTAGTTGCTAGTAGATGTAATAGCTAGTGATTGTCATAAAGTAATGTATGTGCCTTAGGAAGAGATGATTGTCCTCTGAAGAAACCCAGAAATCTCTTAAGCTATTTAAGTGGGGTAAAGGAGGAAGGAATATTCTCTGGTGCTAGTAAATCTAGCCCCCTCTGGACAGGGGCAATAAATGATATTGTTTGCCTGCAGGGAGACTTCTACTTTTATTACCACCTTTTACCTTTTATTACCCCCATTTTATCCTTTTTATTGTTCCTTCCCCTACCAGCTCTCTATGTATGCTATTTGGCACTAGACATAGCTGTCTGATTAGCATTTAATCCCAGGAGAGAGGAATTTAGGTGTTCTCCTCCCAAGATGTGAACTGAGATGTGTTTGGATGTGACCAGCCCTGTGGATGGGAGCCTAACTTCGGGCAACCTAGGCTGTTGCTGATGTAGCCTGTTCTATTCATCCTTGTCCTGTTTATTCTGTGAGTAATAAATGCTTGTTGATCATGCCATTAGAAGTGTCTGGTTTATGCTTCACCCTAGTCTTTCACTAAGAACTTGTGAATATAGTGACATTGCACAGCTGTCACAAAATTTTAACACAAATTTAATGTCTTAGAAAACCACAAATTTGTCACCTTACACTTCTGGAGGTCAGAAGTCTGAAATGGGTCTCATTGGGTTAAAATCAAGGTGTCAATAGGGCCATGTTCCCTTCTGTAGGACCCTCCATTGTCAAAGACAGCAGCAAAAAACTGTCTTTGTCACACTGCCATTTCTGTTTCTCTTTTTTTGGACTTTCTCTTCCACTTATAAGAACTTTTGTAATTACACTGGGCCCACTTAGATGATCCAGAATAATCTCCATATTTTAAGGTCAGTTTATTAGCAACCTTAATTCTGTCAGCAACTTTAATTATTTGCTATGTAACATAGCCATACTTCTTGGGGATTATGTTCCATGGACATCTTTAGGAGGCTATTAGCCTGTCTACCACAATGCTGTCCTGGTTACCCCATTCCTGGCCCTACCACTTTCTCCTTGCAGTTGATTCTTAGACTTGGTACTTGAACATCTACAGCCCTAGAGTGGTTCCTTGTCACTGTTTAAAGACATTGTCTACATTCTCAACCTCTGGCTGTTTAGGCTTCTGGGACTTCAGTTAAGATAGCTCAATCCTAGAACCATGTACCTATATTCCCAGATACACACGTACTTCCTCTAGGGAAACTTGGAACATCACAAGCTTCTGTGAGTCCTTATTTTTGTTGAATTCATATCTATGTATGCCATAGGTGAAAGTTGGCCCAACAATCAGGATGCTCAGGGTCAGAGGGAAAACAGGCAGGTAGATCAGTGATCACCTGTGTGACCTTGTGATCAAGTGTGTAGGGTGCTGCAGGAGCAGAGAGTAGTGGGGTGAAAAAGGCATGTTAAGGATTCTAATTGGAGTCAATGCTTGACTAGAGTTCTAAGGGTCAATAGGAGTTGTTCAGGCAGAGGAAAAGTAGAGAGACCCTAGACAAAGAGAATAGCATGGGATTAAACACGGAAAGGTAAAAGTGTAGGGCATTTGAAAAATGCAACTTTCCTGATACAAATTGATTATAGGATCCACTTGGAGAAGATGGCAATAATGACATGAGGGACAGGCAGGCTTACTAGTTAGGTAAAGGCTAGGATGGAGTCCCATGATGGTGCAAATGGTCAAAATACTCAGCTGCTAATCAAAAGATTGGAGTTTGAGTCCACACAGAGACACCTTAGAAGAAAGACCTGGCAATCTACTTCTGAAAAATCAGCCATTGAAAAATACTGTGGATCACAGTTCTACCCTTTTGCACATGGAATTACCAGGAGTCAGAGTTAAATCAATGACAATTATTTTTCTTTCTTTCTCTCCTTTTTTTTAAATGCAAATTGAGCTTGATGTCCCCTGTGACCATGGTCCCAACCTCACAAGTTTAGGTCCAACTACTCTCTTCCTCAGGGTGGTTGGCTGTGGCCAAGAAATTTTCATAACTTTGCCCCTTGTTAGCTCTATTATATATTTGGACTTTCTTACAGCACATATAAATATATGTGTAGACATATTGTCTACCAACCTTATATATGGTCATGAGTATATTCCCTTTTGCCTACACGTAGCTGGTAATTCAACCTATCTACCCATCTACTGAAGGAGCTCTGGTGGTGTAGTGGATAAGGGACTTGACTGCTAACTGGAATGTCAGTGGTTCAAACCCAGCAGTTGTTGTATGGAAGGAAGACTAGATGATCTACTTCTGTAAAGGTTTACAGCCTCAGAAACCCAATGGGGATCACTATGAGTCAGAAACGACTCGAAGGCAGTGAGTTTGGGTTTTTTTGGGAGGTTTACCCATAGATTATTGTTTGTTATCATTGACAACACAGTACTGTATATGTTAAGCTACAATAGAGTGATAAAAAAAACTCTAAAATACAAAAGCTTAAATGAGATAGACCCCCCCCCAAAAAAAAAAAAAAAATCTCTCACACAACTAGCTGAGCTAGGTTGGCAGGCAGCTTTGCTCCATGAGGGAATTTGGGAGCCATCTTGTTCCTCTGCCTTTACACAGTTGAGGATGGGCCACTGCCATGTCTGAGTTCCTGCTTCACCAAACCAGCTTCCAGCTTCAGGGAGTAATAAAGTGAAGAAGTTGAGAAAAACAATTTCCTTTTAAGCAAGTAAGGTGTAAACTCATCACAACACAGTGTAATTGTTAGCTGGACAGCCACTGAGAACAAGAGCAAACTGGATATGGGGTGGCACAGCATGGGAGGAAGTCAGGGCTGGATTAAAAGGGCATTGAAGGCCATGTGACAGTATTCAAATTTTATCCTGGGAGCGATGGGATGTCATTAAGGGGTGGGAGATTTAATTGCAAAAGTGAAAATTCTGGCACAAATAAGGACAATAGAGTAGAGAAGAAAGCAAGACTAAGAAGTAGGAAACCCATTTAAGATGCATTTTGCAATAATCCTGGGGAGAAATGAGAAGAACAGGAAGGAATAGATAGAATTAAATGCTATGTGGGGAAATGACGGGGCTGGGTGAATACCTTATTGTGGGGATTGGAGGTGAGCTTGAGGGAGGAGTTAAGAATCTTTTTAAAATTTCTATCTTGAGCAAAAGAATGAATGGAAGTATAATTCACAAAGATGTCTAATGTAAATGGAGAAGTAATTTTGAACAGAAGGAGAAACATGATAAAGCACTCAGTTGTACTCTTTGGAGCTCAAGAAAATAGTCTGCCCCAAAGGTATGGATGTGATTGTGGTCAGTGTGTGAGTGGTAATTGAAACCTTGAGAACAAATGGGATTTCTCAAGGAGAGAGGATGAAGTGAGGAGACCCCAGAGATGGAACTTGGTGGAACAGAAATGTTTAAGCAAGGCAACACAGAAGCAAAGCCCTTCCTGACAAAAACTGGGAATGTGCTTCAAGAGTAACATGAGGAAAATCAAGGGATAGCAAGCAGTTCATAGGAAAGAGTTTTAAAAATGAGAAGGTACTAATTTGTTAATTTCTGTGAAGATGTCAAGCAAAATAAGACTTAAAAAAACTCCTGCCCTGGGTTTGGCAATTAGGAGGTAACTGGTGAAGTTGGGTAGAGAAATTTCAATGGAGAATTAGGGTAGAAGCCAAAGTGCTAGTGGATTGAGGATAAGACATAGGTGGGGAATTGGACATAAAGAATATAGGCCATTCTCCAAGATGGTTGACTATGAATGGAAAAAGACATAAGTTGGTAGCCATTTTTTTCTTTCCTTTTTTTTTTAAATTTCAAAAGCCTAGAGAAGAAAGGGATAAAGATAAATGGGAGCAAGGAAGTATTTAATAAATAAATATGTTTAGAAAGAGGGAGGAAAAGGGACATAGGACCCAAGGGAGGGAATAAATTCAATGACAGAAGAGCCACAAGGCAGATGTTACACCCATCAATTGAGAGAGAAAAAGAATATGCCAAAAGAGGAGGTCAAAAGTCAGCATAATGGTGGAGACAATAAACCAAGGACAGAAATGCCCATCAGTGATCAGAGGGCCAACTCCTGGCTTGGAAAGTCAGGACTAAATGCATAAATCATATGCTGAGTAATTAAATAGTCTTCAGGGGTTAGTAAATTTACTAGAAGGAAAGATTACAATATGTGAATCTAAATATTATGGTGAGATGTAACTAATTCCCTGCAGGTACAACAAGAATGATCTTAACAGACATAAAAAAGGTGCATTGGAACGACATCAATTTACTTTCTTCTGTTCCTCCTTCCCCACCGCATGAAAATACTTCCCTTGAAGTAGATTCTGAATAGTCTTAATGATGTGCCTCTCCCACTCAGGTTGTAGCATCTTTATCTACTTTCCTAACTTCCTAGTTCCTCATTGTTGTCTACAGCATTTCCCTGGGGAGCTTTTAGGCATCTACATCATCATTTCATTTTAACACCTTCACTGTGTCTTTTGCATTACATCAATAGTCTGTGAGTTTTAGTCTGCTTTATGGTGCTAAGTTGATTAATATTATTTTTAAAGTGTGCATACACATACATGCGACAAAGTGTATCTGAGCTGAAAGAACAAAGAAGTAGTTTGTGTTAGGCTAAAGTCTGTAAAACCATGCAATGTACTGTGCATCAAGTCTTATAAGATGAATTAGATTTGATTCTGAACACCCAAATGATGTATGTGAATTACTTAGCACAGTGCTTTGTTCATCACAGGTACCTGAATACTGGTTTTCTTTCTCCCTGAACTCCCTCAGTGAGTTCACTGTCAAGTGAGGAATATAAGCATCATTAAAATCTTCTAAGAGAAGGGGAAAGTGTGTTAGAGATATGGAAGTGCGTAGGTGAAGGAATACCATAGGTGAAGGACTTCCTCTGCATGAAAAAGTACATAATATATAAGAAAGGATGAGTTGATGTTAAGTCCACACTGCAATATTCTCCAGGGTCTTATTAAAAACCACAGCTAAATTTTGGTAAATCACTCCTTGAGAGATCACTAAATAAGGACTGTTGTTGTTGTTATGTGCTGTCAAGTTGTCTTCAATTCATAGTAACCGCTCCTTGGTTTCCGAGGCGGTATCTCTACAGGAGTAGATTACCCAATCTTCTTTCCGAGGAGTGGCTGGTGAGTTTGAACTGCCAGCCTTCTGGTTAGCAGCCGTCAAATGCCTTACGCACTACTTCAAATAAGAATATCGGTTGATGAATTTCACAGTACAGAATAAAATTTATTCTGCCAAATATCCTTTTGATTTCATTCCCCAAAGTTCCTAGTGACAAAATTTTTGGTAGAATTTGGAGAATATGCTCTGGTTAGTTTTCAGTTGGGAGTTCTGGTGGCATAGTGCCTAAGGCATTTGACTGCTAACCAGAAGGCTGGCAGTTCAAACCCACCAGCCACTCCTTGGAAGGAAGGTTGGGTAATCTACTTCTGTAGTGATACTGCCTTGGAAAACCAAGGAGGGGCCACTGTGAGTCGAATCCTACTCAACGGCAGTGAGTTTGAGTTTGTTTCAGTTCTTAGTTGCCCTTACTCATGGAAACCCCATCTACAACAGAACAAAACATTGCCAGGTCTTGCACAATCTTCATGATCATTGGTATGCTCAAGTTCATTTCTTCCACTGTGTATTTTGAGTGACTTCCAACCTAGGGGGCTCATTTTCCAGTACTATATAGAATAATATTCTGTTGTGATCTATAGGGGTTTCATTGGCTAGTTTGCAGAGATAGACCGCCAGGGCTTTCTTCCTAGTCTTACTCTGGAAGTTCCACTGAAACCTGTCACCATGGTGATCCTGACTTTTAGCAGGATTTGAAAGCAGTCTTTGAAAGACTTTTAGCATAGCTTCCAGGATTATAACAACACATAAACCACTACAGTATGACAAACTTACAGACAGGTGGTGGATGACACCTATTACCTGGTTGTTGTAGTTGTTGTTAGTTGCCATTGATTTGGTTCCAACTCTTAGCAACCCTGTGTACAACAGAATGAAACACTGTCCAGTTCTTTGCCATTCTCACCATCGTTGTCATGCTCCAGCACATTGTTGTAGCCACTGTGTCAGTCCATCTCTTTGAGAGCTTTCCTCTTTTTCACTCACCTTTTACTTTACCAAGCATGATATCCTTCTCCAGGGATTTATCCTTCCTCATAACATGACCAAAGTACATGAAACCAGTCTGCCCATTCTCACTTCTAAGGAGCATTCTGGCTGTACTTCTTCCAAGAAAGATTTATTTGTACTTCTGGCAGACCATGGTATATTCAATATTATTTGCCACCATATTCAAAGGCATCAATTCTTCTTAACCTGGTAGTGTTGGTTAAGTTAAAGAGCCTCTCTGTTGCTCAATTTCCTCATTCTCACAGTGTTGTTGGACTTAAATAAGGTGATCATAGAAAGTCCCCTGGCACATAGTTAGTGTTCAATAATTGTCATTATTTTATCATTAAAACTATTATTACCATTAAGCTGTACTTCTTTGAGTCAACAATGTGCACATATGATTCAAAAATTAGCCAGAGAGGAGAGCAGACAGAATTGGGAATTCCTTTTCTGTCTCTTTTCCTTTCTGCCTTCCCTCTCTCTCTCTAATGACCATGGTTTCCCTGGATTCAGTTTTCTCATTCCCAAAGCCAGAAAAATTGTGTTTTTTTCTACCAGTGCCTTGCCATTCTGCAGGCCAACCTGACTACATCTGACTCCAAACCAAAAGCTGTCACTATAACTCTCCACCTCTCAGTAGGCAAACCCCCCCCCCCAATTGGCTTGCCTCTTCTGTTCACTCTCAAGCCCCTTCAGAAAAGAACTTGTATTTCTTGTATCATGTCCAGATTTCTTAGCACTCATATATAGGAGGGTCAGTCTGGTAGTATTTTACTCAGCCATTACCAGAAACAGAAGTATACCGTCTGATCAAAGATGTCTGAGGACCCTGGATCAGACTAGAAATAAGCTAAAAGACTGAGAGTGGGTACAGAGGCTGAAAAGCAACTTATATTGCCTAGTCTTAATGTGTAGTCTTAACCTTCCTGATTAAAGATTTATAGATACTCTCTTACAAAACTCTGTGGGTAGGCTAACAGTTTCACCATTTTACAAATAAAAAAACTAAGCTCCCAAAAGTTAGTTTGTCTCATTTGTGGGGATTACAATCAGTGCTATGAAACAAAATATATATAACTTGTTGAACTGAAAACTAATTTGATTTATAAAATTGCACCCAAATCAAAACAAAAAGTTAAAAAAAAAAAAGTTTGCCAAAAAATTTCATAGCAAGTGGTAGTACTAGCATTCAAATATAAGGATACAGTCTTAAACATTGCTTCTACTATACCATGCATCAAGGTACTCTAGTGGTGCTGTGGGTAAGGCATTTGGCTGCTAACCAGAAGGTTGGTGGTTCATACTGCTCCATGAGAGGAAGATGAAGCACTCAACTTAAGAAAAGATATACAGCCTTGAAAACTGTGGGGGTCGCTACAGGTCAGAATTGACTCAATAGCAGTGGTTTTTTTTTTTTTTAGGGGGGGAGGGGGACTTATACCATGCATCGTTTAGGTCTTTACCTCAAGATCTCATGAAAAACCATGGTACATGTTCTGGTTACCTAGTGCCACTCTGACAAGAATATATACCACAAATGGGATGGCCTTAACAAACAGGAGTTTATTCTTTTACATTTTGGAGGCTTTAAGTCCAAGTTCAAAGTGCCAGGTTCTAGGGGCTGTGTGAAAGCCCCTTGACCCTGGGCTTCAGCTCTGCCATTTGCTCCCGGCCCACTGAAGCTATAGGCATCTCTTCACTCAGGCAGCTACTGGCTGCTAGGGCTAACAAGCCCAAGGTCGACAAATAAAATGGCACAGTCTCGATGTTACCAAACCACAAGGGAGGCCATTAATTTAAGTCCATTGTAAGTCCCAAGGTCAGCAAAGCATGGGAGGCTGCTGAACAACTACACGGCTACGTGCAGGATCCAAGCATGCCATAAGCTAGAAACTATCCCCAAGTCTTCTCCTTATATACAGTAAACAGATCACATCCCAAAGGCTGCTACTCAGCTGCTTGTGGTAGATCCCACCATTGAGCTGATTACCAGTCTCACCATGGGGAATAACTACCACCAGCTGCCTAGCCACTCAAGCAGGCCCAGCCAAGTTGACATTGTATGACATTTAATTACCACAGTATATTTTAACATTTTCCTTTATTTTGAAATATCATATAGGTATGGTTGTTTCCAATTTTTTTCCCAAAGAAAATTATATTCTGAAGGTTGTTCAAACTGTTTAAGTCAAACCTCTCAAACTCCATATTGATTGCTTCTCCTGTTACATCATAGCTAAAGTAAATTGCAAAATCCTATATAAACCAGATTCAAAGCAGAAAATCATAAAATTGGGGAAAATTTTTTTTTAAGTTAATTGAGGATATGGCACAAAAGCTGACCCACCAAAGGATGAGAGAAGCTGAGTTATTTTTCAGACTGTGTTTCACATTCTCTTTTCATCAAAACAATGACCACAGCATCGTGGCTCACATGCCCTAGGGACAATAATTCCACACTTATCTATGTTCCTTTTGAAATGTTAGCATAATCTTATCCTTCTCCATTGGGCTTTGTTGTTGTTGTTGTTATGTGCCCTTGGGTTTGACCGACTCATAGCGACCCCTCCATAGCGACCCCTCCTTGGGTTTCCGAGGCAGTATCACTACGGAAGTAGGATTGCCCAACCTTCCTTCCGAGGAGAGGCTGGTGGGTTTGAACCGCCAGCCGTCTGGTTAGCAGGCAAGTGTCTTAGCCACTATGCTACCAGAGCTCCTTTGGGCTTTAGATGAGGGAAAACAAAATGAAAAAGAAGAATATGTTCCACGTTGATCAGAAACTCCAGAAAGGAAATATTTCCTCTTGGAGTATAGAGAAATTTATATACTCATCACAGATATCATTAAATTTAGGCTATTTGGCATGTAAGCACAGTATGCTCAGGGCACCCCAGAAAATCACTCAGGAAAGCAAGGAAACACACAGCTTTAAGAAGAATGAGTCTATGCTTCAGGATACTGTAGTAGCTCTTCTATATGACCCCCACTATAGCCATGTAGTTATGCAACAAAACATTTTGGTCCAAGTGACAAGTTGGACCATAGATGATGTACCAGGCTGCTTCTATCACTTTTATTATTGATCAGGATTGTTTTGCAACACACACACACACACACACATATACACATTCATGTAGCAAACTCCCATTCTATCATAGATAATCAAGGTAACTGCCAGCTCCACTACTCATCTGTCATTTTGCCATATCGTGATGGCTTAGGTGTTGCTGTGACGCTGGAGGCTATACCACCATTATTTCAAATACCAGCAGGATTACTCATGGTGGACAGGTTTCAGCAGAGCTTCCAGACTAAGACAGAGTCAGAAGAAGAAAGGGGCCATCCACTTCTTAAAGAATTGGCCAGTGAAAGCCTTATGAATAGCAGTAACACACTATCTGAAATATTACTGGAAAACTTTATAAATAGCCCTGAAATATTGTCTGATATAGTGCTAGAAGATGAGCCCTTTAGGTCAGAAGGCAGTCAAAATATGACTGGGGAAGAGCTGTATCTTCAGAGTAGAGCAGACCTTAATGACATGAATGGAGTAAAGCTTTTGGGACCTCCATTTGCTGATGTGGCATGATTCAAAATGGGAAGAAACAGCTGCAAACATCCATTAATAATCGGAACATGGAATGTACAAAGTATGAATCAAGGAAAATTGGAAGTTTTTGAAAATGAAATGGAATGCATAAAGATCAATGTCTTAGGCATTAGTAAGTTGAAATGCTCTGGTTTTGGCCATTTTGAATCAGATAAGCGTATGATCTACTATGCCAGGAATGACAAATTGAAGAGGAATGAGGTGGCATTCATCATCACAAAGAATGTTTCAAGATTCTTCCTGAAGTACAATCCTGTCACTGATAGAATAATATCCATATGCCTATAAGGAAGACCAGTTAATATGACTATTACTCAAATTTATGTGCCAGCCACCAAAGCCAAAGATGAGGACATTGAAGATTTTTACCAACTTCTGCAGTCTGAAATTGACCAAACATACAATCAAGATATGTTGATTATCACTGGTGACTGGAATACAAAAGTTGGAAACAAAGAAGAATCACCGGTAGTTGGAAAATTTGGCCTTGGTGATAGAAATAATGCTGGAGATTGCAATGATAGAATTTTGCAACACTAACAACTTCTTCATTGTAAACACATTTATTCAACAACCCAAATGGTGGCTATACACATGGACTTCAGATGGAATACACAGGAATCACATTGACTACATCTGTGGAAAGAAGCAATGGAGAAGCTCAATATCTTCAGCGAAAACAAGGCCAGGAGCTGACTGTGGAACAGACCATCAACTGCTCATATGCAAGTTCAAGTTGAAGCTAAAGACAATTAAAACAAGTCCACAAGAGTCAAAATATGGGGGGGGGGGAGCGGAAGATGGCGGACTAGATAGAAGGACTGCACAGACCCTCTTCAACAAAGAAAAGGAAAACCAATTGACACAGACACAGAAGTTAATCTTGGA
>NW_006921850.1:3539711-3541414 GCF_000298275.1 Orycteropus afer afer | reverse complement strand
CTGAAAGATTCTATGGGCAAAATATTGAATGATGCAGGAAACATCAAAAGAAGATGGAAGGAATACATAAGAGTCACTGTACCAAAAAGAATTGGTTGATGTTCTTCCATTTCCAAAAAACCAAACCAAAGTCACTGCCAATGAGTCAGATCCAACTCATAGTGACCCTTCCTTAGGTTTCCGAGATGGTATCACTATGGAGGAAGATCGCCAAGGAAGAAGTTGAAGTTTCACTGAAGGAATTGACAAAGAACAAGTCTCCAGGAATTAACAGAATACCCACTATGATGTTTCAACAAATGGATGCCATGCTGAAGGCATGCACTCAGCTATGCTGAGAAATTTGGAGGACTGCTACATGGCCAACTGACTGGAAGAGATCCATTTTGTACCCATTCCAAAGAGAGGCAATCCCACACAATGTGGAAATTATCAAATAATATCATCAATATCACACACAAGTAAAATCTTGCTGAAGATAATTCAAAAACAGTTGCAGCAGTCTATTCACAGAGAACTTCCAGAAATGCAAGCTGGTTGTTAATGAGTCTTCCTTCAGTCCTGATGCCCTCTCTTCTTCATATAGTCCAGCTTCTCAGATTATTTGCTCAGCATACAGATTGAATAAGTATGGTGAAAGGATACAGCCCTGACATACTCCCTTCCTGATTTTAAACCATGCAGTATCCCTTTGTTCTGTTCAAATGACAGCCTCGTGGTCTATGTTCACATTCCTCAAGAGCACAATTAAGTGTTCTCGAATTCTCATTCTTTTCAATGGTATCCATAATTTGTTATGAGAATAGGTGGAACAAGAGATATCATTGTTGATGTCAGATAGATGTTGACTGAAAGCAAAGAATACCAGAAAGATGTTTACCTGTGTTATATTGACTATGTAAAAGCATTTGATTGTGTGGATCATAACAAATTAGAATTAGATTAGAAGAAGATTGAAATTGTCAAAGATTTCATATTACTTGGACCCACAATCAACACCAATGCAAGCAGCAGTCAAGATATCAGATGACATATTGGACTGGGCAAATCAGCTGCAAAAGCCCTCTTTCAAGTGCTGAAGATCAAAGATATCTCTTTGAAGACTAAGATGCACCTAACCCAAACCATGGTAGTTTCAGTCGTCTCATATGCATGTGAAAGCTAGGCAATGAATAAGGAAGACCAAAATAGAGTTGATGCTTTTGAGTTGTGGTGTTGGAAAAGAATACTGAAAGTACCATGGACTGCCAAAAGAACTAGCAAATCTGTCCTGGAAGAAGCAGTCAGAATGCTCCTTAGAAGCGAGAATGGCGAGACTTCGTTTGACCTACTTTGGTCATATTGTCAGAAAGGACCATTCCCTAGAGAAGAATTTTATGCTTGGTAACATGGAGGGTCAACAAAAAATGGAAAGGCCCTCAAGGAGATGGATTGACCCAGTGGCTGCAACGATGGGCTCAAATATGCAAGGATTGTGAGGTTGACATAGGAACGAGTAGTGTTTCATTCTGTTGTACATTGGGTCACTACAAGATGGAGTCAACTCAATGGCCCCTAACAACAGCAACTGCCAGCTGTCATTTATTAACGATCTTAGCAAGCTTTATTGTGGTTGTTGTTTTCCTGATTCTGAGACCAATTTTCTTAATCATATTGCCTGACACAGATCCCTGGCATACATTATATAAATATATGCTGTATAT
>NW_006921850.1:3516964-3539171 GCF_000298275.1 Orycteropus afer afer | reverse complement strand
AGACGGCTGGAGGTTCAAACCCACCAGCCACTCCTCGGAAGGAAGGTTGGGCAATCCTACTTCCGTAGTGATACTGCCTCGGAAACCCAAGGAGGGATCGCTATGAGTCAGATTTGACTCGACGGCACATAACAACAACAACAGCATGGGAGCTGGAGTCATGGACGACCTGGTCATGCCTGCCATGCAGAAAGAGGTAGAAGTGAGAAGGGATGCACAGCATGCCTCTCGTTCCACCTTCCAATCTATCATTGCCTGTATCCAATGGGAGCCATCCAGCAAGAGATCCTGGGTGATGCAGGCTGAAGAGGTCAGGATGGAGAAGCCGAGGAGGATGGAGACCAGAGAATGAATAGCAGGGTTAGAATAACCAGTGTGTTGTGTTGATGCAACAATTATTTTTTAAAGTGAGTATTATGTTCCAGTCACTGGGCTAAGTGTATTTGATTCAATAAGCTTTGTTTGAGGTGTGTAAGTAGATGTGTTGGGCATAGGACCAGAGGCAATTTATTTCCTCTTGAATATTATTTCTATTTACAGCATTTCAAAGGGCATAACTGTGTGAATTAGACTTCCAATGAGGTTTGCTACCTTTTGCTTCTGCTTGCTGTTCTACATAATGGCACACTTTGAAAAGCCTTGGTATAGAACAGGGATGGCTTCTTATAATTAAGCCTAAGGGTGAAAAAAGCAGAGTTGAATTTTGGAACTTTACATAGGGGAGTTTTCTAGGCTTTTTGTTGTCTTTAAACGAAAAGGACAGATAAGGACAACAAACCCAGGAGAAAGGAGTCAGGAACAAAAGCAAATAACTTAATGAGCAAGTCAAAGGGAAATTTACAGGCAGTATTTCCTAGGGCCCTAATGAAAAAGGTGAAAGCAATTAGATGGGGAGTTCATATTATTACCCAAAATGTGTTGTATGGAGAAAGGCAATGGATTATCAAAGAAGAGCACTCTAATAAAAATTATAAATCAGGTATTATGGAACATGTTTCTTAATTCAGAGTTACATAATCCAGCCTGTTGTTTTTAAGTGCTGTTGAGTCAGTTCCGACTCATAGCAACTCTATGTATAACAGAACGCCATCATCACCATCCTTACTTTGCTTGAGCACATCATTGCAGCCACTGTGTCAATCCATCTTGTTGAGAATTCTTCCCCTTTTCATTGACCCTCCACTTTACCAAGCATGAAATCCTTCTCTAGGGAATTGTCCCTTCTTACAACATGACTAAAGTAGGTGAGGTGAAATCTGGCCGTTCTCACTTCTAAAGAGCATGCTGGCTGTGCTTCTTCCAGGACAGATTTGTTCTTTCTTCTGGCAGTCCATGGTATTTTCAGTATTTTCCAACACCACAATTCAAAGGCAACATTTCTTCTTTGGTCTTACTCATTTAATGTCCAGCTTTCACAGGCATATGAGGTGATTGAAAATACCATGCTTGGGTCAGGTGCACCTTAGTCTTCAGAAAGAAATCTTTGCCCCTTAACACTTTAAAGGGGTCTTTTGTACCAGATTTGCCCAGTGCAATTCGATGTTTGATTTCTTGACTGTTGCTTCCATGGGTGTTGATTATGGATCCAAATAAAATGAAATCCCTGACAACCTCAAACATTTTCTCCACTTACTGTGCTGTTGCTTATTGGTCCAGTTGTGACGATTTTCATTTTCATTATGTTGAAGTGTTATAGATACTGATGACTATAGTCTTTGACCTTCATCAGTAAGTGCTTCAAGTTATGTTCACTTTCAACAGGCAAGGTTGTATCAGCTGTATATTGCAGGTTGTTAACAAGGCTTCCTCCAATTCTAATGCCATGTTGTTTTTCATATAGTCCAGCTTCTCAGATTATTTGCTCAGCAAACAGATTGAATAAATATGGTGAAATGATACAATGCTGACACACACCTTTCCTGATTTTAAACCATGCAGTGTCCTCTTGTTCTGTTGAATGCCAGCTGCTTGGTCTCTGTACAGATTCCTCATGAGCACAATTAAGTGTTCTGGAATACCGATTCTTTGTATTGTTATCCATTATTTGTTATGATCCACACAGTCAAATGCCTTTGCATAGTCAATAAAACACAGGTAAGCATCTTTCTGGTATTCTTTGCTTTCAGCCAAGATCCATGTGATATCAGCAATGATATCCCTCATTCCATATCCTCTTCTGAATCCAACTTGAATTTGAATCCAGACCATGGAGTATTAAATAGGCTGTATTTGCCTAACCCATATTCTGGCAAATTTGGGGACCATCCCATTGCCTTTTAAGCAGTGCCCCCATACCTTCATTTCATAGGCATGAAGCAGAAGAATTTAGAACAATATAGGTGTATCCTACCTCATGCAGTAGATTAATTCCTTTATTACTTCATATGAATTTATATTTTTAAGTGAATTTATAAGAGTTGGGGATTAGGATGCCTGCCTTCTGATCCAGGTTCTGCTACTGCTCAAACTTTGGATGAGTCACTTAATTTCTCAGAGTTTTAATTTCCTCATCTCTGAAAGTGGTGTAGTAGAAGACGTTTGACTAGAAACAGGTTGACTGGGGCATTGAGAAGTCACAAATTGCATTAAATTGTATAGACAAATTTATCTGTATATGTCTGTGTGTTCAGGTGTCCACTTGTTCATAGGTGATGAGCAGATTTCACTAGATTCTATAAGAGATTTGTGGCTCCTAGGATTACACAAATCAAAGCCAAAACAATACATCTTTGTCTCAGTTCTAGAGCCTAGAAGTCCAAATCAGCTTCTCAGCCATGTCAGTTCCATCTGTAGTCCTCTGTCTTAGTTTCTGGTGTTTTCTGGCAATTCTTTGCTTGTAGATAATCCTCACATGCTATCTGTCCTCCCTCTGTGTGTGTGTCTCTGTTTCTGTTCTGATTTTTTTTTTTTTTTTTTTTTTTTTTTTTTAAGAAATCTCTTAGAAATGATTAGGTTTAGGAACCACTCTACCCTGGCATGGCCTCATTAACATAGTGAAAAAAAAACTCCCTATTTCCAAATAGGGTCATATTTACTGGTACAAGGGTTAGAACTTCAACACATGCTTATGGAGAGACACAATTCAATCCATCACAAAAAGTAAAAATAAACTTCTATCTTGTTGCAACCATTTTTATCTCTTTGCTATTGCAGCCTAACTTAGATTTCTAACTGTGTGCCTTGGATTCAGAAACTCTTACATGATTCCTCACTTATGATATTAAGGCAACTTTCCATAGGGGCATGAAAGCCCACTTAATTTCAAGCCAGCATGGACAAGGTATCATTTAGTGAGCTAATTTTATTTTGAAAGGCAGAGCCTGAAAACAGTGGGTGAACAAAAGAGTAAAAATTGGGAGAGACACAAGCATCAGACACCAACTTGAAGGGAGCTCAAATACCCGGGTGCACAAACAGGTAACCCTTTATAGGCAGCAAGGTGCATTGCTGAAGATGAAAGAAGGAAAAAAAAAAAAAAAAACACCTCATTGCCATAGAGTCAGATCCGACTCATAGCTACCCCTCCTTGGGTTTCTGAGGAGGTGTCATTATGGAAGTAGATTGTCCAATGTTCCTTCTGAGGAGTGGCAAGATGACAGAAGGGGGGATAAGAAATGCTTTAAATGCAGAAAAGTCAGTGACATTTCTTGGCTTTCCTGAATACTCCCAGTATTGAACACAAACAAATTTGACAGACAGAGCAACGCTTTTCTCCAAGGATGCCTATGTGATCGGCTGTGTTTAACAGAGCAGCATGCATGCATCTACCAATAATCATAATTTAAAGATTCCAAGTGATAAAAACTTCACACTGAAATATCTTCCTGCCTACACTGCAAGGCTGGCTTCACAGACACAAAGAATGAGAAGGTACTAGCACAGTCATTGGAATCTCTGCACGTTTATGGTGGCATTTACTATGTCATAATCTCATCAGTTGTATAGCTGTCCTTTCTGTAGACTGTGAACCCTCAGTGAATTATTTGTCTTTGTACCTTCTGCTCTTAGAATGATCAATAAATATTTAAATGAATGATTCTAGTTCAACCTCTTCACTTTGCAGTGACTTGTTCAAAGTCAAAATTAATTAATAATAGAAAAAAAATCTGACTTCATTTTTCTTTTAGTGGAGAGTTCTATTTTTCCCAGGGATCTGCATGGCTTAAGAAAAATCTCTTCTTAGTACCTTATAACCTAGATCTTTGATACATACAAAATCATATATGCACACCAATATAAAAAATACATGTGCACACATGCACATACACATAGACACACATTTAGAGATATAGAGACAAACAGCATACAAGCAAACAAAATGCATAAATGTACGGGCTCACATACAATATGCAGACACACATAAACAGAGGCACAAACATACTGTCTCTCATACAAATACGTACATAAACCATTGGTTGCCAGATTAACAAGGAGCTAAATTAAACTTTAATTTCAGGTAAACAATTAGCTATTAGTTCATGTATAAGTCCCAGATATTGCAAGCACAAATACACCTGGAGAATATTTATATTAAAAGAATTACTTGTTGTTTACTTGAAACTCATATTTAACTGAATGTCTTATATTTTTGTTTCCTAAATCTGGCAACCTTAACACAAACCCACATATAGATACACATAATATGCTAGGGAAAAAAGAGGTGCAGATTCAAGCATGTTCTATAAAACCAAAACCAAAGCCCACTGCTGTCGAGTTGGATCTGACTCATAGAGACCCCTCCTTGGGTTTCTGAGGCAGTATCACTATGGAAGTAGATTGTCCAACCTTCCTTCCGAGGAGTGACTGGTGGGTTCTATACAGACCCTTTTATTAAGCCTTCTATAGGACCAAGAAAAAAACAAAGACAATCATCCAGGATGAGGGTAACCATCAACAGGTACACAATACAGAATGTCGAATGGAGATCACTTAGTCACAGCCATGGGACTACTTATATATGGTTGAAAATAAAGGAAATCATCACAGAATCATGATTGGTGGCAGATTGATTAATCACCGTCACAGGCAGGACTACAGAAATGGGAAAAGTTTATGATGGGGCGACATACATAATTGAAGATTTAAAAGAGTTACAGGATAGGTTCTGGGTCTTGACTACTTGGCTACATGGTGGTCCAGATATGATTCATGACCATGCAGCCTGAGTCTTAGCCACAAAGTGGCTACAAGACAATACCAAGTCCCCAACCTTATTTTAAATTAAATAAGGACACACCCAGGCAAGTTACCTAGTTCTTTGTGTGAGCATAATCTACATTTAACCACACTCTTCCTGAGGGTAAACTGCCCCTCCCTAGGTTTATCCCAGATATGTCTAAGTATAGTAAAAATGTTGGTTTAAAGTCAGATAGATGTACTTCTGGTAAGATGACAGAATAGGTAGACAAGCCACACAGACCCTCTTCAACCAAGGAAAGAGAAACCAATTGAAGATAATCCTGGAGCTCTGAGCTTTGAAAAGAAGTATACAGAAGTGGATTTGGCACCAACTAGTAGAAAAACCTCAATGAAAACAGAGTACAAAGACGGTCAGAGAAGCAGACTGTCAGCTACTCTGATGGGACCAACAGGCTAAATATTTCCAAGTGGTGTTGGAACCTGAGAATTGACCTAAAGCTCAGCCCTGGTCACCGAGGGCTGCAGGGATGACTGTGAGGGTGGCCTATGACTAGGAAGGGAAACAGCAAGGAGGGAGACGACCTGAGCTGTGGCCTTTTGGCTGTCCAGAGGGTACAACCGTCTTGATTGTTTACAAGTGGTGGCCATTTTGGATATTTAAAGTGACCAAGGGCACAGCTTTGTTTTTCACCAATTCCTTCACTGCAGCTTCAACTTCTTCCTTCAATACCACTGGTTCTTGACCACCACCTGAAATGGATGAACATCAAATAATTCTTTTTGGTACAGTGACTCTGTGTATTCCTTCCATCTTCTTTTGATATTCCCTGCATCATTCAATATTTTGCCTATAGAATCTTTCAATATTGCAACTCGAGGCTTCAATGTTTTCCTCAGTTCTTTCAGCTTGAGAAATGCAGAGCCTGTTTTCCCCTTTTGGTTTTCTAACTCCATGTCTTTGCACATTTCATTATAGTAATTGGCTTTGTCTGCTCAAGCTGCTCTTTGAAATCTTCTGTTCAGCTCTTTTATCTTGTCATTTCTTCCATTTGCTTTAGGTAGTCTCTGTTCAAGGGCAAGTTTCAGAGTCTCTTCTGACATCCATTTTGTTTTTTTCTTCCTTTCTTGTCTTTTTAATGACCTCTTGCTTTCTTCATGGATGATGTTCTTGATGTCATCTAACAATTCCTCTGGTTTTCAGTTATCGGTGTTCAATGCATCAAATCTATTCATTAGATGGTCTCTAAATTCAGGAAGGATGTAATCAAGGTCATAGTTTGACTCTCATGGACTTGTTTTAATTGTCTCAGTTTCAACTTGAACTTGCATGTGAGCAGTTGATGGTCTGTTCCACAGTCAGCTCCTGGCCTTGTTTTGGCTGAAGATATTGGGCTTCTCCATTATCTCTTTCCACAGATGTAGTTGACCTGATTCCTGTGTACTTTATCTGGCAAAGCCACGTGTATAGCCACCATTTGTATCTGCAAATATATTTGCAATGAATAAGTCGTTGGTCTTGCAAAATTCTATCATGTGATCTCCAATGTTATTTCTATCACTAAGACCATATTTCCCAACTGCTGGTGATCCTTCTTTGTTTCCAACTTTTGCATAACAATCACCAGTGATAATCAACACATCTTGATTGCACATTTGGTCAATTTTAGACTGCAGAGGTTAGTAAAAATCTTCAATTTCCTCATCTTTGGCTTTGGTGGTTGTTGCTTAAATTTGAGTAATAGTCATATTAACTGGTCTTCCTTATAGGCATATGGGTATTATTGTATCACTGATAGCACTGTACTTCAGGATAGATCTTGAAACATTCTCTGTGATGATGAATGCCATGTTATTTCTCTTCAATTTGTCATTCCTAGGTTATATGGTTGTCAGATTCAAAATGGCCAAAACCAATCCATTTCAACTCCCTAATGCTTATGATATCAATCTTCATGTGTTCTATTTCATTTTGACAGCTTCCAATTTTCCTAGATTCATACTTCATACATTCCATGTTCCAATATTAATGTATGTTTGCAGCTGTTTCCTCTCATTTTGAGTTGTGCCACATCAGCAAATGGAGATCCCAAGAGCTTTACTCCACCCACATCATTAAGATCCACATCATGATCAGCTCTACTCTGAGGATGCAGCTCTTCTGCAGTCATATTTTGAGTGCTTTCCAACCTGATGGACTCAATGTTCCAGCACTATATCGGACAATGTTTCAGAGCTATTGATAAAGTTGCCTGGTAATATATTAGGCAGTGTTTCACTGTCCTGTTCTTTGAGAAGTGGATGATCTCTTCTTTCTTCCAAGTCTGTCTTAGTTTGGAAGCTCTGCTGAAACCTCTCCACCATGGGTAATCCTGCTGGTATTTGAAATATCGGTGGCATAGTCTCCAGCCTCACAGCAACATAGAAGCCACCATAGTATGACAAACTGACAGACGAGTGGTGGAAAAATCTGAGGGAGAGGAATCCCTAATTTGTAGCCAGTGGGTCAGAAAAAAGGGCATCATTGGCCCACAAATTTAAGAATGGTATCTGAATCCGTGGACAGTATGGGCTCTCTGGAAGTCTGTGGCCTTTAACTTGTGAGTTCTGATCTAACTCCAGTGGTTAGGGTCAAAGGAAGAAGTACTGCATTTGCAGTGGTATCACAGAAAATATTTAGATTAGAGTTAGAGCCAGGTAATGTGTGACAGAAGATGCACCAAAAGAGACACTCAGTATACCCTTCTTCATTACACACCCACCAATGTCTACTGAATTTGCCTCAAAAATGTCTTGAGTATGCCTTTGTTCTCCATCCGATGGACTCTAGTCATCTTTAGTCCCTTACCACCTCTCATCTAGAATTGACCTCAGCCTCTATTGCCTCACCCCTACTCTGCCAACTATTTAATCTGAGATGTTACCAGAATGAGGCATCTAATGTGCAACTTTGATTGCAGTCCTCCTTTTCTTCTTCTTCTTCTTCTTTATTTTTATTTTTATTGTGTTAAAATATATATAACAAAAATTTACCATTTTAACCATTTATAAGTGTATAATTTAGTGACATTAATTACATTCACTATGTTGTACAACCATCACTGCTAGCTCCAAAGGCTCTTCATCACCACAAACAGAAACTCAGTAGCCTGTAAGATTAATCCCATTCTTTTTCCTATAGTCACTAATAAACTTTTGTTTCTGCATTTACCTACTCTAGATATTTCATATAAATAGGATCAAACAGTATTTATCCTTTTGTGTCTGACTTATTTCACTTAGCATATTGTTTGCAGGATTCAGCCATGTCATAGGATGTATCAGAACATCATTTCTTTTTATGGCTGAGTAATAGTCCATTGTATGGATATGCCACACTTTCTTTATCCATTTGTCTATTGAAATGATTGTTTCCACCTGTTGGCTATTGTGAATACCATCGCAATGAATGTTGGTGTACGGGTATCTGTTTGAGTCTCAGCTTTCAAGAGGAATATTTGGGTTATATGGCAATTCTATGTTTAAGTTTTTTAGCAACCACCAAACTGTTTTTCATAGTGTTTGCATCATTTTACAATCCCACCAACAAATGAGGGCTCTAATTTCTCCACATCCTCACCAACACTTGCTATTTTCTACTTTTCTGCTAATAGCCATCCTGATGGGGGTCAAATGGTATCTCATTGTTTTGTGTTTCTTCAAATAATTTATTTTGATTTTTCTGTTAAGAATATACACAACAGAACATGCACCAATTCAACAATATCTACATGTACATTTCAATGACATTGATTGCATTCTTCAAGTTATGCAACCAATCTCACTCTCCTTTTCTGGATTGTTCTTCTCCATTAACATAAACTCACTGCCCCCTAAATTCCCTATCTTTTTTTTTTTTTTTTAGTTTTTTGTCAAGTTGATACCATATAGAATGTTTTTAAAAGAACATAATGCTCAAGGAAGACATTCTTTACTAGGTAAACTAAACAATTGTTTGGTTCTTCCCTTCCTTTGATGGTGTTCCATTACTCCACAACAAAACCAAACATCTTAGCATGGCCCCCAACACCCTTCACTATTAGAACTCACTCAACTACAATTCCACATTTTCACCTTACACAGTCAGTGTGATCTTGCCAAAATGGCTTATTTTCCCCCAAAACACCTAATAACTTCTATAACTCTGCTTTTCTTGCTTCATTCTCTATTCATGAAGCATCCTTCACTTCCTTCCTTGCCTAGTGAATTAATTATCCTTCAGATCTACTTCAAATATCCTCTCCAACTCCATCCCACACTGCCTTCCACTCCTATAGAATTAATCACTCCCTCTTCTCTGGTCCCACAGCATTTTTCACATACTTCTTTCTCACTTCCCATCATAGGTATTTATAAACATTTATAAACCTCTTCTTCCCACAAACTTGTGAGACCTTCCAGGGCAGGGGTTAACTCTTATTCATATATAACTACCAGTGCCTAAGATAGTGCCTGCCACAGAAGAGGTTCTTAGAAAATGATATTTGTTAGAATTTTACTGGGTGGCAAGTAGTGTGCATTGGAGTTGATAACATGGTCTTTAGAATCAAAGAGATGAGATTCAAGTCCAGGAAATTCCATTTATTGGCTGCATGACCTATAGCAAGTATGTAATATCTCTGTGGCAGGAAGAATAAAACCTCTTGTCGTGTAGTGCCTGAGCCATTTGACTGCTAACTAGAAGGCTGGCAGTTCAAACCCACCAGCCACTCCTCGGAAAGAAGATTGGGCATACACTTCCATAGAGATACTGCCTTGGAAACCCAAACAGGGGTCACTATGAGTCAAATCAACTCGAGGGCAGTGAGTTTGGTTTGGATTTTGGTACCAATCCACCAGATGTTCATGTCCTAATCTTTGGAACCTGTAAATACGTTACATTATATAAATCAAAAAGCAAGCATATCATCCTAGCATTTCATCAGAGAAGCCTCCCTGAGAATGGGGCCTATACTTTCTGTGGGAGCAAAGGTAGTCAAGGCCAGATCCCCAATTTCACATTGTGTTGAAGAGTAGGAAGGTCACTGGTGCCTGGCTTCCCACATCCTGAATTGAAGGTTCCAAGATCTGGCTCCTGTCTGGTATCTTCTCCATTTAGATAGGCATTTGTAAGATATCATAAGCCACACAGCTTCTCTCATCACTTGCTGCTCATCAGGTAAAAAAAATTACCCTTGGTTTCTCAATTATTTTCTCTCATGGTCATTTTACTGGAGAAACTGCTCACTTTTGTCTTCTGGGAAAGGTCGGAATCTTACAAGCAATATGTTTCAGGGCTGTCATAAAGATGGGAATTGGAGATGGCTTCAGCTGAATGGGAGATACTGTGTAAGGTGAATAATAATGAACATTATTATTGCTTAGCAGGGGAAAACAAAAAACCTACATAGGGTAATAAGGCAGATTACATTAGCCAATTTATCTATCATGTATTTGAAAGAAACTATGTGTGAATTATTTTTAAAGCAACTTCAGAGATTAGAGATTTGTGTCAAAGTCAACACCAAGAGAAAACAAAGACTATACACACAGCTTTAGTAAGAATCTATTCTTGTTAAAAATTACATATACCATTAGGTGACATGTTTTTTAACTCCTGGTTCTACAGACATCCTAACTTGTTACTAGACAAACGCATGATGACAACTCTTTGGTACCTTTTTACTGATGGGCAGAGATGTTTATACTCAGGTAAAATCTAAGATAACCCTTAGCTCTTCATTGTATCTTCAGTGATTGGCACATCGTGGGCACTTCATACATATTTGAATGCATCAGTGCCCCTCAGGGAGGAGTTGAATGGTGTTATGGATTGAAATGTGCCCCCTCTCCAATTATGTGTTGAATTTCTGGCCCCTGTGGCATAGTGCCTTAGGCATTTGCCTGCTAACCAGAAGGCTGGTGCTTCAAACCCACAAGCCACTCCTCAGAAGGAAGATTTGGCAATCTACTTCCATAGTGATACTGCCTCGGGAAACCCAAGGAGGGGTCACTATGAGTCGGACCCAACTCAAAGGCTTTGAGATTGGTTTTTCTTTTTTCTTTCTTTTTTTTTTTGGTTTGTACCTTCAGATGTGATAATATCTGGAAATAGGGTCTTTTGTTTGCTATGTTAATGAGGCCATGTCAGTGTAGGGTGGGTCCTAAACATATTCTTCCCAGTATTCCCAACTGATACCAAGTAGTGCAAGATTAGGGAGTGGCAGGTTCAGCAGATGTGAATATATTGCAGGAACAATGAACCCATCACTTAGCACACATGTTCATGTTTTGTAAACTTTTTTATTTCACAAGTAATACATGCACATTGAGAAGTTAGGAAAGGCAATCTAATTCAGAAATTATGAATAAAAAAGAGAAGAGTTTGCTTGGGAAAGGAAACTCACCTAGTAGGTTACTGGGATTAATTTTGGGCTAGTTGGGGCCTACATGCTGACATAGGTGGGGGGAGGGATATATGGGAAGGATATACGACCACCATAATAACATTAGGAAATGGGAGGACACCAAATTGTGTACATAAGAGATAGATGACAGATGCTAATACCAACCAATGTGTCCATAATATTGCATTGTCATTAATACCAAACACTAGGCTATACAGATAAACACATAAACACCTGAGACTATCAGACGGGGGTCAGTGAACAGAGGTGTACTCTAGACCAAAGATAGATTCAGCTGAGGCTATCTTGTACAGATACCAGTGATACAAAATACCTGCAGTCCTTACAGAAACAATAGAAGACAGACACAGAGTAATCCCTCACAGACAACCAGACACTATGGGAGAGAGATCCAGTAGATCTACTGCCTCAGGACCATAGTACCTGGGGGACACCAGACTCAATTGGCACAATAAAATACATAAAAGCATTGGTGTCTTACATTGGTGAGTAGTGACTGGGGTCTTAAAAGCTTTCAAGCAGCCATCTAAGATGCAGCTAATGGTCTCCTAGCATCAGAAGTGAAGAAGAGTGCAAAAAAAAAAAAAAAAGACATTTAGGAGCAATCGGCCCTAAGCCATGATGGCCCTTGAGACCAGAAGAACTAGATGGTGCCCAGCTACCAATGCCAACCACTCAGGAAAGGATCAAATCTGGAGATCCTGGATAGAGTGGGAGGAAAAACATGGAACAAAATCCAAAAACTCAATAATGACCAGAATTACTGGTCAGATGAAATCTGGTGAGACTCCTAATACTATGGCCCTGGAATACATTCTGCACCTGGAATAAAACTCACCCCCAGGGGTGGGCTCTCAGCCCAATAGTTAACAAGATGTACAAGCAGACCACTCAACCCAGGATGACGCACCCACATACTCTATGGGAATACATCCCTTAGAGCAATAAACCATGGGACACCAGAGGACCAACATTCAAATTGAAGAAATGCAAGAGTGCATAAATATGAGGGGCACAGGGTGGGTTACAGGGTAGGGAGGGGAGGAGACTGAGTTAGGGTTGGACATGGCGAATGGGGAATGAAACTAAATGTATGCATTACGTTGAATGTAAAACAAGCTCTTAAAATTAAAAAAAAAAAAATCTTGATTAAGTGAACTGAGAAGACTTAGAACAATAGGAAAGTAAGTTAGTGTTGATTCTTTATTAGGTCTTTATTAGTTCCCACTGGATCAGATTAGAGAGGAAAACATGGAATAACTCAATAATTCCATTTTGTACCCCAATACATATGCATCTTCTTTCATTAGTAAATTATATGCCAGTCTGAAACCCTCTGATAAAAAGATACTGAAGGTTTCTTTTTAATAAGTAGATAAATCACCCACATTGCTATCACCTAGAGGTTATCACACTTCATATTTGGGGAGCATGATTTTAGATTTATGTATCTATTCTTAAAACATAGTATATAATGTTTGTAATTGAAGAATTACTTAGTTGGATAATGCAGTCCATTATAAGTATGCCTCTTTGAGAATGCAATATGGTCAGTCTTGCCATCAATTTTGCTTCTTTTATGCCCTTGGAAGAGAATTCATTTATTTAGATAGAGCCAACACATTTTAGATTGAACTAAATCTTTAGAATTTTATATTTGTGTAGCTATTGTGAAAGGGATCATTTTTCCATTGTATGTTCTAACATGTTAATGATTTACAGGGTAGCTAATAATTTCTTTTTTTATTATTATTTTTGTTATGACTCAACTACCCTATTAATTCTAATAGTTTTTCTGTTGATTCTCATATATTTTCAAGAAAGGCAATTATATTATCTGAAAATAATGGTAAATTTGTCTTCAATAGTCATAAGACTCATTTATTTTCTATTCAGTTGCATTACTTAGGACTCTGTGAAAAATGTTAAGTGACAGAAATGGTAGTGGGCACATATGTTTTATGCCAGACTTTGATGAGATTGTCTCTATTGTTTTGGTGGTAAGTACAATACCAGGTATTTGCCCTGGGTATTTTTTTTTTAATCATATTAAGAAGGAATTCTTTATGATCCTGATCTGTCAAGATTTTTTTTGTCAGTCAAGAATGAATATTAAATTTTATCAATGCCTTTTTGGCACCTAATGGGATCGTTATTTTTTCCCCTCCTTTAGCTTGTTAGTATGATAACTACATAATATGACAATATTTCCTATTGAAAAGAACACATCTTTTACTTGCATTCCAAAAGGATGTATGTTGGGCATAGTCCTGGGTGGTGCAAATGGTTGACACAATCAACAGCTAACCAAAAGGTTGGTGGTTCAAGTCCAACCAGAGATGCCTTGCAAGAAAGGCCTGACAATCTATTTCCAAAACAACAGCCACTGAAAACCCTATGGATCACACTTACACTGTGACACACATGGGGTTGCTACGAGTCTGGTAGTGTATGGGGGTGGATGGAGAGTAGTAAGAGGAATAGTGGGAGTTGGAATCAGGACTCCATTTCCCAGATAGACAGAGGGTCATTTCTTGGGAATGTTGGCTTTGGAAGATAGTGGAATCTGAGGGGCAATATCACCAAGATGTTGCAGGACTCTGCCTGTGAAGCAGGATCCCTCATGAATGACAACTTTAAATTTTTAATAAAGTCACTAAGTAATGGAAAAATTCAGATAGCTGACAAAATGAACAGCGAAATTGAGTTTCTTATAGAAAATGGAAAAGAGGATGAAGAAGATTTACATCTGTGTTTGTTACATGGCTGAATCAGGATAGCTGTTCTGAGGCATTGTGAGGCAGTGGGAGACAAAAACATAAAGAAATAAGGCCTAGAAATCCTAAGAATGGCTCATACATGGGTTAGGATGCCCCATAACCAGGGCATAGAGTCCAAATTTCTGAGGAGCAGAAAGGTCCTAATTGATACATGTTACAAATAGATTTTTAGTGTTGAACCATCATTGCATTCCAGAAGTAAATTCCACTTGATAGTATATTCTATTAAGACTCTGCTAGAGTTTAGCTTGCAGATATTTTATGCACAATGTTTGCATTAAGATTGATCTTAAGTTTTTATTTTTGGTATTATTGTTATCAGAGTTTGATGTAAAGATTATATCTTCCATGTAAAATCAATCAGGAAGGGTTGGTTCTTTTTTTTTTTTTCTGAAATGGTTCAAATAAAATTGGATATATCTATCAAACATATCTATCAAGTCTTCGATAGATATTTCCTGTAAAATTATCTGACCTTTGGGATGGTTGTACTTCAATTTTTTGTTTGTTTGTTTGTTTGTTTTGTTTTGTTTTTTAATTTCTTTAGCTCTGTGCAGGTTTCCTACCTTTTCTTAGAATTTATGTTTTTCTAGAAAATCCATTTAATTCATATTCTCAAATTTCTTGCCAAATCATTTTATCTAAATTCTCTTACACTGTTTCTAATCACCTCCGTCTGTGGTTAAACATTTATTTCTCATTTTTAATGTTATATTTCTTTCTTTTATTCTCTAGTTTTTGAGGGAAGAGAGACAGGATGTCAGATTTCCAGATTTATCCCTGTTAGGATTGGACTGTGAGGGGGAGGAGTAAAGAGTGAGAGGTGCAGTTTTCATTAGCACAGTAGAAGCTCCCTTCCACCACCTGCCCATCAGTTTGTCATACTTTGGTGGCTTGCATGTTGCTATGATGCTGGAAGCTATGCCACCTGTATTTCAAATATCAGAATGTCCACCCTTGGTAGACAGGTTTCAGTGAAGCTTCCAGGCTACAATAGACTAGGAAGAAAGGGCTGGTGATCTAGTTCTGATTTCTAATTAGCCAATGAAAACCCTATGGGTCATAACAAAATATTGTCTGACAACGTGCTGGAATATGAATCCAAAAATACTAAAAATCATGAAGATGGTGCAGAGCTGTGCAACATTTCATTCTGTTATCCATAAGGATGCTATGAGTCTGAGCCAAGTCAAGGGTAGCTAACAACAGTAACAACAGAAGCTTCATAACCAACCCCTACTGACTCAGTGTATTAGTTAAAGCTCCTTACACCCTCTGTGAAATGTACTGCCTGGCTCACTGTATCTAGAATGTTCACAATCAGGACTTTCCTCTAGTAGGCTCCTGTTCTATCCCCAGATGGGTGGTAGGCTTAATTGAAACCTGTTTATGCCAGTTTTTAATGTTATTGCAACTATATCATACATTTGAATTGTTTATATGAACTAGTTATGTCTATGAAAACTAGTTTGAATGTTTTGGAAGGTCTCTGTATTAAAGGATTCTTTAGATATTGCTGTTGAATTAGGTGGGGAAGAAAGAGACATCTGCTAACATTTGGAAAAGAACTGCAAAACACCTCTCATAAGGCATTTAAGTTCTCATCCCACTTCAAAGAAACTGAAGCAAACAATTGGTGACAATACATTTCGGGAGCAATTTATGCAAGAAATATGATGCTGCCCTCCAATCAGCAGACCTCCCACTACCCCCTACCAAAAAAAAAAAAAAAAAAAAACTACAGCAAAGGATCAGGGAAAGTGATGTAGTGTCTAGGGCATTTGACTGCTAATAAGAAGGTTGGTGGATCAAACCCAGCAGCTCTGTGGAAGGAAGATGGGACAATCTACTTCCATAAAGATTTAGCCCCTCAGAAACCCAATGGGGGTCACTATGAGTTGGAATCAACTTGATGGCAGTGTGTTTGGTTTGGTTTTGGTTTTTGGTATTTACATTTTAGGGTCAAGTAATGTATGTGTTCATGTTTATGATTCATGCCTTTCTTTAACTTTTCTAATTAACTGGTCCTGAATGTGTCAGGCAAGAAACTTTCTGTTGGGCATTGACTGCTCCCTTCACACTAATCATTTCTTTTTTGTGTGGTTTGGTTGCATTTTTCTAGCTTCTAGAATAGAACGTTTACTATACTGTACATGTTTTTTTTTTCTGCCCAATGTCCCTTTCTTTAAGAAGCTATTCTTTCCCCCACCATCTATGATTCTAGTGGGTCCCTAAAAACAGGATCCTGGTCCTCCTGGAAAGAGGGCAAGTAAGTAGTCCATTCAGACATTCTCTCCTGGGAAGCCAAATCTGGAGTGGAGGAATTCAGGGAGAATAGTTGTAACTGAATCACTCTAATTTCAGCATCTTGAGAAAAAAGTCAGGAGTTCCTGTTGCCAAGTTCTGACTTTTCTTTTCCCCTTTGATTCTATGACCTATTCTAGTGGAAAAAAATAGAGTCTCCCAATGGATAACTTATGGGAGACTGGGAGATCCTTTGAATAAATTCCAGGATCAAGTTTTTAGTTTTTTGCAGTCCAGGAAACCTAACAGAAGCACTTTTATTTTAAATCTCTCTTCTTAAAATAAAACCATTAATTGCACAAAATTCCCCTGAGGGCAGTTTTCATTACAATGTTGTATAATTACCATTAATATTTTCTAAGTAGTTTGTAATTGCATTTTTGATTTATTCTTTGATCTCAGAGTTATTTAGAAGAAATGTTTTTGAGGTTCTAAAACTCAAAAGCTTGGGCTTTATATTTTCTGCTTATTGTTTTGCTAAAATTTTCTCATTCTCTCACCAGCCATTGTCAAATGATAGGTGCTCTTTAAATATTGAATGAATGAATAAATGAATCAGAAAATGTGGCCTGTAGAGTTTCTACTCTTAAATTTATTGACACAGTTTTAGTTAATTTTTATAAAATTTTCACAAATAATTTTTAAAATTCATTTTTGGTAAGAAACAATTATATGTTTACTTATTAAAACAATTTCAGCATATGTTTCAGAGTCTCTAAATCTTTAGGTATTTTGTCTATTTGATATTTCAGTTTATAAAAAAATTGCCTCAATTCTTGCATCATGTTTTGAACCTGGTCAAATGTAGAGATAATGGTTTTCTTTGGGTCTGACTTTACTCTGATTCTTTTAAAAGCAACGGGATGGAGATCTGATGACATCAAAAGACAGAACCCAAGCAAAGCAAGACAAGGCTAAGCAATTGTCAGATATCACCCAAATGGCTGTATAATTTGTTTATCCTTCTTCCATGCAGTCCCATCTTCTCATGTATAACTAGTTCCATGAATGAAGGTGAAGGATGGATATAGGTAATGCACCTTGAAGCAGAGAGTCAAGGTCAATGGGCTCTACCAGCTGGTTGGTTCAACAGAGGTGGTGTCAGAACTGCTTTGATTTTTTCTTTTAGGGTAGAATTAGAGCTCCTAAGGATGACATCAGCTCATAATGCTATTAGATTTAAAATGCTAAGGGACCGTCTTTGTTTGTTTTTCTTTTTCTCTAATGGAAACAAGCAAGCATCATTTCTAGATACAGAAAGAGTACTTGAAGGAATTTTAAAAACATTACATGGTCTCTCTGGGAAGGAGTACTGAGCTTGGAAAAACTGTCACAGTTTATTAATTCCATTTGTTTCTGAAGAGAAAGATGATTTTTTCATATGGCAGTACTAAAGAGTCCTCAGCCCATACAAAGAGACTTTCTAAAGGTTTTTTTTTAAATATATATAGTATATCATAAGTCTTTTTTTTTAAATACATTATTTGACATGTAAAGGTACATAGTTGCTATATTTCCATTGTGAATTATACTGTTCTCCATGAAAAATAAACATTTTTGTTTTATTTAATGCTTTTGCCTTGGATTACATGCTGTCAGATGATATTGCCATCTCTATGTTTTTGTGTGTTTGTTTTCACTTGGCAGATCTCTTTCCCCCTCTTCCATTTAAAATGTTCTGATTATTTGCTTTCAGATGTATCTATTGATTTAAAAAAAAAAAAAAAAAAACATTTTTAAGGAAACTTTCTTTGTTGGTTACCAAGGATGGGAAGGGAGGTGAGGGAACACTGCAAAAAACTAAAATAATAATAATAATAATATAAATAAATAAATGAATAAAAAGTCTTAAAAAGAAAAATAAACTTTTTATATGATGAGGACTTTTGTCTTATAATAGGGAAATTTGACCAATTTATAGCCATTGTTTGATCTCATTCCTGTCACTTCTAATAATGTATTTTTCTGTTTCTGTAGTAATACATGCTTTTTCACTCTTAATCTTGTGTTTTTGAGTTCTGTTTTCTTAATTAGCCTTGTCAGAATGAAATCTCTTTCTTTTGTTTATCACTTTTTCTGTTTCAAATGTATGAATTTTGGGCCACTTTGAATGATAACCATAGGATCTACTATGCCGGGAATGACAAATTGAAGAGAAATGGTGTGGCATTCATTGTCACAAAGAATGTTTTAAGGTCTGTCCTGAAATACAATGCTGTCAGTGATAAGATAATATCCATACACCTTCAAGGAAGACCTGTTAATACTACTATAATTCAAATTTACGCACCAAACACCAAAAGCCAAAGATGAGGAAACTGACTCAAGCCGCTGGTAGCCCACTTGTCTACTTTCTGTCTCTATGCATTTGCAGATTCTAGATATTTCATATTAGTGGAATCATACAATATTTGTCCTTTTGTGTCTGGTTTCTTTCACTTTAGCATAATATTTTCAAGATTCACCATGCTGTGGTATGAATCAGAACTTCATTTCTCTTTATGGTTGAATAATATTCCATTGTATGTATATACCACATTTTATTTATCCATTCATCTGTTGATGGACATTTAGGTTGTTTCCGCCTTTTGAATATTGTGAATATTGCTGCAATGAACATTGGTGTACAAGTATCTATTTGAGTCCCTGATTTAATTTTTTTGAGTATATACATAGGAGTGGAATTCCTACATCATGTGTTAATTCTATGTTTAACTATTTTGAGGAATCTTTTCCCCACACACACACACAAACACAGAAATGGATGATAGCTCCAATTTCTCCACATTGTTATCAACATTGGTTATTTTCCAGGTGTTTTTTGTTTTGCTTTTTAAATAACAGCCATCCTAGTGAGGATAGTGTGGTTATCTCATTGTTTTGTTTTTCATTTCCCCAATGAATAACGATGCTGCACATCTTTTCATGTGTTTATTGGCCATTTGTATATCTCCTTTGGAGAAATGTCTATTCAAATCTTTCTCCCATTTTTAATTTGGATGGTATTTTGTTACTGAATTGTGTTGTTGTTGTTATGTGCCATCGAGTCGGCCCTAACTCATAGTGATCCCTCCTTGGGTTGCCAAGGCAGTAACACTAAGGAAGTACATTGCCCAACCTTCCTTCCAAGGAGTGGCTTGTGTGTTTGAACCACTAGCCTTCTGGTTAGCAGTCAAGTGCCTTAGGCACTATGCTACCAGAGCTCCTTATTGAATTGTAGGAGTTCTTTATACATTCTTGATATTCAAGCCTTATCAAATATATGATCTGCAGTTATTTTTTCCTATCCTGTTGGGTATCTGTACATTTTTTTGATAATGTCCTTTAATGCAAAAAAGTTTTAAATTTCGATGAAGTTCAATTTATGTATTCTTTTCTTTTGTTGTTTGTGCTTTTGAGGATGTATCTAAGAATTCACTGCCAAATACAAGGTCCTGAAGATTTACCTCTACATTTTCTTTGAAGAGTTTATAGTTTTAGCTCTCATATTTAAGTCATTGATTCATTTGGAGCTAAGTTTCATATATGATGTGAGAAGTGGGTAGGGTCCAATTTCACTCTTTTGCATGTAGAAATCCATTTGTCCCAGTATTATTTGTTAAAGAGACTGTTGTTGTTGTTGTTGTTGTTATGTGCTGTTGAGTCAGTGACCACTCTTTGGGTTTCCAAGGTGATATCACTATGTTAGTAGATTTCCCAATCTTCCTTCCAAGGAGTGGCTGGTGAGTTTGAACCGCCAACCTTCCAGTTAACAGTCAAATGCCTTAGGCACTATGCTACCAGAGCTATTCTTTCCTTATTGGTAGATTTGACATCTTTTTTGAAAGTCAATTAGCCATGATGTATGATTTTATTTCTGAACTCTTAATTCAGTTCTATTGGTCTGTAGTGGTTATGTTTGTGTGTCAACTTGGCTGGTCCTGGTTGAGTGGCTGGGCAGCTGGTGGTAGTTATTGTCCATGATGAGACTGGCAATCAACTGCATGGTGGGATCTACCACAAACAGCTAAGTAGCTGCCTTTGGGATGTGGTCTGCTTCCTGTATATAAGGAGAAGCCTTGGGAATGGTCTCTAGCTGATGGCATGCTTGGATCCTGCATGTAGCTGTGTTGTTGCTCAGCAGCCTGCCATGCTCTGCTGGGGACTTACAATGGACTTAAATTAATGGCCTGCTGTGTGGTTTGGTAACATTGGGACTGTGCCTTTTTACTTGTCAACCTTGGGTTTGGCAGTCTCAGCAGCCAGCAGCTGTCTGAGTGAAGAAAAGCCTTCAGTGGGTCGGGAACTGGAGGCAGAGCTGAAGCCCAAGGCTTCACTCAGCCCCTAGAGCTTGGCACTTTGAATGTGGACTTAAAGCCTCCAAATTGTAAGAATAAACTTCTGTTTGTTAAGGCCATCCCATTTGTGCTATGTTTCCTCTCAGAACGGCACTAGGTAACCAGAACAGTCTACATCCCTATTCTCACACCAGTACCACAATGTTTTGATGACTGTAGCTTTGTAGCATGTTTGAAATCAGAAAGCACGATTTCTCCTACTTTGTTTTTCTTTCTCAGATTTTTTTTGGCTATTCGAGGCCCCTGCAATTCCATATGAATTTGATAATTGGCTTTTCCTTTTCTACAAAGAAGGCTGTTGGGATTTTGATAAGGATTCTGTTGAATCTGTAGATTTCTTTGGGTAGTAGTGACATTAGAGAAATTAAGTCTTCCAATCCGTGAACACACAGTATCTTTCCATTTATTTAGGTCTCTTTCATTTATTTAGCAATATTTTATATTTTTCAGTGTATAAGCTTTTATTTTTCTGGTTAAATTTATTCCTTGGTGTTTTATTCTTTTAGTTGCTATTGTAAATTATTTTTTTTCTCTCAATTTCTGTTTCAGATTCTTTCATTGCTATTGTACAAGAAAGCAACTAATTTTTTCTGTGTTGATCTTGTATTCTCAAACCCTGTTGAATTCATTTACTAGATCTAGTAATTTTCTTAAGGAATCTTTAGGATTTCTATATAGAATGCCATTTATGAATATAGTTTTACTTTTTCCCTTCAATTTGTATGCCTTTTCTTTCTTTTATTTTTTTATATTTTTGCTTAATTGTTCAGAATAAGACTTCCAGTACAATGTTAAATAATAGTGGTGTAAGTATCCTCTTGTTGTTCCTAATATTAGGGAAAAACTTTCCAGTCTTTTATCATTGATTAGGATGCTATCCATTGTAAATATTCTTTAGTATAGTGAGGATTTTCCTTCTGTCCCTAGTTTGCTGAGTGTTTTTATCATGAAAGGGTATTGAATTTTGTCTAATATCTTTTTAATATCAATTAAGATTGTCATTTTTCCCCTTTGTTCTATTAATATGGTGCTATATTTGGGAGCTCTGGTAGCATAGTGGCTAAGACACTTGCCTGCTAACCAGACGGCTGGCGGTTCAAACCCACTAGCCACTCCTCGGAAGGAAGGTTGGGCAATCCTACTTCCATAGTGATACTGCCTCAGAAACCCAAGGAGGGGTCGCTATGAGTTGGGTTGACTCGAC